>NW_012111808.1:5142659-5153097 GCF_000951035.1 Colobus angolensis palliatus | reverse complement strand
GTTTTAAATATTATTATTACTGTTTTTTAGAGATGGGTTCTTGCTGTGTTGCCCAGGTTGGAGTGCAGTGGCCTGATCATACATAGCTCACTGCAGCTTTAAATTTCTGCGCTCCGGCCATCCTCCAGCCTCAGCCTCCTGAGTGGCTAGGACTACAGGTGTGTGCCACCATGCCTGGCTAATTAAAAAAAAAAAAATGTTGTACAGACAGGGGGTCTCCTTATGTTGTTAAGGCTGGTCTCAAACTCCTGGCATCAACATCAAGTTATCCTCCCATCTCGGCCTCCCAAAGTGCTGGAATTACTGGTGCGAGCCACTGTACCTGCCAATGTTTCCCATATTGAACTGTAACAGTCTGTGTTAGGATTTAAGTTATAGTGAGAGATCACCATATCTTCTTCATCCCTAGAGTCCACAACCTAGTAGGCATTCAATAACTGATTAATTAATGAATATATTAATTTCCACTTTACAGATGGAGACACTGAGGCACAGGGAGACTAAATACAAGTTCAGCACTCTCACCTCCCCTAATCTTTCTGAGCTCTGGATTCCTCTTGTAAAAATAAAGAATTTTGGAGATTTTTTTCCAATAACCTATATAGCTCAAAAACAGGTGGTTCTGTTTTGTGATTTTAACAACGCTGCAGTGTTGCCAAAACTCAACAAAGCTCTCTCCAGATGGAGTGAAATAATCTCAAGAATAAAGATAATGATCAAATAACTCACCTACTGGCAAGAATGGAATTCACATTACACTTCAACCTAGATCAGGAACTCAGTCCCAACTTCTGAGGATTAAAAATCACCTCGGGAGACTTTGAAAAAGTAGAAGTTCCTGTGTTTTATCCCTTCCCTTTCTGGAGTTTCCCAAGTGATTTTGAAGAAGACCAATCAGCATTTAAGCTTCCTTTTTTGGTATTCTTGGAGATTACTCATATCTGACCAGCAGTGGTTATGTGAACGGTCTTCATGGCTGATTTCAACATTGTAAACAGTGGACTGACCCAAACACAGCTCTGTTTGAGCAGCCGGCCACTGACCAGGCCACATATATCATACATACCTTGCTGAGACAAGGAAATTGTCTTCTGTAGAAATTCGGATGGAATCAGAGACGTGGCTATCGAGGCTGGACTCTTGACCAGTTAGAAATCATTTTCCTAATCAGTTATGTCAGGAGGAGGGGTGGGCATGCTGGAAAAACAAAAGAGAGAAAGGTGAAACCACAGCTTCCTTCTCCTGGGGTGAAACTGTCCACAGAAAAAATAAAGGTTTTTCACCTATCATGTACAATATTACCTCCATCAGGCAACCTCTTGGTTGAAGCCAATTAAGAGATTTTGAAGGTTGCAAAATGTAAGGATTGAACAAGTGTATTTCTTAGAATTTAAATGAAATCCCTCCAGCCTTTAGAACTGGCAAACTGTATGGACTCCTGATTGCTAAGTAATTATGACTTCCTTTCCCTCCATCTTTCCAGAAGCTTGTTTTCATTTCCGGTTCGCCCACTCTCCACACCCCCACACCCGCCTGCCTGAATTGGAAGCCAGCCCACCATAGTTTTCATTGTGAAATTCCCGAAGCTGTTAATATATGTAAACGTACAACAGGATGTTTCCCACAGCTGTGCATAGTGACTTGGGAGACAGGCCAGAAGACCTCTGTTTTCAAACTGGGTGAATTCTATAAAGTCTTCAGTTAGGTTTAGAGTAATTATACATTTATGCATTTTTATTTTAAAAGGACTTTAAACAAATTTCGCAAGTTGGATATTTTTTAATCCTTTCAAGGGTTTACTCAAGTAAGCAAAAGATTAAAAACTAATGTTTACCTTTTTCTAACTTCAGATTTTAAACATTTCTCTACATTTATTGACATCTTCCAAAACAATTTTACATAGATAGACAAATTTGTGAAATTTGAGATTCATAATAAATCTGTTATGAGAATTAGAAACATGGGCTTCAAGGCCAGTTGGTTTATTCACCATCTAAGCTCTAGCATTTATTTATATGCTGTGGTGATTTATGACAGGTTTAGCCAAAAGAGACTGTTTAATATTATAAGTGTTAATTTACCTGTGTTATTTTTTCTTTTTTTTTTTTTTTTTTTGAGATGGAGTTTTGCTCTTATTGCCCAGGCTGGAGTGCAGTGGGCAATCTCGGCTCACTGCAACCTCTGCCTTCGGGTTTTCGAGCACTTCTCCTGCCTCAGCCTCCCAAGTCCCTGCGATTACAGGCGTCCGCCACCACACCCAGCTAATTTTTTTGTATTTTTGGTAGAGACGGGGTTTCACCGTGTTGCTCAGGCTAATCTCGAACTGCTGACCTCATGATCCACCCCCCTCTTGGCCTCCCAAAGTGCTGGGATTACAGGCGCGAGCCTCTGTGCCCTGCCTTATTTTTTCTTTCATTACAAAAGTTAAGAATGGATAATTATACCAAAAATGAGGTAGAAATACCATGTTCGGTGTTGCTAACATTAAAAAGTGAACATTAGGCTATACCTGACACTAACTTTGGATTTCAAAGGTGAATTTTACATTTTATTTTCGCTCCTTCTGGGAGCCTTTCAGCTCTGTCTGTGAGTGCTCCTAATTATCTGCCTCTCTCGATGCCGGTTTGAGTGAAGTAATTTCTCTCTGCTGCTAGACTTCTTTTTTTTTTTTTTTTTCTGAGAGAGGGTATCACTCAGTCACCCAGCTGGAGTGCAGTGGTGCAGTAACGGTTCACTGTAACCTCGACCTCCCAGGCTCAAGCGATCCTCTCACTTCTGCCTCCAGAGCAGCTGGGACTACAAGCACATGCCTAGCTAATTTTTGTATTTTTTGTAGAGATGGGGTTTTGCTATGTTGCCTGGGCTGGTCTCAAACTCCTGGGCTCAAACAATCTGCCCACCTCGGCCTCCCAAAGTTCTGGAATTGCGGGTGCGAGCCATTACACCCAGCCCTGCTAGACTTCTTATGCTTGGTCCATAAGAGCCTTCTCAAGCTACTTTTGGCCAAATTTGGAACCTTTCTAAAATATCTCAAGATTCTTGTTAAGTGTAATTTGTGATTTCTTCTGTTTCTGGGAAATCCCCTCCCTTGAGCAGGGGTTAGACCTAGTGATGCCCTTCTAGTGAATAAAATATGGCCACAGTTATGGGATGTCACTTCTGAGGCTGGGGCACAGAAACATCCCACTTTCCTCTTGCTGCTGCTCTCTCACCCTCTCACTTGCTGTAAGAGAAGCCAGCTGCCCCATGGAGAGACATTCATGGCAAGGAACTGAAGCTGGCCTCTGGCCAACAGCCCATGAGTATAGAATCCTGCCAGCAACCCTATGAGTGAGCTTGGAGGGGGATCTCCCCAGGCAGACCTTTAGATGACTGCAGCCCTGGCACACACCTTGACTGCAGCCTTGCGAGGAGATCCTGAGCCATACCCAGGTTCTTGATCCATTGAAACCGAGATGATAAATACTTGTGGTTCAAACTGCTAAATTTCAGGGTATTTTGTTAGGCAGCAACAGATAACTAATGCAAGGGCAAAGATTTACGGTACAATTAAAGTTGCCGCTTGCATGTGGGGAGCTCACTATCTGGTAAATGCTTCTGTTGTCGACCATCACTGAAAAGTCAAGATGTGATACCATCATGTTTGTTATTTCCTGATAAAGAGCTCCCACAGTTTCCAAGCTTCGGTTTTGTTCCACCTATTATTTTGTTTTTTTCATTTAATTTTGGAATAAGTAATACATGCAAATGGTACAACCTTCAAAAGGTACAAAAGGGTATTAAGTGTCAGTCTTAGCCAGGTGACGTGGCTTATGCCCATAATCCCAGAACTTTGGGAGGCTAAGGTAGGAGGATTGCTTGAGCCCAGGAGTTCGAGACCAGCTTGGCCAACATGACAAAACCCCATCTGTACAAAAACTACAAAAAATTAGCTGGGCATGGTGGCACAGGCCTGTTATCCCAGCTACTTGAGAAGCCGAGGTGGGAGGATTGCTTGAACCTGGGAGGCGGAGGTTGCAGTGAGCTGAGATCCCACCAGTGTACTCCAGCTTGGGCAACAGAGTGAGACCCTGTCTCAGAAAAAAAAAAAGGATCAGTCTTCCTTCTTCCTGCCTCCTTTCATCCCAGTCACCAGTTTATTGGTTATCTTTTTAGAAATCATCTTTGTGTTTACAAATATATACATTCATGTATCTTTTTTCCCCTGAAACAAATGACAGTGGAATTTGACTTTCAATGGCCTGTCTCAGGAAGATAGTAGACATATGACAGATTGAAATCTTACATAGTTTCTGCATTGGATTCCAGTACTTGGATTCCAACTCTCAATAGATTAGAACTTAGTCTGGCTGGGCACTATGGCTCACACCTGTAATTCCAGCACTTTGGGATGCTGAGATGGGCAGATTGCTTGAACCCAAAAGTTCAAGACTAGCCTGGGAAACATAGCGAAATCCCATCTCTACAAAAAATGTAAAACTCAGCTGGGTGGCACATGCCTATAGTCCCAGCTACATGGGAGGCTGAGGTGGGAGGAATCACTTGAGCCCAGGAGGTCGAGGCTCCAGCGAGCTGTGATCACACCACTGCACTCCAGCCTGGGCGACAGTAAGACCCTATTAAAAAAAAAAATTGCCTGAGAAAACAGTTGGAAAGGAAGATAACAGATTGCATGATGATCGGCCTGGAGTAGGACTTAGAGAAGCCCTCTGGAGTCTCAGAGACATCCACATGAACTACTTTTGAGGAAGCTTCCACAATGGAGTATCTTGCTGACCTTTGAGGGAAGGGGCGGTGAAAATAACATATTAGAAAATGTCCCAGACAGTTGTTCCAGCCTTTTCTCCCATTTTTTCTAGCCAGCTTCTCCCAAAGAAGGCTTCATATTTTGAAAAATAATTGCTTTTTTTTTTTTGGTGACTTGGTTCCAGTCACTTTTAAGGATCTAAGGTGACTCTGAGTTAGACAGGAAATGAGTCCTGAGAACAGATGTGAGGAGGAAAGAAAAGGCTTGCTGTTTTATTTCCCCTCCTTTCTCTCACCAGAGCAGGCAGATCTGGGTGACTGTGGCTGATTGCGTGGGTGGGCTCCCAGGCTCCAGAACAAGTCACTCTTTCCCTGCCTGGCCCTGAGACCTCGTCATTATCTTAACCTCTTCATGTCTCTGTTTCCTTCCTGCAAGGTGAAGGTCATTAAACGACATAATTAAAATGACTTTCAAGAGTGGTGGAAGCCTGAATCAGGTGAACTCACATGAATACGAGGTGGTACTATAACAGTCATTACCTTTAAAATTATAGCGGCATGCCCAGCACGACACAGTGGAGGCAAAGGCTCATTGGACAGAACTCGGCTGAACACCAATGTTAGTTTTGTTTCTTTAATGTGTAGTATCGGTTCCAAATGGAATTGAATCATCAAGTGTGCTTACCTGGTTTGTTATGCCAAGTAATAAGATTGGCCAATCCTTCTTATTTATTGTTCAGAAACTATAGAAGAAAGCAGCCAACAAATGATGATGGTTTTTCAGTGACTCATGCCTCCTTTGATTGGAATCCAATGTAGCCTACTCCTTATCCTGGCATCATTACTAGACATTGCCTTTTATTTTGACTAAAGGAGCACATGAATGGATAGATTTTAAAGAAATGCCTAAGCTGGGCACAGTGGCTCATGCCTGTAATCCCAGCACTTTGGCAGGCCAAGGCGGGCGGATCACCTGAGATCGGGAGTTTGAGACCAGCCTGACTGACATGGAGAAACCCTGTCTCTACTAAAAATACAAAATTAGCCTGGCATGCTGGCACACATCTGTAATCCCAGCTACTCAGGAGGCTGAGGCAGGAGAATTGCTTGAACGCGGGAGGCAGAGGTTGCAGTGAGCCGAGACTGCCCATTGCACTCCAGCCTGGGCAACAAGAGCGAAACTCCATTTCAAAAAAAAAAAAAGCCTAGTTGTTTCACTGCTCCCTGACAGAATCTCTTGCTCTAGGTAGAACAACCAATTTCTTATTTTAGGCTACTCATCTGTGACCTTGATAATATGGAGTTAGAATTCCTTCCTCCTTTCTATTTCTTTCCCCCTCCCTGTCTCCTTCTTTCTTTCCTCCCTTTTCCTTTCCTCCCTCTCTTCCTTCTTCTCTCCTTCCTTCTCCCCTTCCCTCCATTTCCTCTCTCTCCTTCCTCCTTCCCTCCTCCTTTCTTTTTCTTTCTTTCCTCTCTCTCCCCCTCCTTCCTTCTCTTTCTCTTTTCTTTCTTTGAGACAGGGTCTCCCTCTGTCACCCAGGCTGGAGTGCAGTGGCACGATCATTGCTCACTGCAGCCTTGACCCCTGGGCTCAAGCAATCCTCCCGACTCAGCTTTCCAAGTAGCTGGGACTACAGGCACATGCCACCACGCCCAATTACTTTTTGTACTTTTTGTAGAGACAGGGTTTCACCATGTTGCCCACGCTGGTCTCGAACTCTCCAGGCTCGAGCAGTCCACCCCTCTTGGCCTCCCAAATTGTTGGGATTACAGGCATGAGCGATCACACCTGACCTCTCTGTCTCTCCTTCCTTCTCTTTCTTGTCTCCTCTGTGCCAGGTACTGCCCCGGGTGTTCATCATACAGCAAAGAGAACAGACAAGATCCCTGCCCCTGTGGAGTTGGCATTCTTGTGTGGAGGAAAGAATAAACACACTAATATGTGGCATTAACATTTATCACATGTTGATGATATGTGCAAGGAAAAATAAATAAGCATGAAGGGCAAAAGAGGTGAGGGCTTACCATTTTGTCCAGGTGACTCAGGGAGCCTCATTAATAAGATGACCTTCCACTTAGTCAACAAACATCTGTAAGATAGTTACTGTGTATTGTACTCTACTCTAGGTGCTGGGCATGTAGCTAAACAAAATAAGCTGAAATCCCTTCGCTCTGGGAGTGTACATTCTGGTCAGAAGAGATTATTAATAAATATATTTTATTTTATTTATTATTGAGATGGAGTCTTAGTCTGTCACCCAGGCTGGAGTGCAGTGGCACAATCTCAGCTCACTGCAACCTCCGCCTCCCAGGTTCAAGCAATTCTCCCGCCCCAGCCTCTCAAGTAGCTGGGACTATAGGCACACACCATCATTCCCAGCTAATTTTTGTATTTTTGTACAGATGGAGCTTTGCCATGTTGGCCAGGCTGGTCTCAAACTCCTGACCTCAGGTGATCCACCTGCCTTGGCCTCCCAAAGTGCTGGGATTATAGGCATGAGCCACTGTGCCCAGCCTAATAAATTTTAAAGTCTGATAGCGGATGAGAAGTGTCATGGACAACAATGTAAAGAAGGGGGACCGGAAAGGCTGGGGTTTAAATATGGTGGTGATTGATTGGGCTCCTAAAAAGGTGACATTAGAGTTAGGACAGTAAGGTGAGGAGCTACTGGGGAAGGGCGTTCCAGGTACAGGAACAGATCCTGTGTGGCCCCAAGCTCCAGGACCAGGGAGACACCAGGGTGGCTGTAGATGAGAGGAAAAGAAAGCAGATAGATTTTGGGTTTTACTCTGAGAGAAGTGAGAACCCATTGCAGGGTTTCGAGCCAAGGAGTAACTCCATCTGATTACCTTTGGAAAGAATCAGCCTGCCCCCCATGTTGGAGTTAGACCGAAGGGTGTGCTTTCTGGGGCTACCTCTAATCCAGGTGAGGGAGAGCAGAGCTTCAGCCAAGCAGGTTGCAGAGAGGTAGGGAGAGGTTTTAGGTTCTGGAAACATTTGGAAGGCAGAGCCTAGGGCTTGCAGAGGGATAGGGAGCAGGGTAGGAGGGAAGATGAGACTCCAGCATGACTCTAGGTGTTTGGCATGAGCACCTGGGAGATGGGGTTGCCTTTTACTGACGGGAGGAAGCCTGGGGGATAATGGAGTTATGAGGAAAATTGAGGGGTTCAGTCTTAGGTTTGAGTAGACACTTGAAGTTTGAAATTTAGCTTCCTTTGGCAATATGGAAACATTTGGGGGCACCACCCTCTTCTTGAACAAAATGCTAATAAGTGTGTATAGAATGTCGGGGCCAAATAAGAACCTTTGCAGAGTTCAGCTGCCTGTAGCAGTTACTAAGGCTAGAAACTTGGCACTTTTTTCAGTGTTTTTCCTCCCAGTCCCCCTGCCCAGATGAAGTGAGTTGTGAAATGCTACCTCTGCCTCTGAAAGTTCTGCCATAAATCCCATCCTTTCTGCCTGCACCACCTTATTAGCCTCTGCCTTTAGCCGCTGTCGCCAGAGGACAGTAGGGACTTTCTGCAATCTTGTCTCGGCACAGATTAACACCATCTCTTCCTGGAGTCCTTGGTCAGGGTTATCATTTCTTTTTTTTTTTTTTTAGACAGAGTCTCGCTCTGTCACCCAGGCTGGAGGAGTGCAATGGTGTGATCTTGGCTCACTGCATCCTCTGCCTCCTGGGTTCAAGAGATTTTCCTGCTTAAGCCTCCTCCTGAGTAGCTGGAATTACAGGTGTGCACTACCACACCCAGCTAATTTTTGTATTTTTAGTAGAGATTTGTTAGTAGAGCCTTGGCCTCCCATAGTGCTGGAATTACAGGCGTGAGCTACCACGCTAGGCCTAGGGTTATCATTTCTAAAATGCACATCTGATTAGAACAGTTTCTGTTGTAGAGGCCCCAGGCTCTTTGCACAGACAGTTCCTGCACTTCTGCTCCCCACCTCCTTACCTCTGCAGATGCTTCAACTTCAGGGACCAACTCACTTGTTCCAGAATAGTTTCCTAGGCCCCCTTCCCTGCTCTATGTCCTCATTGTCCCTGTTTCTTCTCCATCACAGCGGAAATGCTACTGTGGTCTGAATTCTTAGGGTCTGCCTTACCCCAGACTTTAAGCTTCATAGGGACAGGAGCCACGTTACTCACCAGCAGCTAATTGAATACCTGCCACAGGATCAGGAGCTGTTGTTTACTCAATGCAGAGCGAATGGCCTGTCCCTGCTTAGCACACAAATTCCAAACATCTCTAGCACCCAAGGCCTTCCCAGCCTTGCCTCAGGCTGCTTTCTAGTCTCCTCTTTCAACTCTCTTCCTCCTCCTCTCCTGTCTACCCGCACTTTAGTAACTCTAAACTAATCCTGCGTGCCTTCAGTGCTGCAGAAGATTTGCCCCCAGGGATTTCTTTCCAGAAATGCCTTTCTCCTCTCACTTTCTATTTCCCAACCAGACAGTGGCCCGGCTTGGGACTTGACCTTCAAGGCCATCTCAACAACCTTCCTCTCTCTCTCCATCCCTGACCATCAGGTATAATTGAGTGCTTTCTCTTCCACTTCTCCTGCTAGCAATACTCATGGTGAATGTCATGGTAAGGTGTTTATTTGCCACTATTCATGCATAGACTACACACTTATGAGGATGTGGTGTGTATTTCATGTGTTACTTTAGGTACTTTGTAACTTTATATACATATATACTTGAAGTACTATATATACTTTGTATCTTTATATATAATGCATAATTTGTTTATTGGATTGATGGGTGGGTAATAGAGGAACAATGGAATTTTACATTTTAGGAGGCTTGTTCCTATAATTATCTTAGCTCTTTTATAAAGCACTGATATGTAACAAAATTACAGGTTTGAACTCAGAAAGCTTGCAAAGTTTTTGCTTTTGTTTTGTTTTTAGGATAACTTTAGGGAGATTTCTAAGTATTGTGTAGGTTCAGTTAACCAACATAATATGTTTTTTAGGAGTATAAACATGATAGAGATGTCTGCCGAATAGTCAGTATGTTGATTGTAGCTTTAATTGTGAAAATTGGGGTGGGAACAGCTAAAGGTAGAGCTAACTGGTTTCCTCCCAGGTGTTTATCATGAGTTGTGTGCCTTAGGCTGTGTTCCCTGTTGAATGTGGTTTTTCTGGTTGTTCCGACAGCACTGCTAAGTGTGCCCTTTGACATCACTAGAGAACTAATTTATATTGATGGTGCCACTCATATCTTTGGAAACTGGATTTCCAACCTGTAGGATTACAGTAAAATTTAGACCTGAGTCACCACGCAGAGCCTCCTGCTGCTGTATGTGGCCTGAGTGAATCAAAATATGCCTGGACGGCTCATTATTTAACAGAGAGAAAACTCTGCCATTGGCTTTTGAAGAGCAGATGTCCAAACATAACTCGTCAGCCTGATGTTTGGAAGCTTGAGCAAGGGAAACCTGGTAATCTCAGACCATTTAGTAATTATTTAAAAAGTGAATTGAAGGATCAGGAAATAAGGGAATTGCCTAACAATAGGATATGCCCCACACCCAGTGCTGAGAGAGGTAGACTATACAAACTTCATAAAACTGTCTGAATACATGATGGACTACTCCCATATCCTCTAAGGGAGGTAGTCTGACTCCTACAGAAACAGCTCCATTTTGATTTTAGGAGGTGGTTGTGATATAAGACTTACCATCTTAATTCTGC
>NW_012111808.1:5137578-5139785 GCF_000951035.1 Colobus angolensis palliatus | reverse complement strand
GCTTACTGCAAACTCCGCCTCCTGGGTTCAAGCAATTTCCCCGCCTCAGCATCCCCAGTAGCTGGGACTACGGGCACATACCACCACACCTGGCTAATTTTTGTATTTTTTAGTAGAGACGGGGTTTCACTATATTGGCAAGGCTCGTCTTGAACTCCTCACTGCAGGTGATCCGCCTGCCTCAGCCTCCCAAAATGCCAAGATTACAGGCATGAGCCACTGCTCCCAGCCAGAATTCCTTATATCTCATTATAAAAGTGACATCTAGGATATTTGTAGACTGTACATAATGTATAATCGTTAACTGTCTAGCTTTATACCCTATAGATTTTTTAAAAATCAATTTAGAGCTCTGTGTGTATATATTTGTATGTGTGTGTGTTTTCATGAGTGAAGACCCAAACCAGTTGGTTGCTGGCTTCAGGCAGTAGAACCAAAATGCCTGGCAAGTCTTAGATCTAATCCTGCTTATACTTCATTTCCTGGACGAGAGCTGGCTTAGGGAACTTTCCGGGATGATGAAGGTGTTCTGCTTTTTTTTTTTTAGATGGAGTTTCGCTGTTGTTGCCCAGACTGGAGTGCAATGGCACGATCTTGGTTCACTGCAACCTCTGCCTCCTGGGTTCAAGCGATTCTCCTGCCTCAGCCTCCTGAATAGCTGAGATTACAGGTGCGCACCACCACGCCTGGTTAATGTTTTGTATTTTTAGTAGAAACAAGGTTTCACCATGTTAGCCAGGCTGGTCTCAAACTCATGACCTCAGGTGTTCCACCCGCCTCGCCCTCCCAGAGTGCTGGCATTAGAGGCGTGAGCCACCGAGCCCAGCCCGAAAGTGTTCTGTCTCTAGCCGCTAGTCACAGGTGGCTTGTTGAACACTTGAAATGAGGCTAGTGCGACTGCTGATCTGGCTTCTAATTTTAGCTAATAGCCACACATGGCTCGTGGCCACCGTACTGGATGGCACAATGGCCTTGGGTTGTTCTTACCTGAGCAGCAGAAGGCTTTCTGAGGAACTGGAGCTTGGATTGTGGGAGATGGTCCAAGAATTAGAGGGGCATGTACCACTGCCCCCTTCCCCACATGCTTAGACTGCGTCTCTACTCTACCTATGCCTTCTCCCGGAGGCGATGAGCTCACCTTCGTTCTTAGAGCTTCAATTCTTGAATGCCGCAAGCCTGCCTGAGGTTGGCTTCCTGTTATCCTGTGGATAAACTCTAGGCTCCTAATGCCCTTTTTGATAGACCTCACCTCTCTCTTCCTTACTCATTACTTTCCCCATCACTCTCTGACTGCCCATGACATGGAAAGATTTGCAATTTCAAGAACAGGCTGTTCTTACCTCTAGACCTATCCAATTGGACACTCTCCACCTGAAATGCTCTGTCCCTGTCATGCACCTGTCTGACTCCTACATGTCCTCTAGGTCTCAGGTTAAATCTCAGTTTCTGCACCACCTCCTCTGGGAAAGGTTTCCTTGACGTCTCCTAGGACAGATGGGTGCCTTTACCTACTGTGTATACTGAGTGGATTCCCATCACAGCACACTTGATTGAAACTGCCTATTTACCTACAAGTCCCTCCTCCTGCCCTAGAGCTTCTTAGAGGGTGGTCCCTCTACTGGCAGCACTGGCATCACATGGGAACTTGATGGAAATGAAGAGTCTTGGACCCCAACCCAGTCCTCCTGAATCAGAAATCCTGAGCATAGGGGCTAGCAATTTGTGCTCAACAAGCCCACCAGAGGATTTTCATATGTGCTAAAGTTTGAAAGCCACTGGGCTGAATTCTTAGCCCCATGAAGGTAGGATCGGCGATTTTTGGTTTGCTACTGTCCCTAGCTTTTAGCGCACTGTCTGGCTAGATACTTGAGAAACACAGCCAGAGAAGAAATTCCAGTTATTCTTTTGGCAACTTGTCTGATCAGGAATTTTTTTAGTTGAAATCAGTTTAAATCTCTTCTCCTTTCTCCAAAGGAGATAAAGAACAACTGAGCACTTAAAAAAAAAAATTGTCATCTGGGCTCGGTGGCTCCTACCTGTGGATCACCTGAGGTCAGGAGTTCAAGACCAGCCTGGCCAATATGGTGAAACCACGTCTTTACTAAAAATACAAAAGATGAGCCAGGTGTGGTGGCAGGCACCTGTAATCCCAGCTACTGGAGAGGCTGAGGCAGGAGAATCACTTGAACCTGGGAGGCAGAGGTTGC
>NW_012111808.1:5111246-5137018 GCF_000951035.1 Colobus angolensis palliatus | reverse complement strand
CTGCCACCGCCATCTCCCAGGTTCAAGCGATTTTCCTGCCTTAGCCTCCTAAGTAGCTGGGACTACAGGTGCCCGCCATTATGCCTGGCTAATTTTTTGTATTTTCAGTAGAGATGGGGTTTCACCATATTGACCAGGCTGGTCTCGAACTCCTGACCTTGTTATCTGCCTGCCTTGGCCTTCCAAAGTGCTGGGATTACAGGCATGAGCCACTGCACCTGACCCAACTATTTTTAATTGTACACTTCAGTGTCTTTCAGGGCATTCACATGGTTGTGCAACCATCAGCACCATCTACCTCCAAAACTTCTTTATCTTCTCCAACTGAAGCTCTGCACTCATAAAATAGCTCCCAACCCTTGGCAACCATCATCCTACTTTCTGTCTCTGAATTTGCCTACTCTGCATTCCTCATATAAGTGGAATCATACAGCATGTGTCCTTCTGTGACTGGTTTATTTTACTTAGCATAATGTCTTTAAGGTTTATCCATGTCGTAGGATGCACGTGCCAGGATTTCCTTTTTAAGGCCAAATGATAGTTCCTTGTCTCTATGCCACATTTTGTGTATCCAGTTATCAGATAGCATTTGGATTGTTTCTACATCTTTGCTTTTGTGAATATCGCTGTTGTGAACATGGGTCTACTGTATAAGTATCTGCTCAGATTCCTGCCTTCAATTCTTTTGGGTATATACCCAGAAGTGGGATTTCTAGATCCAATGGTAATTCTGTGTTTATTTTTTGAGGAACCATTATGCTATTTTCCATAGTGGCTGCACCATTTTATATTGCCACTGGTGGTGCAAAAGTGTTTCAACTCCTCCACAGCCTCACCAACACTTATTTTCTGTTTTTTGACAACTGAAAGTGAAAAGTTAATCCGAGAATAGTGTCAGGCCAGGCATGGTGGCTCACATCTGTAATCCTAGCACTTTGGGAGGCCAAGGCAGGTGGATCACTTGAGGCCAGGAGTTTGAGACCAGACTGCCTAACATGGTGACACCCCATCTCTACTAAAAATATAAAAATTAGCCAGGTGTGGTGGCGGGAGCCTGTAATCCCAGCTACTGGGAAGGCTGAGGCAGGAGAGTCACTTGAACCCAGGAGAGGGAGGTTGCAGTGAGCTGAAATCGCACCACCACACTGCAGCCTGGGCTGCAGAGCAAGACTCTGAAGGAGGGAGGGAGGGAAGGAAGAAACATGGAAGGAAAGAAGGAAGGAGGAAGGAAGGAAGGGAAGGAAGGAAGGAAGGAAGGAAGGAAGGAAGGAAGGAAGGAAGGAAGGAAGGAAGGAAGGAAGGAAGGAAGGAAGGAAGGAAGGAAGGAAGGAAAGAAAGAAAGAAAGAAAGAAGGAAAGAAAGAAAGGCTCCCTGGATCAGGTGGCTTGCACAGTCATGGAGGAGGTGACCAAAGCCACATGTCTCTAGTTCATTCATCTGTCCATGCCAAATGGATCATGGGAAAGGTGATTGGGACAAAAATGCAAAAGACTGCCAAAGCAAGAGTGACCACGCCTGTTCTGGATCCCTATTTGTTAAAGTATTATAATAAGTGGAAAACCTCCTTTGTTCACGATGGCCTTTGGCAGTGCACAGCTGGGGATATTGTGCTTCTGAGAGCTTTACCTGTCCCATGAACGAAGCATGTGAAACATGAACTGGCCAAAAACGTTTTCAAAGTTGGAAAAGTCATAGATCCAGTGACAGGAAAGCCCTGTGCAGGAACTACCTACCTGGAGAGTTGGTTGAGTTCGGAAACTACCCAGCTAAGCAAAAATCTGGAAGAACTCAGTATCTCTTCAGCACAGTGAAGGAGGAGTGGAAGAAGGAGCCAAAGGGAAAGACTGACATGTTTATATTATGGAAAAAGAAATTTTTCAAAGCTTCATCGCAAACAACAACAACTACAACAAGGGAAGAACTGTGTCAGAGGAAGAGAAAGTTTTCCAAACTTTCTTAAATTTACTTAGTCGGTCATTAAAATCTATACATTGAGTACTTATTGTGTGATAATGAGAGGTGACAACATGCTAGCAGCCCTCGCTCTCAGCACCTCCTCCAAGCAGTGGGACATTTACTGTCGGAGTGGTGAGCACCAACGGACCCCTTTTGCTTGCTATTCTGTCCTATTTTTCCTTAGAATTTCAGGGGCTAAATACCAGGCACCTGTCGGCCAGTTAAAAGTGACTAGCGCAGCCGCTGGGCTAAAGACACGGGTATCAGGCTTTCTGGGAAAGGGCTCTCTAACAAGCCCTGACTCTTCGGAGTTGGGAGCGTTGGTTTGCCTAGAACCAGCTTCCGCTTTTCCTGCACTTCTGGGCTGAGCCGAGGGTTGACAGAGAGGAAAGCCATGCAGCTCCGGGGTCCCCACAACAAGTTGGTTGACCCTGCGGCCATGAGCAGAACTGTCAAAGGCATGTCGCCCAAGCGAGACTCCCCTATCTATCCTATCTATCCTGACCCTTGCCCCCCTGGGTCCTAATGCCCGCCAGACAAACGTCCTCTCGCCTCTCTTCTCTGAGGCTAGTCCTGCTTCTAAAAATTACTCCCTGTCTCTGGTGCTTTTCTATTTTCTCCTATAAGAACGACTTCTAGTATAAACTCCAGGACTCTGTTACCTTCTTTAGGCACTTGAACTCACCAATCAGAAAGACATAATTTTTGCCCAAAGCCCCGTTGTAGGGGGGACTACCTGGAATTTTAGGATCCCTTCTCAGACAAGCAGGCCTAACAAAAGCTATTCCTGAAGCTAGGATATGGGGAGCCTCAGAAATTGTATCCTTCCTATTCATATAAGTGAGGACAAAAGGTGCCACTCTTCCAACCCTGGAGATCCCTTCCCTCCCTCAAGGTATGGCCCTCCACTTGATTTTTGGGGCATAACATCTTCATAGGACAGGGGTAAAGTCCCAATACTAACAGGAGAATGCTTAGGACTCTAACAGGTTTTTGAGACTGCATCGGCAAGGGCCACTAAATCTGATTTTTCTCAGTCCTCTTTGTGGTCTAGGAGGACAGGCAAGGGTGCAGGTTTTTGAGAATGCATCAGTAAGAGCCACTAAATCCGACCTTCCTCGGTCCTCCATGTGGTCTGGGAGGAAAACTAATGTTTCTGCTGCTGCGTCGGTGAGCACAACTATTCTGATCAGCAGGGTCCAGGGACCGTTGCGGGTTCTTGGGCAGGGGGAGAAACAAAACAAACCAAAACCACAGGCGGTTTTGTCTTTCAGATGGGAAACACTCAGGCATCAACAGGCTCACCCTTGAAATGCATCCTAAGCCATTGGGACCAATTTGACCTGCAAACCCTGAAAAAGAGGTGGCTCATTTTTTTCTGCACTATGGCTTGGCCCCAATATTCTCTCTGATGGGGAAAAATGGCCACCTGAGGGAAGTACAAATTACAATACTATCCTGCAGCTTGACCTTTTCTGTAAGAGGGAAGGCAAATGGAGTGAAATACCTTATGTCCAAGCTTTCTTTTTATTGAGGGAGAATACACAACTTTGCAAAGCTTACAATTTACATCCCACAGGAGGACCTCTCAGCTTACCCCCATATCCTAGCCTCCCTATAGCTCCCCTTCCTATTAATGATAATCCTCCTCTAATCTCCCCTGCCCAGAAGGAAATAAGCAAAGAAATATCCAAAGGACCACAAACCCCCCAGGGCTATTGGTTATGTCCCCTTCAAGCTGTAGGGGGAGGGGAATTTGGCCCAATACGGGTACATGTCCCCTTCTCCCTCTCTGATTTAAAGCAGATCAAGGCAGACCTTGGGAAGTTTTCAGATGATCCCCTGATAGGTACATAGATGTCCTACAGGTCTAGGGCAAACCTTCAACCTCACTTGGAGAGATGTCATGCTACTGTTAGATCAAACCCTGGCCTTTAATGAAAAGAATGCGGTTTAGCTGCAGCCTGAGAGTTTGGAGATACCTGGTATCTTAGTCAAGTAAATGACAGAATAACAGCTGAAGAAAGGGATAAATTCCCTGCTGGTCAGCAAGCCATCCCCAGTATGGTTCTCCACTGGGACCTCGACTCAGATCATGGGAACTGGAGTCGTAAACATCTGCTGACCTGTGTTCTAGAAGGACTAAGAAGAATTAGGAAAAAAGCCATGAATTATTCAATGATGTCCACCATAACTCAGGGAAAGGAAGAAAATCCTTCTGCCTTCCTCGAGCGGCTACGGGAGGCCTTAAGAAAATATACTCCCCTGTCACCTGAATCACTCGAGGGTCACTTGATTCTAAAAGATAAATTTATTACCCAATCAGCTGCAGATATCAGGAGAAAGCCTCCAAAAGCGAGCCCTGGGCCCTGAACAAAATTTGGAGGCATTATTAAACCTGGCAACATTGGTGTTCTGTAATAGGGACCAAGAGGAACAGGCCCAAAAGGAAAAGCAAGATCAAAGAAAAGCCACAGCCTTAGTTGTGGCCCTCAGACAAACAAACCTTGGGGGTTCAGAGAGGACAGAAAATGGAGCAGGCCAATCACCGGGTAGGCTTTGTTATCAGTGTGGTTTACTAGGACACTTTAAAAAAGATTGTCCAATGAGAAACAAGCTGCCACCCTCGTCCCTGTCCACTGTGCCGAGGCAATCACTGGAAGGCACACTGTCCCAGAGGATGAGGGTTCTCTGGGTCAGAAGCCCCCAACCAGATGATCCAACCACAGGACTGAGGGTGCCCAGGGCAAGCGCCAGCTCATGTCACCACCCTCACTGAGCCCCGGGTACGTTTAACCATTGAGGGCCAGGAAGTTGACTTCCTCCTGGACACTGGCATGGCCTTCTCAGTATTAATCTCCTGTCCTGGATGACTGTCCTCAAGGCCCATTACTATCCGAGGAATCCTGGGACAGCCTCTAACCAGGTGTTTCTCCCACCTCCTCAGTTGTAATTGGGAGACTTCGTTCTTTTCACATGCCTTTCTTGTGCCTGAAAGCCCCACACCCTTATCAGGAAGGGCTATATTAGCCAAGGCTGAAGCTATTATCTACATGAATATGGGGAACAAGTTACCCATTTGTTGTCCCCTGACTGAGGAGGGAATCAACCCTAAAGTCTGGGCATTGGAAGGACAATTTGAAAGGGCAAAAAATGCCCGCCCAGTCCAAATCAGGTTAAAAGATCTCAACATTTTTCCTTATCAAAGGCAATATCCCTTAAGGCCTGAAGCTCATAAAGGATTACAGGATATTGTTAAACATTTAAAAGCTCAAGGCTTAGTAAGGAAATGCAGCAGTCCCAGCAACACCCCAATTCTAGGAGTACAAAAACCAATGGTCAGTGGAGATTAGTTTAAGATCTTAGACGCATCAGTGAGGCAGTGATTCCTCTATATCCACTCGTACCCAACCCCTATACCCTGCTCTCTCGAATACCGGAGGAAGCAGAACGGTTCACTGTTCTGGACCTCAAGGATGCCTTTTTCCGTATTCCCCTGAACTCTGACTCCCAGTTTCTCTTTGCCTTTGAGGATCCTACAGACCACAGGTCCCAAATTAGGTGGACAGTCTTGCTCCAAGGGTTTCGGGATAGCCCTCACCTGTTTGGTCAGGCACTGGCCCAAGATCTAGGCCACTTCTCAAGTCCAGGCACTCTGGTCCTTCAGTATGTGGATGACTTACTTTTGGCTACCAGTTCAGAAGCCTCATGCCAGCTGGCTACTCTAGATCTCTTGAACTTTCTAGCTAATCAAGTGTACAAGGTGCCTAGGTCGAAGGCCCAGCTTTGCCTACAGCAGGTCAAATATCTAGGCCTAATCTTAGCCGGAGGGACAAGGGCCCTCAGCAAGGAATGAATACAGCCTATACTGGCTTATCCTTGCCCTAAGACATTAAAACAGTTGCAGGGGTTCCTTGGAATTTTGCCGACTATGGATCCCTGGTGAGATAGCCAGGCCCCTCTATACTCTAATCAAGGAAACCCAGCGGGCAAATATTCATCTGGTAGAATGGGAACCAGAGGCAGAAACAGCCTTCAAAACCTTAAAGCAGGCCCTAGTACAAGCTCCAGTCTTAAACCTTCCCACAGGACAAAACTTCTCTTTATATGTCACAGAGAGAACGGGGATAGCTCTTGGAGTCCTTACTCAGACTCGTGGGAGAACCCCACAACTAGTGGCATACCTAAGGAAATTGATGTAGCAGCCAAAGGCTGGCCTCACTGTTTAAGGGTAGTTGCAGCACTAGCCGTCTTAGTGTCAGAGGCTATCAAGATAACACAAGGAAAGGATCTCACTGTCTGGACTACTCATGATGTAAATGGCATACTGGGTGCCAAAGGAAGTTTCTGGCTATTAGATAACCACCTACTTAGATACCAGGTGCTACTCCTTGAGGGACCAGTGCTTCAAATACACACGTGCGTGGCCCTCAACCCTGCTACTTTTCTCCCAGAGGATGGGGAACCAATCAAGCGTGACTGCCAACAAAGTGTAGTCCAGACTTATGCCGCCCGAGATGGTCTCTTAGAATTCCCCTTAGCTAATCCTGACTTTAACCTATATACCGATGGAAGTTCTTTTGTGGAGAATGGGATACGAAGGGCAGGTTATGCCATAGTTAGTGATGTAACTGTACTTGAAAGTAAGCCTTTTCCCCCAGGACCAGTGCCCAGTTAGCAGAACTAGTGGCACTTACCTAAGCCTTAGAACTGGGAAAGGGAAAAAGAATAAATGTGTATACAGATAGCAAGTATGCTTATCTAATCCTACATGCCCATGCTGCAGTATGGGAGGAAAGGGAGTTCCTAACCTCTGGGAATCCCCATTAAATAACACAAGGAAATCATGGAGTTACTGCATGCAGTGCAAAAACTGAAGAAGGTGGCAGTCTTACACTGCCAAAGCCATCAAAAAGGGGAAGGAGAAGGGAGAATAGCAGCATAAGCAGCTGGCAGTGGTAGCAGAAAGGAAAGAGAGAAAGAGAAAGAGGGGGGAAGAGACAGAGAGAAAAAGAAGGTGTCAGAGAGAAAGAGACAATGAAGAAGTCAAAAAAGAGAGATAGAAATAGTAAAGAAAAAACGGTGTACACTATTCCTTTAAAAGCCCCCAGAGTAAATTTCTAAATGACTACCCAGCCAAGGCATATTCTTCTTATGTGGAACATCGGCCTATATCTGCCTCCCCACTAACTGGACAGGCACCTGCACCTTATTCTGTCGAAGTCCCAACATTAACATTGTCCCAGGAAATCAGACCTTATCAATACCCCTCAAAGCTCAAGTCTGTCAATGCAAAACCATACAACTAATACCGCTACTTACAGGGTTAGGAATGGCTACTGCTACAGGAATCAGAATAGCCGGTTTATCTACTTCATATTCCTACTACCACACGCTCTCAAAGGATTGCTCAGACAGTTTGCACTCCAGCCAAGGCTTCATTTTATTTTATTTTATTTTATTGTTTTTTGAGACAGAGTCTCACTCTGTCGCTCAGGCTGGAGGGCGGTGGTGCAATCTCAGCTCACGGCAACCTCTGCCTCCCGGGTTCAAGCGATTCTCCTGCCTCAGCCTCCTGGAGTAGCTGGGACCACAGGCGCGCACCACCATGCCTGGCTAATTTTTGTATTTTTAGTAGAGACGGGGTTTCACCATGCTGGTCAGGCCGCTCTCCAGTGCCTGACCTCCACCCACCTCAGCCTCCCAAGGTGTTGGGATTATAGGCGTGAGCCACCGCGCCCAGCCAACTACATCTTAAATAAAAAAATAAAAGTATCTTCCTTATTACCTTGGTGAACAAAGAGGAGGATATAGTATAGCCACATTTCCTTGTCAGAAGCTTCATGAAGATGAGAAGAGGTTGCAGGAGGTTCAGTTTAAGTGCCAGAACATGCATTACTCTTGGGCTGGATCTTGTGGAAGCCACTAGCTGCTCTTTCCCTTAAAAGAAACCATGTTCGGTTTGGTGAAGGTGGAGGAGCAAGGTGAAGGTGGAAGAGCAAGGCGAAGGTGGAGATGGGCTGGCCACAGTGGGGGTTCCTCAGGCATCTCTGGGGCTGCAGGCTCTGTTCCCAGCTGGCAGGGCCTTAGGGACAGGCCCTTTCCCTCTGCTGGATCTAGGACAGGTAGAAGCAGAAGTTACTCAAGTATCTCATCCACCCAGGCATTATCCTAGAGTGATTGTGTTTATGAAATGTTAATCCTGAGACTTTGCTAATCGTGATATTACCGTACTGAATTCATCTTTGGCTTTCTACCGGGAATTAAAATCAGTATGTGGGAGGATAATTTTTAGTCATTCCCCCCCCCCATCTTTGTATATTGGAGAGATTTGGAGAGATTGGCCAACTTGGAATATCCAGGTACTGCAGTACCAATCTCCTTCTTGCTGGTGTGTAGAGGGTTTGGAGTGATATCTTCTTTCTAGTGCCTTTGAACTTGGGTGCTAGTGACTAAGTGAGTGGACCTCCTAGCAGCTCTCCTACATGATGGGAATGGTAGGAGGGTGGTAGCAACTGCCAGTCAGAGACAATGAAGCTGCAGTTGGCTTGCATGGGGCAGGACTAGGAGTTTCCCGACAGCGATGGTGGCCTGTTCTGAGTCATCCAAATACCTCTTTTTTTTTTTTTTTTTTTTAAAGACTGAGTCTCACTCTGTTGCCCAGGCTGGAGTGCAGTGGCACAATCTTTGCTCACCGCAAGCTCCGCTTCCCGGGTTCACACCATTCTCCTGCCTCAGCCTCCCGAGTAGAGTAGCTGGGACTACAGGCTCCCGCCACCATGCCCGGCTAATTTTTTTTTGTATTTTTAGTAGAGATGGGGTTTCATTATGTTAGTCAGGATAGTCTCCGTCTCCTGACCTCGTGATCCGCCTGCCTCGGCCTCCCAAAGTGCTGGGATTACAGGCATGAGCCACCATGCCTGGCCCTTCCTGGTTTCTTTGATAACCACTTGCCATGAGTTACCAGATTATCTGTCAGGGATTAAAGGATCACAAGGTGATTTTTGAAAAATTTTCAGTGAATATTTACTTAGTTGCTACTATTGGAGCTACCACCTTAGATTGAAATTTTGCCTAGGGAAGGTCCCTGGAGTCATAAATATCTTGCCTAGAGGTTGATAAATTTACTGCAGTAATTTACCCCAGTTAAAGTTGAGTCTTTAAAGGAAAGCTAGACTTTAAGGACCTAAGGTGGTAGATGAAGACTTCTGTCTTGGAAAACAGAGAAAGAAAGGGAAGCAAGCCATGGTGGGATCTATGGATTTCTTTTTTTTTTTTTGAGATGGAGTCTCACTCTGTCGCCCAGGCTGGAGTGCAGTGGCGCCATCTCAGCTCACTGCAACCTCCACCTCCCAGGTTCAAGTGATTCTCCTGCCTCAGTCTCCCGAGCAGCTGGGACTACAGGGGCGTGCCAGTACGCCCGGCTAATTTTTGTATTTTTAGTAGAGATGGGGTTTCACCATGTTGGCCAGGATGGTCTTAATCTCTTGACCTCGTGATTCTCCTGCCTCAGCCTCCCAAAGTACTGGGATTACAGGCATGAGCCACCATGACCAGCCTATGGATTTCTTTAAAAAGTTTTCCAGGAAAATGATTTATACACAGACATAAGACATAAATATTTCTCTACTTGCAAACAGTTGCCTGAGAAGTGACTTCTAGTGATTATAGGAGATATTGCTAAGTGGAAAAAGCAAAGTGCAAAAGAACATATATTCTACTTTCGTAAAAGAAAAAAGGAAACAGGAAAAATATAACCATCTTCTTTTTTTTTTTTTGAGACGGAGTTTTGCTCTTGTTGCCCAGGCTGGAGTGCAATGGCACAATCTTGGCCCACCACAACCTCTGCCTCCTGAGTTCAAGCAGTTCTCCTGCCTCAGCCTCCCAAGGAGCTAGGATTACAGGCATGCGCCACCATGCCCGGCTAATTTTGTATTTTTTTTTTTTAGTAGAGACGGGGTTTCTCCATGTTGGGCAGGCTGGTCTTGAACTCCTGACCTCAGGTGATCTACCCACCTCAGCCTCCCAAAGTGCTGGGATTACAGGAGTGGGCCACCGCGCCTGGCCTATCTTCTTATCTTTATAAAACACACAGAAAGGATAAACAGAAAACAGTAAAGTTACCACAAAGGGTGGGTGGGAACAAGGGTGGGTGGGAACAAGGAGAAGGGATTATGTGAGGAAGGTTACTTTTCTAAGACACCCTTTTGCATAGTTTTGGCTTTGGGGAGCCTATGTCCTACATATTCAAAAATAAATTTAAATCAAGGTTGGGGCCAGACTCGGTGGCTCATGCCTATAATCTCAGCACTTCGGGAGACTGAGGTGGGAAGATCGTTTGAGCTGAGGACCAAATGCTCCTCCCACTCAAGACCAACCTGAGCTACATAGTGAGACCCCATCCCTATTTTTTAAAGTTATATTTAAATATCAGTATATATATATATATATATAAAATAGGGATAGGGGAAACCCTAAAACTGAGAGCAACTTGAAATGAAGAAACCCAATTGTATTTCAAATGAATTCCATAACCACAGTGAAGAGGGGAAAAACAGAAATAATCCAGGGAGCTATGAACACAGTATTCTATGATATATACTCCATCTTGTCTAAAGTTGGGTGATGAGGGGCACTTGCAAAGAAATTTTAAACTCTTACAGTATACTTTATGTAGTGATACTGGCAAAGCAACTCTGAAACCATTTTAGATGCATTTTAGCACTGAGCAAATGAGTTATTGTTTTGGAGAGCCAGGGTTCTCACTGAGAAAGAAGGAACATATAGATACGAAATGGGAGATGGGGGAAAAGAACATTGTGGGAATCAATTGGAATTGGAGGAATAGGTATGAACTGATTTCTGAAATACATGCATGTATAAGTATTCCCGTGTAGCATGTGTGTGTGCATAAGTGTATATGTATGTGTGTGTGTGTATATATTTTTTACTTAGCTCTGTCCACCAAAGGACCAAGAAGCAAAGCCACCCCACTAGTAACAAGCATAGCAAGTGCCAAGATCTTGGTCTGTATTATCATTTCCCGTTCAAAGGAACCAGGGCTACCAGAAGAAATGGCTGATTACAGGCTGGGGCAGGAGAGGTACAACTTGAGCCTGGAACAGCTTGTTATTGTCACACGGTATGGACATGCTGAAAGAATAACGGGAGCCTGTCACAAGGACACATGTGCTAGCTTGAAAGTGCTTTTATTGGCCAAACCAGGGACCATGTGGACACCAAAATAATTATGGACAGTAAGGAATTACATGCCATTGGAAAAAAAATAGGAATTTACACATCCATACTGATTACTAACTAATAAGTGGAAAGTAGGGAGGCTATGCTTATAGCGGCATGCCCAGGCTGACTAATATGCATGGAGGGAATGGGTGCTGTGAAATCGTCCTTTCATGGCCATTGTAGCAGAGACTGGATCAGGGGAGTACCGTCCATGAATGTCACGTTTAGGAGGAAATTGTGATAAGGAACGGGACATTTGCGATGTCTTAAAAGTGTCTCCCCACAAATTACAAGTTCAAAAAATATATACGGTGGAGAAATCAAATAACACATTAACCACATGACCAAAGTATAAAATCAAAATGCAATCACCGACAAGGGGCGGAGACCTCATGTGCCTCCAGATGTCACGTCTGAAAGGACACAGCCTCACCTATGTGATGTTCCAGCAAAAACAGAGACCTTGAATTCAATCCCAAGGAAATGACCGAGAAAGCCCAAAGGTGGGAGGTTCTGTTTAAAAAGAGAGAGAGAGAGAGAGAGAAGGAATACCCTAATCTTTTAATGTCAGTGTTGTAAATGACAGATACAGGTTGTGGAGGCCGGGCGCAGTGGCTCACGCCTGTAATCTCAGTATTTTGGGAGGCCGGTGGGGAAAAGAAAGAGAGATCAGACTGTTACTGTGTCTATATAGAAAGAAGTAGACCTAAGAGACTCCATTTTGTTCTGTATTTGAGATGCTGTTAATCTGTGACCCTACCCCCAACCCCAAGATGGGACGTGCTAGCGGCAATGCTGCTCTTTATGCACTAAAAAGGTTTATGGAGATGTTTACATATGGATATCAAGGCACAGCACTTTTCCTTAAACTTATGTCACAGAGATCTTTATTCATATGTCTTTCTGCTGACCTTCTCGCTACTATGATCCTATTATTCTGCCACTTCCCTTTTCTAAGATGGTAAAGATAATGATCAATAAATACTGAGGGAACTCAGAGACCGGTGCTGGCGCATGTCCTCTGTGTGCTGAGTGCCGGTCCCCTGGGCCCACTTTTTCTTTCTCTATGCTTTGTCTCTGTGTCTCATTTCTTTTTCAAATCTCTCGTTCCACCTAACGAGAAACGCCCACAGGTGTAGACGGGCAGGCCACCCCTTCAGAGGCCAAGGTGGGCAGATCGCCTGTGGTCAGGAGTTAGAGACCAGCCTGGCCAACATGGTAAAACCCTGTCTCTACTAAAAATGTAAAAATTAGTTGGGCATGGTGGCAGGCACCTGTAATCCCAGCTACTTGGGAGGCTGAGGCACAAGAATAGCTTGAACCTGGCGGGTGGAGGTTGCAGTGAGCCAAGATCATGCCACTGCACTCCAGCCTGGGAGATAGAGCTAAACTCAGTCTCACATATATATATATATGTTGTGGAAATGTTTCAGATTAAAGGCCATGGCTACTTAAAGTAACACCTGATTCTAGACTGGATCCGGGCTAGAGGAAAAATAATACTATAATTGATATCATTGGGTCAGTGACAAAATCAGACTATTAGATAACTGTGAATGTTATTGTTAATGTTAAATTGTCTAAAGTTGATAATTCTATGGTGGTTATGTAAGAGAATGTGAGAGACCACCCCTGAAGTATTTAGGGGTAAAGGGGGATAATGAACCACGTAACTTCAGCTCAAATGGTTCAGCAGGGAGCCTGGTGTCTGGGTGCACGCAAGCCCTCCTCATCTGTCTGTCCCTGGCAGTGCTGCGCTGTTAATTATGTTATGGCTGGGGACTGGATTGAATTGGAATCACACTGCTGTGACTCTGTAGAGAACAGGAGAGAATATGGGATTCTCTGTTTTCAAGACCTGGAAACAATTAGAATATTGATCACCTCTAACTGCTTTTTAAACAGTTAAAAGTTAAAAGCTCCCTTTGGGAGTTTGCCTATGTAAACTTAAGTGAGGCCAGGCAGCTGACCAGAAAGGGAGACCAGCCTGGGATTCACCGATAATGACTACATCAGTCAGTCAACACACAAATAATCAAGAATTAAATTAATTAAGCAGTCAAAGTGAAACTTTCAAAACCGCAGGACATTTTGTCAAGGGTTTTAATTTTTTTTTAGTTTTACAAATGGAATGCTCCATGAATTTGTTTGTCATCCTTGCGCAAAGGTCATGCTAATCTTGTCTACGTTATTTCAATGTTAGTATATGTGCTGCTGAAGCAAGCACATACCAAGGATTTTTTTTTATCTTGGTAAAGAAAAAATTAAAAGATTCAGCATCTGTTATAAATCTTTCCCTTCCCAAATGTTGATGTTGTTATATAATGCATGAATTTTACCATTTATGTAGGATGCCAGCATTAGAACCATTTAATAAGGCAATTCTGATGGGAGTGTAACATGAATATATGAATACGCTCAGCTCTGGGTTCTCCAGTGCACAATTATACATTGTTGGTAAACAACCTGAGACTATTTTAGGCTGGCCGGTGTAATGTGTCTCTTACTGGCAAGATATACACTGGATATTGTGGCAGAGGTGTCAGATATAAAGACAATTTCTATTTCTCAAAAAAACAAACACCATAAACAAAAACACTTTATCATTCTGAAAAATCCCACGTTTATTCACTATGCAAAGATACCAACTCTAAGATGTTTTGTTCATATTATATTCGAAATTCTAGAGTTTGGGGTTTGTGACATGTTTCAGGAGATCTGAAAAAGGCAGTAATGGATACACCCCAGGCTGCTTTGCTCTGAGCAGCTGGTAGAGTAAAATATTTAATGTCTCTCTCACTACTAGGGTGACATTTTCCTGTGGCCTGAGCACAGTAGGTTACGAGTTAGGTATTTCCCTTGCTATTAATGATTCAACACACGAAAGTAAATTTGAGCCCCGGCGTAGGCTGTAGTAACTTCTCAACTGTCCCTGAAGTGTCAATTTGGTGATATGTTTCTTCTCGTAGTATTTAGTTCTCTCACATAAGAATAACAACGTAGAGATGGGGTTTCGCCATGTTGACCAGGCTGGTCTTGAACTCCTGAGTTCAAGCAATCTGCCCACCTCAGCCCTCCAAAGTGCTGGGATTATAGGCATGAGCCACCATGCCTTGCCTGTACCTTTGGATTTTTACTCTGTTAGAAAGAAAAACAACCACAGTATAAGCCATAATGCAAAGAATGGTTCAGGCAATAAGTTGTTAAAGTACAAATGATAAGGCCATTACATTGGGATTTGAGGACCTGGAAAAGGAATGAAGGTGCCTAACTGCCCTTGTGAATATACTTGTGAGGGGGCAGAAGGTGGCTGGAGCTAGGGTGGGGCTTGCAATGGGCAGGGCCAGAGCAGATAGAGCCTCTCCAAGTTCTAACGCATGTATGAAAATCTAGTAATTTCCATAATGAAGCACAACAGAAATGTCTATCAAATAGATTTTGAAGATAATTTGAAAGCCTTGCAGATCCCCATTTGACCTATGGAAGCCGTTTCTTGAGAGTCCTTGATTCTGATTTCAGAATATGGTGAGTGGAATTGTATTTTGTGTTTGGTCCAGACAGCAAACTAAATTCCCTTTTTTATTTTTATTTTTTATTTTTTTGAGACAGTATCTTGGCTCACTGAAACCTCTGCCTCCTGGGATCAAGTGATACTCCTCCCTCAGCCGCCCAAGTAATTGGGACTACAGCTACACCACCGTGCCCTGCTAATTTTTACATTTTTCTGTAGAGCTGTGGTTTCACCATATTGCCCAGCCTGGTCTCCTAAGCTCATGTGATCCTCCTGCTTTGGCCTCCCAAAGTGCTGGGTTACAGGTGTGAGCCACAGGCACAACCCAAAATTCCTTATTGATAGCCTAAATTACTAATGTTTAAACCATAACATGCATTGATAATATTTATTTTCTTATTCTATTTTATTTTTTGAGATAGTCTTGCTCTCACACCCAGGCTGAAGTGCAGTGGCACAATCTCTCCTCACTACAACCTCTGCCTCCTGGGCTCAAGCGATTCTTGTGCCTCGGACTCCCAAGTAGCTGGGATTACAGCAGGTGTGTGCCACCACGCCCGGCTAAACTTGTTGTATTTTTAGTAGAGACAGAGTTTCACCATGTTGGCCAGCCTGGTCTCGAAGTCCTAGTTTCAAGTGTTCCACCTGCCTTGGCCTCCCAAAGTGCTCAGATTACAGGCGTGAGCCACCGTGCCCAAGCCAAACATTGATAATATTTAAATACTCATGTGACACATGCACAAAGTTAGCTGTCATGGTTAGTGCAACATTGTTTCTGTGCGTGAGGTTTGAGCTTTGGAAAACGAAGACACAAATTCACTGTAGACAGGTCTCTTAAGATGAAGGAGGAAAAGAGTAGGTTGGACTTTGAGGATGGGTGGGGCCATAGCCAGAACGAGTCCAGGAACAGACATGCGAGGCAGGCCTAGCTGAGGAGCACTTGGAGGTGACCTGTTTTGTGGCCCAAACACCAGCTTTTGATCTTGAGTGTAGCCTAGTTTTTCATTGATGAATATTGCAAAAGAGCCTATGTCACAACACTGAAATATTTGAAAGGATGGCATCATATAAATCCAGAGCACAGTCTATTCAGAGCACTTTTAAAACATCTTTGGAAATATTTTAATTAGCTCAAGATATCTAATAGTAAAGTTCAAATCCATGTGACATTTAAAGACTGTTCAGTAATTTTCTTTGAGTTGTGCAGTGTGCAGGTACTCCTGATTTATTTCTGACTGCTGATTTAGGGACTATTTAAACCCCTAGTTTATTCTGTCTTTCTTTCTTTTCTTTCTTTTTTTTTTTTGAGATGGAGTCTCATTTGTGTTGCCCAGGCTGGAGTGCAGTGGCGTGATCTTGGCTCACCACAACCATCACCTCCCAGGTTCAAGGGATTTTCGTACTTCAGCCTCCCAAGTAGCTGGGATTACAGGCTCACGCCACCACGCCCGGCAAATTTTTGTATTTTTAGTAGAGATGGGGATTTGCTATGTTGGCCAGGCTGGTCTAACTCCTGACCTCAAGTGATCCTCCCAACTTGGCCTCCCAAAGTGCTGAGATTACAGGCGTGAGCCACTGCACCTGGCCCTAAACCCTTAGTTTGTCCTTAATGTTCTTCTCTCTATTCTTATACTAATTCCATTTTTTTCCTTTCTTTTTGAAAAGAGCTCTGGGAAGTTAGGAGGATCAATGTGTTAAAATATCAAGTTCAGACCAGTTAGATTTGCTAGTGTTGGGAATTTATCCCCGGCATTGATTTATTGATGGACAGCTGAGGGTTTGCTCACAAGAGTGGAGGTGGGGTGGGAAGGAGATGAGTTGCTGGAAGGGAGAGAATCCTCTAGACAATTCAGCCAGAGCTTGCTTTCTCCCCAGACCTACAGGGGACAATGACAGTGAGCTCTTTTCCTAAATAATGGATCAATCTTCCTGACTCAACTCGGAGTTCTATAGGGAGTCTTCACCTAAATCAGGTTAATTTGGGGGTAAGTTTTCAGGTTAGTAACATGTTGAATATATAAGAGCTTATAACAGCATTAATTGAGTAAGATAAAAGTTATAAATAGTAATTTGATAACAATAAAGTTAGAGAGGATTGTTTTCTTTATCACTGGAGTCCAGTTGCGTTCAAGAAAGTCATTTTCTCTTTATAGAAGATGCAGGTTGATTGACGTCTAGGTCTGTGGAGAAGGGGGAATGTGGAAAAGCAAAAAATATGCAAACATTTTGGTTGGCTTTACATTGTACTTTATGTCAGAATCATATGTGTATATATTCTCTGTACTACTTGCCTTTGGGGGGCAGGGACTGGAGATGGGGTGAGCATTACTCAATCAAACCCAAGCCCTCATCACCATGTGCTACTACACCCATGAAAGTACACAGAGATTTTAAAGGGGAAGCAAACATTGGTTGAGAGGAGAAAATATCACAGCAGAAAACGGTCTAGAATACATTAGCATTTTTCCTGGGGTCATGCATTTTTTAAGAGGTGGAGCAGAAAGCGTCTTTAATGGGCACTTCTTTAAAACTCCAAAACATTTCAAAGATGTTTTAATACACGTTGGATACTTCTACAGGTGTACCTTTTCTCTTAAATGCAAATCAAAATAGATGTTTGCACAAGGCCTGCATGAGTCATCCCTAGTTCAGCAGCCTGGCCTTATTTGCATTAAACACCAGTTGCAGTTCCTTCTGGTTATTCTTTGCAAATAACTCTTAAACCTGGGTAAGCTGCAAAATTAAATTAAATTAAACTTTAAAACAGCATGCTTTACCTTTGGGTAATTAGAAGAGAGAAAAGAAAACATGGTCATTTAGGTCTTATTTATATAACTTGTTATGAAAGGTAACCACAGTTTTTCCTTTAGTGCACATAGTCGTTGGCAAAGGTGGATTCAGAATTTAAAGACATCAAGTAACAAATTTGCAGTACCTGACAGTGAAGTCCTCTGTTTGTTGGAATTAAGGAATTTGAAAAGCCCTCTGCAATGTTAAAGCTACACATTAAAGCCATATATTAGTTAGCTTGGGCTGCTGTAACAAGGTACCACACACATAGCAGCTTAAAGAACAGAAGTTTATTGTGTCACAAATCTGGAAGCCAGAAGTTCAAGATCAAGGTTTTGAAGGGCCATCTTCCCTGTGAGGGTGCTGGGGAAGGATCTGTTTCAGGATTCTCTCCTAGTTTCTGGAAGTTCATGTCTCCAAGGGATTTTATTCCAGTTACCCCTTGTATGTCCTTGGGCAAAGAACTTAACCTCTCAGTTAGGTTTCTTTATCTGTAGAATGGGGATAATAATTCGATCCTCAACAAACAAACTAAGCTAATGTGAATACATAGTGCAGAGCCTGATGCATAGTTCACTCTCTGTAAACGCACGCCACCATCATCCTAGGAAAACTTCCTGGGAAGTTTCAGAAGCCTTACATCAGAAGTCTTACCATGGGACCTTAAACTGATCAGATTTGTAGGAGAAGCTTGGACACACTCCTTTTATTTGACCTGTTCAAACTCTGAAAGCCAGAACAGATAGAATTGCTGACTGTTGGTAGGAAGCTCTGTAGATATTTCAAGCCAAATGCAAATCTTTCCAAGGGACCTATAAAATATTAACCATATGTTTGCAGTAGAATCTTGGTCAAAAACTTAGGATGTGAACTCTGCTGCCTTGGAAGAGTTTGTAATCTAAGTTGAGAACTCTAACCTGACTTGAAATACAGCACAAGAGACAGTGATTAAATATCTCAGACCCAGAATTTGTGAAGGTGTTAACCTTCAGATGGAATGAGAGGTAAGACTCTGTCGACCAGTCTTAGATGTTCAGGAAACCATGGTAGTATCTAGAAAAGGTACCAAGTGCCCTAATCATACTTAATATGCCGATCACCTTAGTGTCTGTTTAAGCTTTGGAACGTGTTTACATATAAATATTTGGAAATTTGAGACATTTACATATGAAAAGGTGCCATATGGGAATTTTAAGAGCATCTGTTAGCATTTTCAGCTAAGCCACAGCTTTGGATGCAGATCACTAGGGACAGCCACTGATTTTTCTTTCTTTTTTTTTTTTTTGAGACGGAGTTTCGCTCTTGTCACCCAGACTGGAGTGCAGTGGTGTGATCTCAGCTCACTACAACCTCCACCTTCTGGGTTCAAGCGATTCTCCTGCGTCAGCCTCCCAGGTAGCTAGGATTACAGGTGCCTGCCATGACGCCTGGCTAATTTTTGCATTTTTAGTAGAGATGGGGTTTCACCATGTTTGGCCAGGCTGGTCTTGAACTCCTGACCTGAGGTGATCCACCCATCTTGGCCTCCCAAAGTGTTGGGATTACAGGTGTGAGCCACTGTGCCAGGCCTGGGCCAGTAACTTTTCAAGCTGTCTTTGTCACTGGCCCGTCTCCAGGGCACTCAAGGTCCATTGTCCTTAGGGCTAAGCAATGGTTGGGGATCTTTGGTGAGGATCAGAAAGGGCTCTTGGAGGAAAAGGTGGACCCAGACTACATGTCGTGCAGCTCACCATCCTTAAGAGGGAGATGGAATCTTCTGTTTACTAACACACCGGAAAGATATAATACAAGGGACAAAATGTGGCAAGTTTCATCTCTTCTGCCTTGACGTGCAAACCATCCCTTCTGAGCTCACTTCCATGCACCATGCACAGTGGGTTCCATGAACCCACTTCCATACCACCATTTTTGTTTTAGTAATCATTTACAAAGAGACAGAATGATATTAAGAAAGTATTGGTGGCCGGGCATGGTAGTGCCTCACACCTGTAATCCCAGCACTTTGGGAGATCAAGGCAGGTGCATCACTTGAGGTCAGGAGTTTGAGACCAGGCTGGCCAATACAGTTAAACCCTGTCTCTACTAAAAATACAAAAATTAACTGGGCGTGGTGATGTGCACCTGTAATCCCAGCTACTCAGGAGGCTGAGGCAGGAGAGAATTGCCTGAACCAGGGAGGTGGAGGTTATAGTGAGCAGAGATCGCACCACTGCACTCCAGCCTGGGTGACAGAGTGAGACTCTGTCTCAAAAAAAAAAAAAAAAAAGTGAGCATCAGTGGGCATAATCCTAATCGCCTGATCCAACTCTTCACCCCATTTGAACAACACTGGGACAAATCATAAGAGATTTGGGGACAAACAGACCTGGTAGAAACCTCAATATGTGACCCTGGAGAAGTAAGTCACCTAACCTCTCTAAGCCCACAAAATTAGGATAAGCCCTTCCTTTTGTGTGTGCTGTAAAAATTGCACAAAATGTACCCAGTATATGAGCGATTGCTCAGCAGTGTTTGGATATAGGGGTGGATAGCTATTATTAATTGCTGATTATTTTGGAAGGAAAAACACACAGAGAATTATGTATCTTTCAGTGCAAATGTTAGCTCTAAAAACAAATGTATTATTTACAAAGCTGCAGTTATAGAACACAATTCTGATTTCTGCCTCACTCCCACTGTTAATACTGTAAAACATTTCCTATGTTTGATCTCATAGTGTTATTACAAATAACTGTTATTTTTAATAGCTACACTAAAACATAAAAATTTGTAGGTCAGGTGTCATGGTTCATGCATATAATCCCAACACCTTAGGAGGCTGAGGTGGGAGGATGGCTTGAGGCCAGGAATTTGGGATCAGCCTGGGCAATGTAGTGAAACCTCGTCTTTACAAAAATTTTCCCAAAATATTAGCCAGTTGTGGTGTCATGTGCCTGTGGTCCCAGCTACTTGGGGAGACTGAGGTGGGAGGATCGCTGAAGCCCAGGAGGTTGAGGCTGCAGTGAGCCATGATCGCGCCACTGAACTCCAGCCTGGGTGACAGTGCAAGGCCCTACGTCAGAAAAAAAAAAAATTGTAAAACCATGAGATCTTGTTGGACACTCATGTGGTTTCCATTTCTGCTTTTTATAACCAATGATGCCAATCAAAAAATTTGTGGCCAGGTGCGGTGGCTCAGCCCTGTAATCCCAGCATTTTGGGAGGCTGAGACGGGCAGATCACCTGAGGTCAGGAGTTTAAGACCAGCCTTGTCAACATGGAGAAACACTGTCTCTACTATAAATACAAAAACTAGTCAAGCATGATGGTGCATGCCTATAATCCCAGCTACTTGGGAGGCTGAGGCAGGAGAATTGCTTGAGCCCGGGAGGTGGAGGTTGCAGTGAGCTGAGATCTCCCCACTGCACTACAGCCTGGGTGACAGAGCAAGACTCTGTCTCAAAAAAAAAAAGAAAAAGGTTGAATAAGAGTCCTTTTATTGAAGTATTCCTGTTGGAAAAGGCTCTGTGAATGAGGTGATTGCTTCAAATATATCTTTAATGTTTTGGGTACATAAAGCATTGCCATCAGTAATGCATATATTAATTTCAAGGTCAGCAGCAAGGTGGGTGAGGATTCATTCATCTCCACTGCTGACATTGAAAATATTGAATAGTGGCTGGGCATGGTGGCTCACGCCTGTAATCCCAGCACTTTGGGAGGCTGAGGCGGGCAGATCACAAGGTCAGGAGATCGAGACCATCCTGGCTAACATGGTGAAACCCCGTCTCTACTAAAAATACAAAAAATTAGCCGGGTGTGGTGGCTGACGCCTGTAGTCCCAGTTACTTGGGAGGCTGAGGCAGGAGAATGGTGTGAACCTGGGAGGTGGAGCTTGCAGTGAGCTGAGATCGTGCCACTGCACTCCAGCCTGGGCAGCAGAGCAAGACTCTTTCTCAAAAAAAAAAAGAAAAGAAAAGAAAAAGAAAATATTGAATAGCATCAACTGAAGAGGCATAAAATGGTGTCTATGTTTTCATCAACTTGCCATTCTTTGATTACTAGTAAGAGTAATCTTTTATTGTATCATTTTATGTGTTTATTATTTCTATTTACTTATCTGCCTCTTCTACTGCCTTTTCATTCGAACAAGCCATTCCTAGTGAGTCTGGATAGGGAATATAAGTTGTCTCTCTGTAGATCAAAAGTTTCAAAGTTTGTATTTTGTTCCAGAAAGCTATGATGATTCGTATGTCTTTCGGGAGTGCAATCTTTGTATTAATAGCTTGGTGACTCTTCTAACATTAAAATGAATTCAGCTTGACAGACTTATTTTACCCTGGAGGGTTTGCTTCCAGGTAGCTGTCAATTATAAAGCTCCTATGACTTTGTTTTATTTAAACGTGAATATAACTTTAAAGCCTAATTATAGAGTCAATAGTAATGGAGTAAAAATGAGACCATTGTCCCTAACAAGTAAGGATGACGCTTGAATATAAAAATAACAAGGCTTTTATCCAGGTAACTTTCATTATTTACTATAAAAAGTACATTGTGGATTGAGGCCGAGTCTCCAAAATAAATATCTGGGGAATTACAGCATTCTTATCCTATGGGAACCAGTCCCAGTCTTTTATTTACTTTTTTTCCCTTCATTTTCTAGACAAAAGAATGGCAGCCCCACCCCGCCTTCATTTTAAGCACATTTTTCTAGCTGCCACCACCCTAATTCAGGCCTGTATTTCTTTTTTCTATTTTTTGTATATATATATATATATATTTTTTTTTTTGGTACAGAGTCTCACTCTGTCACCCAGGCTAGAGTGCAATGGCATGATCTTGGCTCACTGCAACCTCCGCCACCCCGGTTCAAGCGATTCTCCTGCCTCAGCCTCCCAAGTAGCTGGGACTACAGGCGCACACCACCATGCCCAGCTAATTTTTGTATTTTAAGTACAGATGGGGTTTCACCATGTTGGCCAGGCTGGTCTCAAACTCCTGACCTCAGGCAATCAGCCCGCCTTGGCCTCTCAAAGTGTTAGGATTGCAGGTGTGAGCCACCGCATTTGGCCCAGACCTGTGTTTCTTCTTGCTGTGGTTAGATTCACGCACTGAGTGTTGTTGCTGAGTGTGATGGTGGAGGTAATAAGGTGGAACCACTTGGTGTTCCAGGTGAAGAAACTGTGACAAGGAGATGCTGTTTCCAGGGTGACTTTTGAACAGTCTGCCTCCCAGGATCTCACCTTCCCTGCTACTCACACTCTTCCCCCTGTCAGATGAGCGCTGTGCAGATCAGATTTCTTTCTTTTGCAGACACCTTCCATGGGTCCTCTCAGTCCCTGGAATAAAGCCTTGTCAAGGCTGCATGGGCCACCTTACTTTTGAAGGTGACTCCAAAACTACCTTTCCCCAGCTCTGCTCTTTCCTCCACATCTCCCAGCTGTACTGGTGCTGGGCCTTTCCATTGCATTTTCCTGCCTCTGAGTTTTTTCTTTTGGTTCCTTAATATCTCTCTCCCACCCACCCCAAGTTCTTGCTCACCTCTGTGACTCCCAGGTTGCCCAGCTCAAAAACCGCCTAGGAAATAATGATTGATCTCACTTCACTCTTCAGTGGCATACATTGGGAAGCATTTTACATTTCAGAATTCATTAGTGTGGGATAGATCTGCCTGTGGACCTCAAAGTTTGATTGATTTTGCTTGTCAAATTCTTCCTTTGCTTAGGGTTTTCTTGTGATTAATGATGTTGTTAGCAGGCGTGGGGAAGGGAGGGAAGCAGGTGATGTTGGGAGTGGGAGCAGGCTCTGATGCTTCCTGGGCAGAGCCTGAATTCCAGTCTGAATCCACGATGCTTTCACTGTATAACAGAGAGCACAGAGCTGGGATGTGTGTGGACAGGGCCTGAATAGCTAGGAGCTAAATCACCTTGGGCAAGCTTTGAAACCACCCCAGTTTTTTCATTAGTAAGAAGGTAATGACATTGCCTGGCGACTCGCCTCAGCATAATTCTATGACAATTGCATGAGACCATGTGTATGAAAAATCCTTTGTCCTGGAAGGAGCTGCCTTATATGGATTAGAAGAAATACAATATTACTAGGAAATGCTGGGAGCCCATGGCAATGTTGGACTAAGAAATCCTTTGAACCTTAGCCGGGGGAATGAATAATCTGCTCATCTCTGAAAGGCCAAGGTGTTGAAATTTCCCCTGTATCTTTTCTAATGACCGCCATTGAAATTGTGCAGAATGAAACAAGAGCCAGGCTTTTTTTTTTTTTTTTAAATAGAGACGGGGTCTTGTTCTGTCACCTAGCCTGAAGTTCGGTGGCATGATCCTAACTCACTGCAGCCTTGAGCTCCTGGGCTTAAGCGATCCTTCTGCCTCAGCCTCCCAAGTAGCTGGGACTAGAGGTGCCCAGCTAGTTCTTTAAATTATTATTTGTAGAGATGAGGTCTTGCCATATTGCCCAGACTCGTCTTGAACTCCTGACCTCAAATTATCCTCCTGCCTCAGCTTCCCAAAGTGCTGGGATTGCTGGTGTGAGCCACCGCACCCAGGCAGCCAATCTTCCTTTGTGAGAAAGGGCTCTGGGGTGGACTTTCTGAGGAATAGGGGGTGAAGCTGTGGACCCAGAGAAGCCTTTTCTATCATGTGTAAAGATCCTGGCTGAATTGTCCCCACTACATGGATACTGTTGATCCCTTAGTTTTATGTTATTTATCCCAGGCTTCTAGATTTTTTTCGATCCTGCCTTGGGAGGAAAAAAAAATGTAATCCTGTTCCTGCTGGGAACTGTAATTATGCTGTTTCTATAACAGTATAAAGTTTAAATTTAAGGTAGATCTTAGACACATTTTATTACTATTGCTTCATGAGATTCTTTATCTAATTACAACTTCATCAAGTTTGTCATTTTACTTTCAAGAATACTGAGCATTGGCCGGGTGTGGTGCCTCATGCCTGTAATCCCAGCACTTTGGGAGGCCAAGGTGGGTAGGTCACTTGAGGTCAGGAGTTCAAGACCAGCCTGGCCAACAAGGTAAAACCCATTTCTACTAAAAATACAAAAATCAGCCAGGTGTGGTGGCATGCACTTGTAGTCCCAGCTACTGGAAAGGCTGAAGCAAGAGAATCATTTGAACCTGGGAGGCAGAGGTTACAGTGAGCTGAGATCACAACACTGGACTCCAGCCTGGGCCACAGAGTGAGACTTTGTCTCAAAGAAGTAAATAAAAGAATACTGGGCAGATTCCAAACAGGGTCTGGACTAACTAGGATAATAGAGAAGATTTCTGCTGCCTTTTAGATGGGGGCTCTGTGGAATAACTTGGAAATAATAGTGGCCACATTGAGTGCCTGACCCTAGAATTATTACTTGTGACTAATGGTATGTGTATTGGTTATCAATTGCTGTGTAACAAGCTACTCCAAAACTTAGCAACTTAAACCAACATGCATTTATTATCTCATGGTTTCCATGAATCAAGTGTCTGAGCATAGCTTAACTGGGTTCTCTGTATCAGGATTTCTCACAAGGCTACAATTAAGGTGTCAGCCCGGCCTGATGTCTCATCTGAAGGCAGGATTGAGGAAGGATCTGCTTCCAAGTTCATGTAGTGATTGCAAAATTCACCGCATTCCTTAAGGGACTGAGGACTCCAGTCCCTGCTGGCTGTTGGTCAATGCTCACTTCATGTCTTGCTGTGTGAGCCTCTCCATAGGGCAGCTGCTTCACCAAAGCCAGGAAGGGGAAAGAGTTGACTGGCAAGAAGGGAGTCATGGTTTTTTATAACATAATCATGGAAGTGACATCCTATTACCTGCACCATATTCTATTGGTTAGAAGCAAGGTTCAAGGCTGGGGGCAGTGGATCATGCCTGTAATCCCAGCACTTTGGGAGGCCGAGGTGGGTGGATCACAAGGTCAGGAGTTCAAGACCAGCCTGATACCTATGTGGTGAAATCCTGTCTCTACTAAAAATACAAAAAATTAGCCCAGCATGGTGGCGCACTTCTGTAATCCCAGCTACTTGGGAGGCTGAGTCAGGAGAATTACTTGAACCCGGGAGACAGAGGTTACAGTGAACCGAGATCATGCCACTGCACTCCAGCCTGGGCAACAGAGCGAGACTCCATCTCAAAAACAAAAAAGAAGCAAGGTTCAGGAACTCAGGCTTATTTAAAAGAGGAAGAAGAAGAAGAAGGAGAAGGAGAAGGAGAAGGGGAAGGGGAAGCGGAAGGGGAAGGGGAAGGGGAATAGGAAGAAGAAGAAGAAGAAGAGGAAGAGGAAG
>NW_012111808.1:5107873-5110463 GCF_000951035.1 Colobus angolensis palliatus | reverse complement strand
AGGTGCGGTGGCTCACACCTATAATCCTAGCCCTCTGGGAAGCCAAGGCGGGCAGATTGCTTGAGCCCAAGATTTTGAGACCAGCCTGGGCAACAAGAGCAAAACTCCATCTCAAAAAAAAAAAAAAAAAAAAACCTTCCATAGCCAGTAGTATGTCAGTAATGAGCAAGGGTGTATTCTAATAAAACTTTATTTAAAAAAATAGGTAGTGGGCCGAATTTGGCCCATGGGCTATAATTTGCCAATTCTTATCTAGACTATAGTCTGGTCTAGTCAAGCCTCCTAAGGACAGAAGGAAACGAGCCTCCTATGTGACAGACTCTGGTAGGTGCTAGTGATGAACAAGAAAGATCAGTCCTCACCTTTGATATCTTTAGTACCCTACCAGAGGGCTGGTTTAGTTTTCTGTACATGGTAAAATCTTGGGCAATGGTTTTTGGATGGCCTCAAATGACTCAGACTCCTAAAAAGTTCCATCTTGTATGACTTCTGAACTTAGCTGTTGCTGTTCTCTCCCATCATTGCCCTGGATCTTTCATCCTTAGTCCAGTGACTTTGTGAATCTGTTACCATGTGGTAGGTGTGACCTGTGTAAAGACGGTAAAGAACTTCGGTATAAGACAACTCTCTGAGCCCTTGAGGACTTTATTAAAAGTTGATTTGCTCTTTCCCCAGATCTTTCAGTGTCAACTGTGTGGTAGGCACTGAGTATTCACAGACCAGTCTGTTCTTGTAGAGCTTATGGTCTGGTGGGAGAGGCAGATAAATAAAAGCAAATACATATTTACAAATCATGGCAAGTACTAGGAAGGAAACAGAAATGTAAGTGCTCAAGGGGGCCAGTAGTAGCAGGAAGAGGAGGGCAGAATCCTGTTCAGCACCACGAGTGGAAGAGGACATTGAAGTGGAGACTTAACGAATGAGAAATTGGCCGGGCGTGGTGGCCCATGCCTGTAATCTCAGCACTTTGGGAGGCCAAGGAGAGCAGATCACCTGAGGTCAGAAGTTTGAGACCAGCCTGACCAACAAGGAGAAACCCTGTCTCTACTAAAAATACAAAAGTAACCAGGCATGTTATCCCAGCCTGTTATCCCAGCTACTTGGGAGGCTGAGGCAGGAGAATCGCTCAAACCCGGGAGGCGGAGGTTGTGCTGAGCTGAGACTATACCATTGCACTCCAGCCTGGGCAAAAAGAGAGAAACTCTTGTCTCAAATAAAATAAAATAAAAAATAAAATAAGAAAGAGAAATAGCAGTCATCAAAGAACTGGGAGAAGAGCATTCCAGGTACTAGGAAGAGCATATGTAGAGGCTCTGGGGCAGGAAACGCTTTGCTTGCTTGAGGAGCTGAAAGCAGGGCCGTGGGGCTCAGCAATAGTGAGCAAGAAGGAGGGTATAGAAGTGTGGGGAGCCCTTAGAGTCGTGGAAAGAGTTTGGACTTAATTTAAAGTGATGGGAATCCATAGTGGATTAGTGTTAATCCACTTGGGCTGCCATAAGAAAATAACCATGTACTGGTTGACTTAAACCACAGTCGTTTATTTTCTCACAGTTCTGCAGACTGGAAGTCCAAGATGGAGGTGCCAGCAGGGTTGGTTTCTGGTGGGGCCTCTCTTTGGCTTGTAGTTGGCTGCCATCCTGCTGTGTTCTCACATGGCCCTTCCTCTGTGTGCACGGAGAAGGAGAGATCATGTGTTTATTTCTCCTCTTCTAAAGACACCAGTCCATGGCTGGGTGCAGCACTTTGGGAGGCTGAGGCAGGCAGATCACTTGAGGTCAGGAGTTCAAGACCAGCCTGGCCAACATGGTGAAACCCCGTCTCTACTAAAAATACAAAAATCGCCACAGTGGTGGGCACCTGTAATCCCAGCTACTCGAGAGACTGAGGCAGGAGAACCACTTGAACCTGGGAGGTGGAGGTTGCAGTGAGCTGAGATCGCGCCACTGCACTCCAGCCTGGGCAACAGCGAAACTCAGTCTAAAAGAACAATAAAATAAAATAAAGACACAAGTCCTGTTGGATTAGGGCCCCACCTGATTACCTCGTTTAATCTTAACTACCTCCTTAAAGGACCTGTCTCCATGTAGTCACATTGAGGGGTGTTATGGCTTCAACATATGACTTTGGGGGCTACAATTCAATCCACAACACCCAGGAAGGGTGTAAGCAGGAGAATGGCATGCCTTTGGTGGTCATGTGGAAGTTAATTGTGGAAAATCTAGTTAGAGGGATCTGGTAGCATTTCCAGGGAGAGGTGATGGTGGCCATGGAGATGGAGAGGAGGGGATGAATTGGAGGAATATTTGAGGCAAAAACGACTGGCTTTGCTGTTTTATAGCTTTATTTTATTTTATTTGTTTATTGGAGGTGGAGTTTCACTCTTGTTGCCCAGGCTGGAGTGCAGTGGCGTAATCTTGGCTCACTGCAACCTCCACCCTCCCGGGTTCAAGCAATTCTCCTGCCTCAGCCTCCCGAGTAGCTGGGCTTACAGGCATGTGCCACCACGCCTGGCTAATTTTTTTGTATTATTAGTAGAGATGGGGTTTCACCATGTTGGCAGGCTGGTCTCGAACTCTTGACCTCAGGTGAT
>NW_012111808.1:5104720-5106248 GCF_000951035.1 Colobus angolensis palliatus | reverse complement strand
AGACTCCGTCTCAAAAAACACAAAAAACAAAAAACAAAAAACAAGGCTGTATTAACCAAAACATAATATTGGCAAAAAACCAGACACATAAACCAATGGAACAGACTAGAGAACCCAGAAATAAATCTCCACACGCAAAAGAACGAAACTGGGCCCCTGTCACTCACCATACACAAAAGTCAACTCAAGATGGATTAAAGACTTAAATGGGACCAGGTGCGGTGGCTCACACCTATAATCCTAGCCCTTTGGGAGCCCAAGCCTGGAGGATCACTTGACCCAGGAATTCAAGATCAGTCTGGACAATGCAGTGAGACCCCATCTCTACCAAAAAAAAAAAAAAAATTGGCATGATGGCATGTGCTGGTGGTCCCAGCTACTTGGGATGCAGAGGTAGGAAGATTCCTTGAGCCCAAGAGTTCGATGTTGCAATGAGCTATGATCGTCCTACTACACTGTAGCCTGGGTGACAGAGTGAAAACCTATCTCTCTCCAAAAAAAAAAAAAAACGAATAAAACTTTATACTAGGAGAAAACATAGGGAAAATGTTTAGGACATTGGTCTGGGCAAAGATTTTATGGCTAAGACCTCAAAAGCACAGGCAACAACAACAACAAAAATAGACAAATAGGACTATATTAAACTAAAAAGCTTCTACTCAGCAAGAGAAGCAATCAACAGAGTGAAATGTTTCCTGTTGAATAGGAGAAAATGTTTGCAAACTATTCATCCGACTAAGGACTAGTATCCAGAATATACAAGGAACTCAAACAACTCAAAAACAAATAATCCCTGCAGCCATCAAAAAGAATGAGATTGTGGTCTTTCCATGGACATGGATGAAGCTGGAAGCCATCTTTCTCAGAAAACTAACACAGGAACAGAAAACCAAACACTGCATGTTCTCACTCATAAGCAGGAGTTGAACAATGAGAACACATGAACACGGGAAGGGGAACATCACACACTGGGGCTTGTTGGGGGCAGGGGGGTGGGGCAAGGAGTGGGAGCACATTAGGACAAATACCTAATGCATGCAGGGCTTAAAACCTAGCTGATGGGTTGATGGGTGCAGCAAATCACCATGGCACATGTATACCTAGGTAACAAACCTGCGTGTTCTGCACATGTATCCTAGAACTTAAAGTAAAATAAAATAAAATAAAAGACTTAGTAGGGAAATTTAGATTTAACATGGTGATGCCGATTTAGTGGAAAAGATGACTTTTTAAAAATTTAGCTCCATGTAATAAAAAATAATTTTAAAATAGTATAAACCATGAAAGTATATGTACGGCCAGGAAAGTATAAATATAACCAGGAAAGTGGAAGTATAACCAATGAAATTATAAGTACTTCCGGGAAGGCTTGTGCTTGCTACTGAAAAGCTAAGGCCAGAGGTAAAGACTATGGATTTGCGGAATGAATATTCTTTGAAGGCATAAGAGAATGGCCTGAGGTGCTGAGGACCAGTAGTGCTAGGAACTTGGCATCTGTGACTATAGGGCTCTTTAGAACTGTGCCACC
>NW_012111808.1:5086395-5103325 GCF_000951035.1 Colobus angolensis palliatus | reverse complement strand
GCTAATTTTTTGTATTTTTCATACAGATGAGGTTTCACTGTGTTAGCCAGGATGGTCTCGATCTCCTGACCTCGTGATCCACCTGCCTCGGCCTCCCAAAGTGCTGGGATTACAGGCGTGAGCCATGGCGCACGGCTGCCTTAAATTTTTAATAATTATTGTACAAGTTATTTGGCATTCCCGTGTTTTGATTTTTCTCCTCTGCTGGGTAGGAATAACAATAAGACTGTTATTCACCATGGTGGTGTGGGAAGTTTCAATGAGCCCATGTCTATAAAGTGCTTAGTGCAAGGCTTGGCATGCAGTTAACACAAAATAAATGTGAGCTGCTGTCATTAACAATACTGACTACATGGCACTGTGATGCTTATGTCAATGTCAGGCTGTGTGTCTATAACCTGAGGTATTTGTGTAAATATTTTCCTAAAATAAATATAACTAAGGTTGTTCTTCGCACTTGTTTGGAGTCATCTTATGTGGTAGATGCTCAAGCACAAATTGCAGATACAAAGTGGGCAGTGGTAGTTGGGAAGATAGAAAAGCTAGGGAGTGTTCCTGGGAAGTCGGTAAACTTGGAAGATCTAAGGTTATATTAAAAATGTTGTGTCAGAACAAAGGCTCAGAATGTTAGTGTTAGCAGAAACCAGATATCTTAGAGCAATGGTTTGTCAACTTTGCCAGCAATCCACAGGAAGAAATTCAACTCCATTAACACCCACAATGCAAATAAACGTGTGAATGTGTACAACTGTGTTATCAAGGAGTACTTATTCTTATTATATGTGCTGTAATCAGATATTTTATAGTCTGTTTCATTTTAGTTTAATGTTGATTGTTACCCACTAAATTTATTTCATTGGGTAGAGACCCCCCAATTTTAAATATTGCCTTAAAAAAATATATATATATATATACACACCCTTGTTTAAAAATAAAAGGTTTGCAGTTACATATTTTTAAAAAATCTTACCCAAGCATTTAATCAGTACTGAATGGTTTTGTTCTTACTTGCATGTTAAGTTGAATTTGCGGGTACTATTCCAGACTATTTACATGGCAGTAAGACAATGTTCTGTAAAAGGGGCATTGTAACGGGATACAGACAGGATTCAACCAAAAACTGGGCAAGAGTCATAATCCACTCTGGTTTCTCTTTCCTTTTAAGCAGGTAGTTCCAATTTGCCAGCAGAATGAGTACAGAAAGAGACTCAGAAACGACATTTGATGAGGATTCTCAGCCTAATGACGAAGTGGTTCCCTACAGTGATGATGAAACAGAAGATGAACTTGATGACCAGGGCTCTACTGTTGAACCAGAACAAAACCGAGTCAACAGGGAAGCGGAGGAGAACCGGGAGCCATTCAGAAAAGGTAACCACATGAAGTCCCAGTGACTAGGTTGCTTATAAATCCTCATGTGCGTCGTGGCCACACGTGCCAAAGATGATCGGTCCATTTTGTGTGGTCTAGGAGGGGATCTTCTCTGATGTCTTCTTAGGATGCAACTGACAGAATGGTGGATGGGCTTGGACAAGTACCCATTGTGCTTAGTAGGAAGGGCTGGGAGAGCGTATCTGACAAGTTCTGCAGAGAAAATACATTAAGGTCTTTGTTAGTGTGTATATTGTTTGTTTTGTTTTGTTTTGTTGTGTGTGTGTGTGTGTGTGTGTGTTTGTTTTTTGAGACAGGGTCTCACTGTGTCCCCAGCTGGAGTCCAGTAGTATGAACTTGGCTCACTGCAGCCTCGACCTGCTGGACTCAAGTGATCCTCCTACCTCAGCCTCCTGAGTAGCTGGACTACAGGCATGCACCACTATGTCCAGCTAATTTTTGTATTTGTGTGTGTGTTTGTGTGTGTAGATGGTACTTCACTATGTTGCCCAGGCTGGTCTCAAACTCCTGAGCTCAAGGGATGCGCCCACCTCAATCTCTCAAACTCCTGGAATTACAGGCATGAGAGCTAGGATGCCTAGCCAGTGTATATATTCTTAAAACGGAGTTATGTGTACAAGAATCTGCATGTTACTGCACCCAGAAATTTTTAAAGGATACATATCAATCAATCTTTAGATGTTTACTATTGGTATTGTTAAACTGGTGGTATGAGTTATATAAATAACCACCCTTTGTGTGTGTGTGTGTGTGTGTGTGTATGTATGTATGGTCTGCCCAGGGTCAGGTCAGCATCAGAGGCAGGGTCTAGACCAAGGCCAGCAAACTTTTTCTGTAAAGGGCCAGCAAGTAAACGTTTTAGGCTTTGTGGACCACGTGGTCTCTGCCAATGTTGTGCATAAGTAGCCATAGACAGTACATCACTGAGGGCAGTAGAACTTGGCTTGCTTTTACCATAACACCTTTTTTCCTTTGTGGCTTTTCTATTTCATCTACTAATGGTTCTCCCACCCTGGCAAACTGATGTGTGCTTCTCTTGTAGCTCTTCTCCATGAGCAAGCTGAGACTTTTCTCTCTGGACCCCAGGTTTGATAATCAGGCTGAAAATAATTCTTCCATGGTGTTCCCTAAAATTCTAACTGAACAACCTTAGCATCACATTCACAGAAATCATTATCATAGTGTTCCGGTTTCAGCCCTCCAGACATGCCTCCCTGCAGCCTTACTCAGAGAAGCCTCAGATTTTAGCTGGTTTTCCTGAGGTCTCTGTTCCTGCCATTCTGCCCTTGCAGGTTTTCTAGAAGTCTCTTTTTCCCCCATGCCAACTCCCCCTCTAGTTTCTCTTTCTTGGGTTCTGCTACCTGGATGAGCTATTTTTTTCTAATAATTTTCACCTGTAGAAAATGTGACATGCCATGAAATCCCATTTCTGCAATGATTCTTCCTGTTCCTGTTCTCCCTGTGGGGAGATTCTCAGTGTGGGGAGTGCATGTACTCCTGGGAGCCCCATCTCACCCAAATTTGGGGAGGCCATTGACTCCTATATGTCGTTTGTCCCCTACCTCTCCATAGCAAACATTTAGATGCATTACCTCTTAGAGTGAGTTTCTGGATTTAATTTCAAGCTGTTGAGGATTGAGCTTAAGTGCCTTCTGCCCTGAAGCAGAAGGTACTAAAATCATGGTATTTGACCAGAATTAAAATGGAATTCCCGCCGGGCACAGTGGCTCACACCTGCAATGCCAACACTTTGGTAGGCTAAGGTGGGTGGATCACCTGAGATTAGGAGTTCGAGACCAGCCAGACCAACATGGTGAAACCCCATCTCTACTAAAAATACAAAAATTAGCCAGGTGTGGTGGCATGTACCTGTAGTCCCAGCTACTTGGGACTACAGAAGAATCACTAGAATCCAGGAGGCGGAGGTTGCAGTGAGCCGAGATGGCACCATTGAACTCCAGCCTGGGCAACAAGAGTGAAACTCTGTCTCAAAAAAAAAAAAAAAAGAAAGAAAGAAAATGGAATTCCCACCAATCTGAACAGGAAGGTAGCCTCTGTCATAACAGGTCCAGACTGGATATTGGTGAACTAGCTAAAGCTGAAGCAGCCAGACAAGTTACAAGGAAGTTCTAGTTGATTGCCCAAACAGTGAATAAAATATGCTTCTTCCTCATTCCTTTCCCCCACAACTGCACTGCTTAGTCTCCTATCACAATTTTGGAATCTCTACCAAATGTAGATATCTGATGGGGTGGCAGGAGAATTGGCTCCGTGGGGTCAAGGGTCAACTTCACTCTTGGTGCTTGGTGGCAAGCCATCAGACGTGTAGTCTGGGACACAGCAAAGGGACCAGGATTGGGTGCCTGCAGAAATGTCAGAGAAGCATATAGTGAGTGGAAACTCTCATACCCTGTTTTTTTCCAACTCTGCCTGCCCATTCTGGTGGTTAGGGTCCTTTCCTGATCGTTCAGTTTGCAGGTCATATGTTTTGTAGATTTCTACCCTCGGCATATGGGCATTAAAAGAGCTCAGTCTTGGCTGGGCACAGTGACTCACTCATGCCTATAATCCCAGCACTTTGGGAGGCCAAGGCGGTTGGGTCACTTGAGGTCAGGAGTTTGAGACCAGCCTGGCCAACATAGTGAAACCCCATCTCTACTAAAAATACAAAAATTAGTCCGGCATGGTGGCGCACACCTATAATCCCAGCTACTTGGGAGACTGAGGCAGGAGAATCACTTGAACCTGGAAAGTGGAGGTTGCAGTTAACTGAGATCTCACCACTGCACTCTATCCTGGGTGACAAAGCGAGACTCCATCTCAAAAAAAAAAAAGAATTCTCAGTCTTGAATCTTAGTCGTGTTTTCCAAGGATGGTTTATATTCCTAGGGGATGTGGGTGGTTCTCGCTTCTCAAAACCCATATCAAATGACTTTGCCTGTGACTTTTTACAAACATTCTTATTCTAGTACCTCTCTGTGCCCTTCCCAAGCATACAGACGATGTTCAGTAAATGCCAGACCTCTTTGCTCCCATTTCCCATCTGCCCTGCCTCCCTCACAGCCACAGTCTGCTCTCCCTCTTTCCTCCCTTCCTCTCTTTGCCCTCTTCATCCCTCTTTCCTCCTCTTTCCTTTCCTGCCGTATTCTCATTTGGACAATTTCCCAATTAAGTTCAGTGTAACCCTGACTTCTCTTTCTTTTTTTAATCATCATCTGTCTTTCTTGACATTTCACATCCTGAATAATTTCCTTCAGAGGATCAGTTCTTTAAGACATCAGAATATGAGTCACCCGGCGAGGTACCACCAGGCTGGGTATCACCAAGGACCAGCACCCTTTCCAGCAAAGCGCTGCCTAAGTGGCCTGAACTGCGCTCGTTTCTTTAATGAGGATTGTAGCACAGAAAGTTGCTTTCTTTTTTCTTAAAGAAAGGAAATCCTCAGCCCAACTAAGCTTTCCTGTTAAACAAGTGTTTTGAGAGACCCATTCGGAGTACTTTTCAGTAAAAGGACCTTTATTGTGTTTTGTGAGAAGGAAGGACAGGCACAAACATGCTGTTAGAATGTGCCATGGAGAAAGATAAGCCCGCAGGTTCAAGTGGAGTAACTTTACCCTTTGTCTAAAGATGGAGCAAAGACTCTCAGAAATGAGCAGCAATGTTTTCAGTGCTATGGAGTGAGCTCCTTCGTTTCCTGATGAACACACTTCTCAGCATGTGTTCTGGGAAACACTAGTTTTTGTATTTTTGGAGTTTTGTTGTTGTTTGTTTGTTTTTGTTTTTGTTTTGAGACAGAGTCTCTCTCTGTCACCCAGACTGGAGTGCAGTGGCGCTATCTTGGCTCACTGCAACCTCTCCGTCCCGGGTTTAAGTGATTCTCCTGCCTCAGCCTCTTGGGTAGCTGGGATTACAGGCGTGTGCCACCATGCCTGGCTGATTTTTTGTGTTTTTAGTAGAGCCAGGGTTTCGCCATTTTGGCCAGGATGGTCTCAATTTCCTGACCTTGTGATCTGCCAGCCTTAACCTCCCAAAGTGCTGGGATTACAGGCATGAGTAATGACCGCACCCAGCCTTAAAGTGATATCTTCATAAAATAATCTGGAATTAAGAATGTGGGGTCTTTAGAGCATCTATGAATTAATATTTAGTTGGAACCAACACACAGATAAAGATGGCTCATTGAAACATAATCAATTGTAGGATATCCTAGGGAATCTGTGAAAAGTGCTGAGGGAGCTGTTCCACTTAATAAGATGCATTTTCCATTTTTGGCACATACCACATTTGGCAGTCTACTCTGGCTACTTATTTTCTTTCTTTCTCTGATTGGTTGTAAATTGCCATCCACCTCCACAGCCTAAGGACACTAGAGTAATTGAAGCTTGTAAAGCCGCGGGGTGAGGGGTATTCCTGCACTGAGTGATTACTGATGGAGAAGGGTGGTGATACTGTGCCATCTCATTTTATTCTATTTATTTATTTATTTGACAGAGTCTCGCTCTTGTTGCCCAGGCTGGAGTGAAGTGTTGCGATCTCAGCTCACTGCAGACTCCGTCTCCCGGGTTCAAGCGATTCTCCGGCCTCAGCCTCCCAAGTAGCTGGGATTACTGGCACCCACCATCACGCCCAGCTAATTTTTGTATTTTTAGTAGGGACGGAGTTTTGCCATGTTGGCCAGGCTGGTCTTGAACTCCTGACCTAAGGTGATCCGCCCACCTTGGCCTCCTAAAGTGCTGGGATTACAGGCGTGAACCACTGTGCCCAGTCTATTCTATTTATTTTTAAGATCTTGGGCAACATGCTCATTTTAGAGAATTTGCTTTCGAGTCACGTAATTTATGATTGAACCTTGGGTACGAATCTCTTGCTCATGGAAACCTAACTCAGCTGTTGGTTTTCTTCCTGCTACTTTGCAGCCCAAGTTCAGAAGTAGATTTTTAATGATAGAAGTCACCATAGGAAGACACTCTCCCTTGCACTAACTGGAGGTTCTCAGTCCTGCCTGTACATCAGAACCTCTTGTGGAATTTTTACAAACTCTCTAGGTGCCTGGACCCAGTCCCTGCAGATAGAGAGTGGTTCTGGGATGAGACAAGGGGAAGAATCTATCATTGAAAATGAATTCAGTGGCCTGAATATTTTCTCCCATTCTTTTGTCTCTTTACTTTGTTGATTGTTTCCTTTGCTTTACAGAAGCTTTTTAACTTGTGATCTCATTTGTCCGTTTTTGCCTTTGGTGCCTTGCTTGTGAAGTATTACTCAACAAATCTTTGCCCTGTTTAGTGTCCTGGAGAGCTTCCCCAGTGTGTGTGTGTGTGTTTTTTTTTTGTTTTTTGCTTTTTGGTTTTTTTTGAGACTGAGTTTTGCTCTGTCGCCCGGCTGGAGTGCAGTGGCGCCATCTTGGCCCACTGCAACCGCTACTTCCCGAGTTCCAGCAATTCCCTTGCCTCAGCCTCCCGAGTAGCTGGGACTACAGGCATGCGCCACCATGCCCAGCTAACTTTTTGTATTTAGCAGAGACGGGGTTTTACCATGTTGGCCAAGATAGTCTCAATCTCTTGACCTCGTGATCCACCTACCTTGGCTTCCCAAAGTGCTGGAATTACAGGCATGAGCCACCACGCCTGGCCTTCCCCAGAGTTTTCTTATAGTCATTTCATAGTTTGAGGTCTTAGATTTAATTCTTTAATCCATTTTGATTCAATTTTTGCATATGGCAACAGATGGGGTCTACTTTCATTCATCTACATGTAAATATGCAGTTTTTCCCTGCGTCTTTTACTGAAGAGACTGCCTTTCCCCAATGTATGTTCTTGGCACCTTTGCTGAAAATAAGTTCACTGAGGATGATGAATTTATCTCTGAGTTCTCTATTCTGTTCCATTGATCTGTGTGTCTGTTTTTATGCCAATACCATGTTGTTTTGGTTATTACAGCTCTGTTGTATAATTTGAAGGCAGGTAATGTGATTCCTCCAGTTCTGTTCTTTTGGCTTAGATTAGCTGTGGCTATTCTGAGTCTTTTGTGGTTCCCATACAAATTTTAGGATTGTTTCTTCTATTTCTGTGAAGACTACCATTGGTATTTTCATAAAGATTGCATTGAATCTGTAGATTGTTTTGGGTAGTATGAACATTTTAACAATATTCCAATCCATGAGCATGGAATATCACTCCATTTTTCTGGTGTCCTCTTTAGTTTCTAGCATCAGTGCAATCAATTTATAGTTTTCATTGCAGAGATCTTTTACTTCTTTGGTAAACTTAGTTCTTAGGTATTTTATTCATAGCTATTATAAATTGGATTACTTTCTTGATTTCTTTTTCAGATTGTTTTTCATTGGCAAATAGAAAGGCTACTGATTTCTGTATGTTGATTTTGTATCTTGCAACATTACAGAATTTATCAGTTCTAATAGTTTTTTGGTGGAGTCTTTAGGCTTTTCCAAATATGAGATCATATCATCTACAAACAAGGATAATTTGACTTATTCCTTTCCAATTTGGATGCCCTTTATTTCTTTCTCTTGTCTGATGGCACTCGCTAGGACTTCTGGTGAAAGTGGGCATCCTTGACGTGTTCCAGATCTAGGAGGAAAGGCTTTTAGTTTTTCCCCATTCAGTTTGATACTTGCTATGGGTCTGAGCAGTATATGAACTGGCTTTTATTATATTGAGGTATGTTCCTTCTATACCCAGTTTTTTGAGGATGTTTATCATGAAGGGATGTTGAATTGTATCAATTTTTTTTTCAGCATCTATTGAAATGATCATATGGTTTTTGCCCTTCATTCTGTTGCATGACATACCACATTAATTGATTTGTGTATGTTGAACCATCTTTGCATTTCTGGGATAAATAACACTTGGTCATGATGAATGATCTTTTTAATGTGTTGTTGAATTCGATTTTCTAGTATTTTGTTGAGGATTTTTGCATCAATATTCATCAATGATATTGGCCTGTAGATTTTTTTAGTTTTGTTTGTTTGTTTGTTTTTGTTTTTTGATGTGTCTTTGTCTGGTTTTGGCATCAGCGTAATACTGGCCTTGTAGAATGAGTTTGGAAGTATTTCCTCCTCCTGTGTATTTTAGAATAGATTGAGTGGGATTGGTATTAGTTCTTCTTTAAATGATTGGTAGTATTCAGTAGAGAAGCCTTTGGGTCCTGGGCTTTTCTTTGCTGAGAGACTTTTTATTACAGCTTTGATCTTGTTACTTGTTATTTGTCTGTTTGGGTTTTGGATTTCTTCATGATTCAATCTTGGTAGGTTTTATCTATCTAGGAATTTATCCCTTTTTTTCTACATTTTCCAATTTATTGGCAAATAGTTGCTCATAGTAGCCACTAATGATGTTTGAATTTCTGTAGTAACAGTTGTAATGTGTCGTTTTCTAGCTCTGATTTCATTTATTTGGGTCTCTCTTTTTTTTCTTTTTTTTCTTTTTTTTTTTTTTTTGGTAGTCCAGCTAAAGGTTTGTCAATTTTGTTTATCTTTTCAAGAAACTAACTTCTTGATAAAGCACAGTGGCTCACACCTGTAATCCCAGCACTTTGGGAGGCTGAGGTAGGTGGATCACTTGAGGGCAGGAGTTTGAGACCAGCCTGGCCAACAGGGTGGAACCCTGACGCTACTAAAACTACAAAAATTAGCCAGGCGTGGTGGCACATGCCTATAGTCCTGGCTACTCCTAGCTACTCAGGAGGCTGAGGCAGGAGAATCACTTGAACCTGGGAGGCAGAGGTTGCAGTGAGCTGAGATCACACCACTGCACTCCAGCCTGGGCAACAGTGAGACTCTGTCTCCAAAAAAAAAAACCAAACAAAACAAACAAAACAATTTTTGTTTCATTGATCTTTTGTATTGTTTTCTTTGCTTCAATGTCATTTGTCTCTGCTTTGATCTTTATTATTTCTTTTCTTCTAGTAACTTTGGGTTTGGTTAGCTCTTGCTTTTCTAGTTCTTTTTTTTTTTTTTTTGAGACAGAGTCTCGCTCTGTTGCCCAGGTTGGAGTGCAGTGGTGCGATCTCAGCTCACTGCAAGCTCTGCCTCCTGGGTTCACACCATTCTGCCACCTCAGCCTCCCGAGTAGCTGGGACTACAGGTGCCCGCCACCATGCCCCCGCTAATTTTTTTGTATTTTTTAGTAGAGATGGGGTTTCACTGTGTTAGCTAGGATGGTCTCAATCTCCTGACCTCGTGATCCGCTCACCTCGGCCTCCCAAAGTGCTGGGATTACAGGCGTGAGCCACTGCACCCAGCTTTAGTTCTTTCAGATGCATCATTAGGTTGTTTGAAGTTTTTCTTATTTTTTGATGTAGGCACTTATAGCTATAAACTTCCCTCATAGTTCTGCTTTCACTGTGTCCCATAGGTTTTGGTGTATCATGTTTCCATTATCATTTGTTTGAAGAAATTTTTCAGTTTCCTGTTTAATTTCTTCATTGACCCACTGGTTATTTAGGAACATATTGTTTAATTTCCATGTTTTTGTATAGTTTCCAAAATTCCTCTTATTATTGATTTCTAGTTTTATTCCATTGTGATCAATCAGAGATGTTTGATATTATTTCAATTTATTTGAATGTTTTAAGACTTGTTAAGTCTTATATATGACTTGTTAAGTCATATATGTGACTTAATATATGTTCTGTCTTTGAGAATGACCCATGTGCTGAGGAAAAGAATGTGTATTCTACAGCTGTTGTATGAAATATTTTATAAATATCTATTTGGTCTATAGTGCAGATTAAGTCCGATGTTTCTTTGTTGATTTTCTGTCTGGAAGATCTGTCCATTGCTGAAAGTGTAGTGTTGATGTCTCCAGCTATTATTTTACTGGGGTCTAACACTCTCTTTAGCTCTAATAATATTTGCTTTATATATCTGGGTGCTCCAGTGTAAGGTGGATAAATATTTACAACTATTATATCCTCTTGCTGAGTTGACCTCTTTATCATTATATAGTGACTTTCTTTGACTCTTCTTATAGTTTTGTCTATATATTTTGTCTGATGTAACTATAGGTATCTTTTTTGCTTTCCATTGGCATGGAATATCTTCTTCCATCCCTTCATTTTCAGTCTAGGTGGAGTATCTGTTGTAGGCAACAGATAATTGGGTTTTTTTTTTTTTTTTAAATCTATTCAGCCACTCTATGTCTTTTGATTGAGAGTTTAGTCCATCTACATTCAATGTTATATTGATAAGTAAGGACTTACTCTTGCCATTTTGTTATGTTTTCTGGTGGCTTTGTGGTCTTCTCTTCCTTCTTTCCTCCCTTCCTTTCTACCTTTTAGTGAAGGTGGTTTTCTCTTGTGGTATGCTTTAATTTCCTGCTTTTTATTTTGTATGTATCCATTGTATGTTTTTTGATTTAAGGTTACCATGAGGTTTGTAAGAACTGTCTAATAACTCATTATTTTAAGCTAAAAGAAAACTAATAAAAACTCTACACTTTAACTTCCTCCCTCTGCTTTTTAACTTTTTATTATTTCTATTTATATCTTATTGTGCTATGTCTTGAAAAGTTGTTCTAGTTACTATTTTTTATCAGTTCATCTTTTAGTCTTTCTACTGAAGAGTATTTTACATATCACAGTCACAGTGTTACACTATTCTGGGTTTTTCTGTATACTTAACTGTTACCAGTGAGTTTTGTGCCTTCAGGTGATTTCTTATTGCTCACTAACATCCTTTTTCTTTCTGATTAATGTACTCTCTTTAGCATTTCTTGTAGGACAGATCTAGTGTTGATGAAATCCCTCAGCTTTTGTTTATCTGGAAAGGTCTTCATTTCTCCTTTATGCTTGAAATATATTTTCTAGGGTAAAAGTTTTTTCCTTCAGCACTTTAAATATGTCATGCCACTGTCTCCTGGCCTATAAGGTTTCCACTGAAAAGTCTGCTGCCAGATGTATTGGAGTGCCAGTGTATTTTATTTGTTTCTTTTCTTTTGCTGCTTTTAGGATCCTTCCTTTTGTCCTTGACTTTTAGGAATTTGATTACTAAATGCCTGAGGTAGTCTTCTTTGGGTTAATCTGCTTGGTGTTCTACAACCTTCTTGTTCTTGGATATTTATATCTTCCTCTAGGTTTGGGAAGTTTTCTGTTATTACCACCTTGAATAAACTTTCTACCCCTTTCTCTTTCTCTACCTCCACGTTAAGGCCAATAACTCTTAGATTTGCTTTTTTAAATCTATTTTCTAGATCTTGTAGGTGTACTTCATTCTTTTTTCTTTTGTCTCCTCTGACCGTATTTTCCAATAACTTGTCTTCCAGCTCACTAACTCTTTGTTCCACTTAATCAATCCTGCTATTAAAAGACTCTGATGCATTCTTCAGTATGTCGCTTGCATTTTTCAACTCCAGAATTTCAGCTTGACTCTTTTTAATTATTTCAATCTCTGTTACATTTATCTGATAGAATTCTAAATTTTTTTGGTGTTGTCTTGAATTTCCTTGAGTTTCCTCTTTGTTGAGTTTATCTGATAGAATTCTGAATGTCTTCTCTGTGCTATCTTGAATTTCTTCGAGTTTCCTCAAAATGGCAATTCTGAATTTTCTGTCTGAAAGGTCATGAAGTTTTGTTTCTGCAGGCGTGACCCCTAGTGCCTTATTTAGTTTGTTTGGTGAAGTCATGTTTTTGATGCTTGTGGATGTTCATCAGTCTGGGCGTTGAAGAGTTAGATATTTACTCTAGCCTTCACAGTCTGGGCTTGTTTATACACATCCTTCTTGGGAAAGATTTCCAGGTATTCAAAAGAACTTGGATATTATGATCAAACCCATATCTGCCTTAGGGGGCATCTCAAGCTCAGTAACACTGTATTTCTTGCAGACTATCTGGAAGAATTATCTTGATTATCAAGCCCAGACTCTTGTTCTTGTTGCTTGCTTTCTCCCAGACAGAATCAATCTCAATCTCTCTCTTTTTCGCTGTCTCTCCCTCTTCCCCCTCTCTCCCCTCTCCCCCTCTCCCTCTCTCTGTCCCTCTGTGCTGGGCCACCCAGAGCTAGGGGTGTGGTGATACAAGCACCACTGTGGCCATCACCACTGAAAATGTACTGGGTCAGACCTCAAGCCGGCACCGTATTGGGTCTCGCCATGGCCCACTGTAACCGTGATCTGGCTACTGCCTATGTTCACTCAATGCCCTGGGGCTCTGCAATAAGCAGGTCTTGAAACCAGTCAGGCTAGCTTCAAGCCAGTGAGTTCCCCCAGGCTGCAGCCAGATCCAGAGATGCCATCTGGGAGCCATGGACTGGAGTCCAAAATCTTAGAAATCTACCTGGTGTCCTATCTATTCTACTGTGGCTAAGCTGGCCTCAAACCATTAGCCAGTCCTTCCCACTCTTCCCTCCCCTTTCCATACGCTCAGGGGCCTCTCCCCATGTTCACCACCAACACAGGCCCATGAGGAGGGCTGCCAGGTTACTGCTGATGTTCAGTAAAGGCCTACGGCTTCTTCAGTCAGCTTGTGGTAAATGCTTTCAGTCACCCTTCAGGGCAGTGAGCTCCCTTCTGGCAAAAAGCAAGTCCAGAGATGTCATCCAAGAACCTAAGGCCTAGACTCAGGGACCCCAAGAGCCTGTTTGTTGCTTTACCTCACTGTGGCCAAGGTGGTACCTAAAGTGCAACACAGGCTGGGCGCAGTGGCTCATGCCTGTAATCCCAGCATTTGGGGAGGCCGAGGCGGGCAGACCACTTGAGGCCAGGAGCTCAAGACCAGCCTGGCCAATATGGTGAAACCCTATCTGTACTAAAAATAAAATAATTAAAAAAAAAATAGGCTGGGTGTGGTGGCTCACACCTGTAATCCCAACACTTTGGGAGGCCAAGGTGGGTGGGTCACAAGGTCAGGAGTTTGAGACCAGCCTGATCAACATGGTGAAACCCCATCTCTACAAAAAATACAAAAACTAGCCAGACACAGCTGGGCACGGTGGCACATGTAATCCCGGGACTTTGGGAGGCCAAGGTGGGTGGATCACTTGAGGTCAGGAGTTCGAGACTGGCCTAACCAACATGGTGAAACCCTGTCTCTACTAAAAATACAAAATTAGCCAAGCATAGTAGCGCATGCCTGTAATTCCAGCTACACGGGAGGCTGAGGTGAGGCAGGAGAATTGCTTGAACCTGGGAGGCAGAGGTTGCAGTGAGCTGAGATTGCACCACTGCACTCCAGCCTGGGTAACAGAGCAGGATTCTGTCTCAAAAATTAAATTAAATTAAATTAAATTTTAAAAAAATTAGCTGGGCATGGTGGTGCACACCTGTAATCCCAGCTACTCAGGAGGCTGAGGCATGAGAATTGTTTGAGCCCAGGAGGTAGAGGTTGTAGTGAGCTGAGATCACATCATTGCACTCCAGCCTGGGCAACATAGCAGGACTCCATCTCTGAAAATAAATAAATAAATAAAGTAAGTCCAAGACAAAGTACCCTTCACTTTTCCCTCTGCTTTTCTCAAGCAGAAGGAATCTCTCACCATGGCCACCACAGCCTCAAATATTAACTGGGTATTGCTACTGATTATTCAGGGCTCAAGGGCTTTTTCATCAGCAGGTGATGGACTGCCAGAGCCGGGTCCTTCCCCTGCAAGGCAGCAGACTCCCTTCTGATCCAGGATGTATCTAGAAATGTTGTCTGGGAACTAGGGCCTGAAATAGCCTCATGACTCTGCCTGGTGCCCTATCCTACTGTGACTGAGCTGGTATCCAAGATGTAAGACAAGGTTATCTTTCCTCTTCCTGCTCATCAACTCAAGCAGAAGGAAGAGGTCTCTTTTGGAGCAGTGAGGTTGGCAGGGAGCGGCCGCATAAGCGTTCCACTGGCTGCTCTGGCTGGTGTCTCAGTAGCAGGTCATGTGCCTGCTAAGTCAACTGCTCCAAGTCCAGCTCAGCACTAGGACTTGCCTAAGAGTTGTAGTTCATGTTGGCCTACACTGCCTTTCAAGTTTATTTAGAGCCCCAGAGAACTTTGGCCCTCGGTGACGAGGCTTGCGAGAATTCAAGTTCTGACCAAGGTACAGGGAGATTCCCCTCTGGCTAGGGCTGGTCTAAATGCTCCCTCTATGGTCTGGCACCAGCTGAGTTCAGCCTGTTTTTGCTTTCTACTGTCTGTAATAGTGCAGCACGGAGTTCAGTGCAAAGCCTGGTGCTGGGGTTGGGGGAGGGGTGGCATTGGCAATTCAAGGCTATCTTTCCTACCCTCTTCAGTCCTTTTTCAACAATATAAAGGCAAAACCAGGTGCTGTGAGTGCCTGATGTTTTGGTTCTTTTAAAGGTGCTTTTTGTATTTGTAGAGAGTTGTTAAATTTGATGTTTCTATGGGAGTTACAAGTAGTGCAAGCTTCTGTTTGGCCATCTTGTTCCTCTCCATATTCGCTATATATATAAGCCAATAGAGGGAAGGAGTGGAATCACAAGCATTGCTTTAAAACAGTAATACATGTAAATGAATCCAATTAGAAAAGGGTCCAGAATGAAAATGAAGTTTTCCTTCCTGCCTCTTCTGCCCCTCAGTCATGCAGTTTCCTTTCCAAAAAACTACTGCTGGACTGGGCACGGTGGCTCACACCTGTAATCCCAGCACTCTGGGAGGACAAGGCAGGAGGATAGCTTGAGGGCAGCAGTTCAAGTTCAGCCTGGTCTGCAAAGCAAGACCTCATATTTACAAAAAGTTTTAAAAATTAGGTACAGTGGCATGCACTTTTGTCTCAGCTACTCCAGAAGTTGAGGTGGGAGGATCGCTTGAGCCCAGGAGTTCAGAGGCTGCAGTGAGCTGTGAGCATGCCACTTGCCACTGCACTCCAGCCCAGGTGCCACAATGAGACTTTGTCTTCTAAAAAAATAACAAAAAGAAACTACGGTTACCAGTTTCTCAAAATATATCCTTCCAGAGAGATACACATGCTTGTATGCACAAAGAATGCTTACAAACTTGTTTCCTTATATGCCCATACACATATGCAGAAACATACATGTGCGTATGTGTGTACACATATGCATTCATTTGTGTATGAATTCTGTGCATCACATAGCTGAAAGCACAAGATGGTAGATACCCTTATGCTTTTGCCTCTTAACAGGGTAATCTGGAGGTCATTCCTATCATATTTATGGGGTCACCTCATCCTTTTTTTGCGGACTGCATAGGCTTTTATTCTAATCGTGTTTAACTGGCTACTCCCAGTAGGCATTTGTGTTGTTTCTAGTCTTTCTGATAAATAGGGCTGCATTGAAAAGCCCTGCAGTAGGTACGTGGGGGATATTTCCTAGAAGTGTGATTGTTCGCTCAGTGCATATGTGTGTGTTAAATTTTGAGATCTGGCCAAATTGCTCTCCATAAAGATTACCTCGGAGCCTCTGTTTCTCTGCTCTCTTTTCAACCTAGAATGTCATCCCAATCATTACCATGTGCCAATATTTTGCTATTATAGGATAAAAACTACTATCTCCGTGAAGAATTGCATTTCTCTTTTAGGAACCCAAGTATCTTCTTACAGGTTTAAGAGCCATTTGAGGCCAGGTGCGGTGGCTCATGTCCTTTATCCCAGCACTTTGGGAGGCCGAGGTGGGCAGATCACCTGAGGTTAGGAGTTCAAGAGCAGTCTGGCCAACATGATGAAACTAGGTCTCTACTAAAAATGCAGAAATTAGCCAGGCGTGATGGCAGGCACCTGTAATCCCAGCTACTCGGGAGACTGAGGCAGGAGAATCTCTTGAACCCGGGAGTCAGAGGTTGCAGTGAGCTGAGATTGCATCATTGCACTCCAGCCTCGGCGAAAGCAGCATTTGAATTTCCCTTTGTATGAACTGTCTTTTCATGTCCTTTACCCATTCTCTCTTCAATTATTTCTATTGTTTTTTTTTCTTCTTTTGATGTTAGACTTTTTATCTTCTTGTTTTCCTTGTTTGCTGCAGTGTGTACCAACCAGTGCAGCTTCTTGGTTGTTGGTAGGTTTGTAAGCAAGCATTTGGTGCCAGCACAGAGAAGTTGAGGGGAGGGGTGCACTCATCTGCTCTTCCAGATGGAAGTGATCAAAGGACGTGGTGATCATGGGAACACTCTGGAGAGCACGTAGCCACATTTAAATACATTGACAACACAACCATTTAGTAGACTCAGGATGACTTTGAGCCACATGTCACATGGCAGCTGTTAAAATCATCTCTGTACATGTACATGGTTGGTTTTGATGACACACCCTTGTTAGCTTTGTAGCTTTTAGCTAAGGGGCCATATGGTGAAGGTGCATTTTTTGCTGGTACATTTCTTATTTCTTCTCTTTTCTTTGTCAATTCTAGAAAATGAGATGAGCCAGGCACAGTGTGGTGCATGCCTGTAATCCCAGCTGCTCTGAAGGCTGAGGCAGGAGGATCACTTGAGCCCAGGAATTTGAGGCCAGCATAGGCACTGGGCAACATAGTGAGACTCCATCTCTTAAAAAAGAAAAAAAAAGGCCGGGCGCGGTGGCTCAAGCCTGTAATCCCAGCACTTTGGGAGGCCGAGACGGGCGGATCACGAGGTCAGG
>NW_012111808.1:5079949-5086115 GCF_000951035.1 Colobus angolensis palliatus | reverse complement strand
GGAAAAAAAAAAAAGGAGAAGAAAAGAACAGAAAAAGAAAAAGTGGCCAGGCATGGTGGCTCAAGCCTGTAATCCCAGCACTTTGGAAGGCCGAGGCAGGTGGACCACCTGAGGTCAGGAGTGTGAGACCAGCCTGATCAATATGGTGAAACCCCATCTCTACCAAAAATACAAAAATTAGCCGGGCATGGTGGTGTGCGCCTGTAGTCCCAGCTACTGGGAAGGCTGAGATAGGAGAATTGCTTGAACCTGGGAGACAGAGGCTGCAGTGAGCTGAGATCGCGCCACTGCACTCCACCCTGGACAACAGAGCAAGACTCCGTCTCAAAAAAGAAAAGAAAAGAACAAAGAAAAAGAAAGAAGGACAAAAAAGAAAATGGGGCAAGATGCCTATTTTTTCTGTAAATTATTTTTGTAGTCCAAGTGCCCAGTAAAGTTCTCTGTTCCAAGCAGACACTTAAAATAAATGTTTGCTCAAAAAGGTCAATTCCTCTGCGTGCTGTTTTGTTGCCCTTCCAAAAGGCATGTGCGTCAGTGCAGCGCTTCTTGACTCATGTTAACAAGTGTTCTGTGATTTTTTTAAAAGTGCCTGTGATTATATTAATTTTGGAAAAGCTATTTTAAATATTAAAGCATCTTGAAACATTTAACTTACAAAATACAATCAGTTTATTTGTTACAGGACTTCTCACAGCCTTTAATGTACCAGCAAATCCATTGAACTTCCAAAAGAGGGTTGCAAGGTGCTGTCTTCTGCAAGTGTGTTTGTCCACAGAACTCTGTTTTCATACTTTCATGGTATCTCATTGAAATACAGCTCAAGCAATTAGTCTAAACTCATAGATGAATCAGGAGTAGACATCAATTTTTTGGCCCCTGATTTGTCTGAATTAGGCCAAACAAGGATCTTTAACTGGAAATAGGGTTATTGATTACTTGACTGCAGTCAGACTTCTAAAATTGAGTAAAAACGTGTTTGTGGTTCAACTGCAGACAAAGACATACTGGTTACTTTCTCCAGGTTCCCCACAGTATTGGCAGAAGTGTAAAATTAAGAGATCAAGGTCATTTCTGGTAACCCCTCACTGCTCCTACTCGAGGTCAGATGTCACCCTCTCTGTCTGAATCATCCAAATCAAAATTGGCCAGGGATGAGGGTATAGTGCTGGGACCAATCAGAGCCACCACCAGCTGATGGCTTAATTATGAAGCAAATTTACAGAGCCACAAGGGGGATGGACCAGAGGCAGGGTGGGAAAGCTCTTTATGTCCAGCTCCGTAACAGGGCAGTTTCTTCTTTCTGCTTGAGTATTTCTAAAATTGACTTTTTAAAAATCCCTTATTGGCCTTTTCTGTCTTCTTGAAGAATCTTGTCTGTTGTTCTTCTCATCCTTCCTGAAATTTGGAACAGTGGTTCTGAACAGTGTTCTAGAACACTGGTGGCTGGGATGTGTCACAAGTCATCTGTGAGCTAAAGTCAACCGTGAAGAGTGCATGCATCTGCAAATTACCACCAAATAGAATGGATTCAAGAGTACCTTATATAAGATCTTATCTACCTACTTTGAGATCTCCTTTCTGAGTGGAATGCACTGTTCTGATTGCATACGTGATTACAATGCTTATGAGTGGCTTTATATTTCCCTTTTTATTTTCCCTTTTGATAAGATTGCACTTGAGCTACAAAGATACCAGGAACATTTTCATTTGTAATAACACAACTGTTATGATTACCCGATGAAAGGCAGCCAAAATGATGCGAGAAAAATGTTCAATAGTGATATTGTGGCTTTAAAAAAGCAATCAGGTTAATTATTTGCATTCCTCAATAGTCTACACTTGTTACTTTCTTTTTTTTTTTTTTTTTGAGACAAAGTCTGCCTCTGTCACCCAGGCTGGAGTGCAGCGGCACTATCTCGGCTCACTACAACCTCTGCCTCCCAGGTTCAAGAGATTCTCCTGCCTCAGCCTCCCAAGTAGCTGGGATTACAGGCATGCACCACCACGCCCCACTAATTTTTTGTGTTTTTAGTAGAGATGGGTTTCACCGTGTTGGCCAGGCTGGTTTTGAACGCCTGACCTCAAGTGATCCACCCTCCTCGGCCTCCCAAAGTGCTAGGATTACAGGTGTCAGCCACTGTGCTTGGCCTACACTTGTTACTCTTGCCATATTGTCTATATTTCCTTTGGAGTAGGAGTCTAGAAAATACATCATTTTGCTGGGCACAGTGGCTCACAGCTGTAATCCCTGGCTCATGCCTGTAATCCCAGCACTTTGGGAGGCCAAGGCGGGCGGATCACCAGGTTAGAAGTTCGAGACCAGACTGGCCAATATGGTGAAACCCCGTCTCCACTAAAAATACAAAAATTAGCCAGGTGTGGTGGCAGGCGCCTGTAATCCCAGCTACTCAGGAGGCTGAGGCAGAAGAATCGCTTGAACCCAGGAGGCAGAAGTTGTGGTGAGCTGAGATCACACACTGCACTCCAGTCTGGCAGAGTGAGACTGTCTCAAAGGAAAAAAAAAAAAGGATAATACATTATTTTAAAAGTGAAATATACTATTTTCAGAAGTACATATTTTTATTATTATAGTTGTTAAGACTGATATTTTTGTAATTTTTTACTTTCAAGTGTCTTTGAATATATTCCTGTCTCCACAAATAGTTGTGTCACACCCATCGTTCATTTCTGCTCTCTGCCGATTTGGTGGGTATTCGTCAAAACCTAGTTCACTCCATTATGTGCGTCACTCAAGGGAGCTTCATCCAGCATGCATGTTCATGGAGAACTTGATGCCAAAGAGGTGCTTCCTCGTTTTCTTTCTTTTCTTTTCTTTTCTTTTTTTTTTTTTGAAACGGAGTCTTGCTCTGTTGCCCAGGCTAGAGTGCAGTGGTGCAATCTGAGCTCACTGCAACCTCCAACTCTCAGGTTCAAACAATTCTCCTATCTCAGCCTCCTGAGGAGCTGGGATTACAGGCGCCCACCACTGCACCTGGCTAATTTTTGTATTTTTCGTAGAGACAGGGTTTCATCATCTTGGCCAGGCTGGTCTTGAACTCCTGACCTCGTGATCCACCCGCCTTGGCCTCCCAAAGTGCTGGAATTACAGGCGTGAGCCACTGTTCCCCACCTGCTTCCTCATTTTCCTCCTGATTTATAGTATGCTTGCCTCAGCTTTCATAGCAGCGGCATCCTTATTCCTTCCTCTAGGCATCAAGATATCAGCAGGATTGATTTCTTCTGAGAGCTACAAGGGAGAGGTCTGTTCTAGCCCTCTCTCCTTGGCTTGCAGATGGCCATTTTCTCCCTGTGACTTCACATTGTCTTCCGTCTATCTCTGTGTCCAAATTTCCCTTTTTGTAAAGGTATCAGTCCTGTTGAATTAGGGTCCTCTCTAATGACTTCACTTTCATTTGATTACATCTGCAGTGAGCAGTTTCCTCAAATAAGGTCACATTCTGAGGGATGGAGGTTCAGGACTTCAACATTTGAATCTGAGGAAGACACAATTCAACTCATAACAACATGTTAATTTGCTACTTACAAACTTCTCTCCCTTTTTTTTAAAGAATGTACATGGCAAGTCAAAGCAAATGATCGCAAGTACCACGAACAACCTCACTTTATGAACACAAAGTTCTTTTGTATTAAGGAGAGTAAATATGCGGTGAGTTGTTAACTTTCTGAATTGTTTTTATTAAAATGCAGTTTTTTCCAGTAGCTGGCATGCTTACTACCTTCTTGCTACACCTGCCTTCTATGTAACCACCTGCCTGGGGCTATTGATAATCGTTATTATTTCTATAGAATGTCATTTTTATTAATGTTTATCTTTGGGGTGCATAGAGGGTGACTTGAAACAAAACAGAATTATGTAGATTGAAATTTTCTCTCTCTTTTTTAAATTTTAAGCTCTCTAAAAATGTTTTATGGAAGAATATACAATGATGGCACAGAAGCCTCCTGTTTGAAAGTAATGGGTTTGAAAGGAATCTCTTAAGAACTTGTCTTCCCCTTCTCTGCCTGGAATGGATTTAGAGATTTTAAACATATTTTCAACTCAGAAATACTTATTACCTTTGGAATGTGATAAAGAATGCTTAAAGATTAAACGTGAATTACAAAAATTAGCCTGACGCGGTGGCATGTGCCCATGGTCTCAGCTACTCGGGAGGCTGAGGCAGGAGAATCGCTTGAGCCCAGAAGGCAGAGATTTCAGTGAGCTGAGATTGTGCCATTGCACTCCTGCCTAGGTGACAGGAGTGAGACCCTGTCTCAATAATAATAATAATAATAAATATTAAGTGTGGGCTTAAATGTTGTAAGATGTGTGTTTTAGTTCCGAGGGCTTCCATAACAGAGTACCACAACTGGATGTCTTAAAACAACAGAAGTTCACTCTCTCCCGATGTAGGGATCAGAAGTCTGAAATCTCGGTGTTGGTAGGATTGGCTCCTTCTGGAGCCTCTGCAGGAGAATCTGTTCCCTGCCTCTCCCCTGGCTTCTGGTGGCCACTGGCAATCCTTGGAGTTCTTTGGCTTACAGATGAAGTCACCCCAATCTCTGCTTCCATCTTCAAGGGGCACTCTTCCTGTGTGTGTCTGTGTACAGCTTTCCTCTTATGGGGACCCCAGTCCGAATAAGCACCTCATTAAATTAGAGCCTGTCCTAATCACGTGTGACTTCATCTTGATTATCTCTGCGAAGATCCTGTTTCCAAATAAGATCCCATTCATAGGTATTAGCATTAAGACCTGAACATATCTTTTGCAGGACACAATGCAACCCACTACAGTACCTTTTGCTCTTTCTTACATAGTAGGTCTTCTGTCTCCTCACTTAAATAAAAGCGTCACTTTTCCTGGCTTTTGCCATGTTGTTGTCTACCTTTACCCTGTTTTCTAACAGTCTCTAATGGGTCAAGGAATCTGACAGCAGGATTTATTTGGTCACAGTCTGATGTATATTTCTTGTTACTGCCTCTGTCATAAGACTCCAAGTAGTCATTTTGAGGCTTGGCTGCTTGGCTAGAATTAAAAGCTTAAAAGAAATCTCAGTATCTTTCTTTTCTTTTCTTTTCTTTTTTAAGGCAGAGTCTCACTCTGTCACACAGGCTGGAGTGCAGAGGGACGATCTGCAACTTCTGTCCCCCGGATTCAAGTGATTCTCCTGCCTCAGCCTCCCAAGTATCTGGGACTACAGGTGTGCACCACCACGCCTGACTACTTTTTGTATTTTTAGTAGAGATGGGGTTTCACCATGTTGACCAGGCTGGTCTCAAACTCCTAGGCTCAAGTGATCCACCCACCTCGGTCTCCCAAAGTGCTGGGATTACAGGCATGAGCCACTGCACCCAGCCAAAATCCTCAATATCTTTCTGATAGATTATGTTCCTTTGTCACTGTAAGCTGTGGGACTTAGTGATTTTTGCAGATGTGTATACATTGTGATAAATACAGCATCATTTAGAATGACTCTTATTTTTTCCAACAGACTAATGCAATTAAAACATACAAGTACAACGCAATTACCTTTATACCAATGAATCTGTTTGAGCAATTTAAGAGAGCAGCCAATTTATATTTCCTGATTCTTCTTATCTTACAGGTAATGCCTTTTGCTATCTTAAATCTGTTTGAATTATAGTGACTCAATAACATTTAAGCTGTAGACACATATAATGCGAATAATCTTGAAAGTGTTTTATATTAGCATCAGGGTTCTGTACATAAAGGAACAGTGCCTCATACACAGAACCAGCTCAATCAGTGCTATATGAACAGGGAAAGGGAGCAAATGGAAACAGTATTCTAATTCTGTATTTTTAAAAATTTCATGTTATACTGATATTGGTGTTAAAACTGGTATCCCTGAAGTGAATAAAACTAAAATCCAGCCAGGCGCAGTGGCCTACGCCTGTAATCCCCGCACTTTGGGAGGCTGAGGCGAGCAGATCACCTCAGGTGAGGAGTTTGAAGCCAGCCTGGCCAACATGGTGAAACCCCATGTCTACAAAAATACAAAAATTAGCAGGGCATGATGGCGGGTGCCTGTAATCCCAGCTACTTGGAAGGCTGAGGTGGGAGAATCACTTGAAGCTGGGAGGCGGTGGTTGCAGTGAGCTGAGATCATGCCATTGCATTCCAGCCTGGGCCACAGAGCGAGA
>NW_012111808.1:5054216-5079304 GCF_000951035.1 Colobus angolensis palliatus | reverse complement strand
AAATCCTTACTTTGTAAAATTATTTGCACCTTAACGTTAAACCTATTTTTGTGCTTGTCTTTTATTATTGTATTTACATGCTGAATTTCCCCCCAAAAAATCGTTAATTTTTTATTAAAATTTTGGTCATAAATTTCAGTAAGTTATTTTTGTGAACTGTTTTTACATTTTAAAAGGCCTACTTAAAATTTTTTTTTTCCTAATTGTGGCAAAGGATCCAGTTATCCAGAGAGCATGAGTTTAACTGTGCAAGAACTGTTGCTGTAATCGAGGGAACTCCACACACACTAGTTAGCACCAGAATCAACCTTTAGTGTCTGCCGTGCAGATTACAAAGCTCAAGCTCAGAATATACACCTGGTTTCACCAGACTTTTTTTTTTTTCGTTCTTGTTGCCCAGGCTGGAGTGCGGTGGCGCCATCTTGGCTCACTGCAACCTCCTCCTCCTTCTCTTGGGTTCAAGCAATTCTCCTGCCTCAGCCCCCCGAGTAGCTGGGATCACAGTTGCCCGCCACCACGTCCAGCTAATTTTTGTATTTTCAGTAGAGACAGGGCTTCACTATGTCGACCAGGCTGGTCTCAGACTCCTGACTTCGGTTAATCCACCCGCCTCAGCCTCCCCAAGTGCTGGGATTACAGGCATGAGCCACTGAGGCCAGCACTTTATCAGATTCTTTACAGCAAGCGTTGGATTTGGAAAACTTATACCTGCCGGGATTGACCCTCTAAGGTTTTATGAAAATGGGGTAGAATGTGTGTCTAGGGGATGGAGGATGCCTGGAGAGGAGGGAAAAAGAAGAGGCGATGCTAAGAAATGGATACGCAATGATTTAGGAAACTGAAAGACCTGCAAGTCAATAGTAAAGGATGGCCCTGTTATCAAAGGAGATGCTTAGGCAGGTGTGTGTCGAGGTTAGCACTGCAAACTCTAAGGTGCAGCTCTATAGGAAGTAGGCCATTTTCCCTTACTTCCTTCTAGCAGGGGAGAGGAGTTTCACATATTCACCATGATGGGGGAAGAAGGATCTTTCTGTCTTCCAACTGCACCCCAGTTATCTTCTCTTTTTTTTTTGAAATGGACTTTCACTTTTGTTGCCAAGGCTAGAGTGCAATGGTGTGATCTCAGCTCACCACAGCCGCCGCCTCCCAGGTTCAAGCCATTCTTCTGCCTCAGCCTCCTGAGTAGCTGGAATTACAGGCATGCGCCACCACACCTGGCTAATTTTGTATTTTTAGTAGAGACGGGGTTTCTCTATGTTGGTCAGGCTGGTCTCAAACTTCCAACCTCAGGTGATCTGCCCACCTCGGCCTCCCAAAGTGTTGGGATTATAGGCGTGAACCACCCCACCTGGCCCGGTTATCTTCTCTTAAGGTCAGCAATCCAAATTAGGATAACAGTAATAGCTAGTAATAGGTAGCTTCTTAACTTGTGTTGTCATTATACTTAATTCTTCTAGTCTAGAAGGTCAGGCCTGGCATGACCTCCATTTTGCAGAGAAGAGCTGAGGCCTAGTAAGCTAAAGTAACTTGCTCAAAGTCCCATAAGCCATAAATGGTAAAGCTGACTAAGCCTTGGATCTAGGAGTTGACTTCAAAGCCTGTCATTTTAACCACTACATTATATAGCCCACTGATCAGGAGGATGGTTATGAAATAACTTTATTAAACTTGTGTCCCAATCTTTATTCAAACTTAGAGGCTGTCCTGATGGAGGTAGGGCTTCTTGCAAGGCCATCTCACTTTCTTGGATAGGCCAATAGTGATGATCATGAAGGAAGCACTTTCTTCTAATGCCCTCAGAGATGCTCTCCCTAATCCCTCACTTTCAGAGGCAGCTAGTACCTTCTGCCATCTTTGCCTCTAACATGGGATCCTCAGAAACCACTGGCTGAGAAACCTGCAGTGCAGAACCTACTATGCATGCATTCCTTAAAAGTTAAGATGACTGGCCGGGCGCGGTGGCTCAAGCCTGTAATCCCAGCACTTTGGGAGGCCGAGACGGGCGGATCACAAGGTCAGGAGATCGAGACCATCCTGGCTAACACGGTGAAACTCCGTCTCTACTAAAAATACAAAACACTAGCCGGGCGAGGTGGCGGCGCCTGTAGTCCCAGCTACCCGGGAGGCTAAGGCAGGAGAATGGCGTGAACCCGGGAGGCGGAGCTTGCAGTGAGCCGAGATCCGGCCACAGCACTCCAGCCTGGGCGACAGAGCGAGACTTTGTTAAGATGACTTTGGCCAGGCACGGTGGCTCACACCTGTAATCCCAGCACTTTGGGAGGCTAAGGCAGGAAGATTGCCTGAGGTCAGGAGTTCGAGACCAACCTGGCCAACATGGTGAAAACCCATCTCTACTAAAAATACAGAAAAATTAGCCGGGTGTGGTGGCACACACCTATAATCCCAGCTGCTCAGGAGGCTGAGGAAGGATAATCACTTGAACCTGGGAGGTGGAGGTTTCAGTGAGCCAAAATTGTGCCACTACACTCCAGCCTGGGTGACAGAGGGAGACTCCATCTCAAAAAAAAAAAGTGAAGACGAGACTTCTCCTTTGCCACTCCTACCCCCTCACCCCCAGTTAAATATGATTTTCACAAAAAATTTAGAGCAACTCTCTTTTAGGTATCATGATACAAAACTCCCTTGGTGTCCAGTTAAGGTCGCAATGAGATGATTTCAGGAGCCACTGCCCTCTAGGCTCTGTTCCAGGTGCCCAGAAGCTAGACAGAACCACTAGAAGGAGGTTGTCCAGATGCTTAAAGAGCCTTTCCTACACACTCTGCAGGATGTAGACTTACGTGATGACGGAGATGAGACTTGGAATTAGCAAGCTTAGAATTAGCAATAAGTTACCTGTAAGCTTGATATGCCTTCATGGATACACACATAAGCCGTTTTATTCTTTTAGGCAATTCCTCAAATCTCTACCCTGGCTTGGTACACCACACTAGTGCCCCTGCTTCTGGTGCTGGGGGTCACTGCAATCAAAGACCTGGTGGATGATGTGGTGAGGATTTCTCATACAACCTTCTACTCATTGCTTTGAATTAACTTTAAGTTCTCATGCCTTCCTTCTGTATTGAGATGTTTAAAACAGCATTTCCCCATCTTCCTTCTCAAGGCTCGCCATAAAATGGATAAGGAAATCAACAATAGGACATGTGAAGTCATTAAGGATGGCAGGTACTGTGTCTTCTTTAATTAGTAACTGAATTTCAAGGATGTAATGCACAATTCTGCCTAGAAACATATTCAGAGATAATTATTACAATGTAGAAGGCTATTAGTACATTAACTTTTTTTTTTTTTCGAGACAGAGTCTCACTCTGTCGTCCAGGCTGGAGTGCAGTAGCGCGATCTTGGCTCACTGCAACCTCCACCTCCCAGGTTCAAGCAATTTTCCTGCCTCAGCCTCCCAAGTAGATGGGATTACAGGCATGCACCACCACACTCAGTTAATTTTTGTACTTTTAGTAGAGACGGGGTTTCACCATGTTGGCCAGGCTGGTCTCAAACTCCTGACCTCAAGTTATCTGCCCTCCTCGATCTCCCAAAGTATTGGGATTACAGGCATGAGCCACCATACCTGGCCTTAAATTATCTTTTTAATGAGTATGTACACCTTTTGTAATATATCTAATTAGGATAGTGATAAAAATAGATTAAAAGATGACTACTTTGGGCACTAAATTCCATAGGAAATATTCATTAAAATTTTTAACATATCAACACTTTTAGAAGTTTTAAACTATAATATTGTTTTAAAGATTTTCACATATACAAATGATATACCCAGTGGACATAATGAACCTACTATAAATAATAAAATTAATTTATTTGGAGGCAGACATCTAATCACTATATGTTTATCTGCCATTCATTTATGGCCAAAAATGACCTGGAGATTTAAAATACATTTGTAATATATGTTTATGCCCCAGTTCCCCTAATGTCACAAGAATTTAGTACACAATTCTTAACTCCAGGATTTAAAAAAAATTTTGGCTTATCTTTCAATAAATGAAATTGTAGATGTTTTACATTTCAATATTTCTGAAATTTTTAAAATAGAAATTTGCATGTAAGTCTGAAATGACAAATGGATAGGCCTGCACCTTCTCGGCAGGGCTATTAGAAGGCAGTTCTGAATACTGAAATATTGGAGGCAATTATGTTAGAATTGTGACCCCACTGCAAGGGCTGCTTAAGCCATGGCCCTGCCAGACATGCACACTAGACTTCCAAATTCAAGGCAACCCACAGCTCCTCTTTACCAGTGTAGTAGCTATGGTACAGGCTAAACATATGGGCTGGCCAGGCACCGTGGCTCACGCCTGTAATCTCAGTACTTTGCGAGGCCAAGGCAGGAGGATCACTTGAGGCCAGGACTTCGAGGCCAGCCTGGCCAACTTAGTGAGACTCCTGTCTTAACAACAACAACAACGACCTCTTCTGCTAGGCTCACTGGGACACTTATTCTGTTTTACTGAATGAAGTGCTTCCTAATCCTAGAATTGTAAACAAAGCCAATTAAGATCTTTAAATTGTTGTGATTTTGTCTTTTGACACTTGAAAGGTAACTTTGGAACATAATTTTTTTATTTGCAAGGGAAAACAAGCCACCTGAACACATTTATAGCTTGGTATAGTCTATATTTGAATTATACAGGGTGGAAGTACGGCTGTAAGTCAGGTTATTTTCCTCAGTGTTGACACTTTTATAAAAAGTCTTGGAATTAGGCCTTAGTTACTATTTTTAGCACTTGAATTTGCAGTTCTGCCTGGAGGCTCTTGCTCAAAAAACAACTCATTACTGATCGCTGAGATGGTGCTTTTGTCACAGTTGACTACATTAAATTAACAAACACTTATGGAGCACTTTCTGCATGTTGGAGGCAGGACAGTATCCTTGAGAAACTTACAGTTCAAGACAGAAGATGAGACACCTACACACATCATTCTAATAAAATCCATATCAGAATAAAAAACGATAAAAACAAAATGCTCTGACAGTTCAGGGAAGGCAAAAGTCACTTTAGCAAGGGAATGTGGGGAAAGATGTCAAGACTGAGCAAAGCCCTGAAGATGATGTGCTAGGGAGGCTGAAGGAGTTGTATAAACACAAGTTGTGCTGACAACACAAATCTCCATTAGACAACTGACCATAATCCAATTTGTGTATAGCCTCAGGGCCTTAAAGGGAATGCAGTGTCTTTGCCAGTTAAGCCTTTATAATTAAGAAGTTAACAGGCCAGGTGAGGTGGCTCATGCCTATAATCCCAGCACTTTGGGAGGCCCAGCTCTGTTGATCACCTGAGGTCAGGAGTTCGAGACCAGCCTGGCCAACATGGTAAAAACCCATCTCTACTAAAAATACACAAATTAGTCGGGCGTGGTGGCACGTGCCTGTAGTCACAGCTACTCAGGAGCCTGAGGCAGGAGAATCTCTTGAACCCCAGAAGGCAGAAGTTGCAGTGAGCTGAGATCGTGCCACTGCACTCTAGCCTGGGCAACAGAGCGAGACTCTGTCTCAATAAAAAAATAATAATAATTAATAATTTAATAATAATGATAATTTAAACAGTAGAGAGTAGGCAAGCTCTGAAGCCCCCACGAAGACTCTGGCAGGCCCACGTGGGTGCCATAACGTAGGTGCTCCTATCCCGGGACCAGCACGGAGCAAGTGATGGGTCACTGAGAAGGAACACAGCAGGGAGGCGAGTTGGACATAAGCAAAAACAAAAGGCGGTGGCAAGTATTTCCCTGCCACGCACATAAGTGGCCCCCATAAACTCTTCCTTACATGACCTAGAGGGAAAGAGCGTATCAAAGTCATCATCATTGCTTCCTTCAGAGGTCAATATGATTTTCATGCCCACTTAATATGTCTACGTCATTGAAAAGCAAAATTTTATCATTTTCTCGGTGACTTACACATTTTCCAGAATCTGTAACATCCAGAAAGAATAGTAATTCCCTTGCCTGTAACTTAAAATTTCAATAAATCCTCATTATTTTTAATCCTTAGGTTCAAAGTTGCCAAATGGAAAGACATTCAAGTTGGAGACGTCATTCGTCTGAAAAAAAATGATTTTGTTCCAGTAAGTGACCAACTTCTGCTTCTCTCGTTCCTTGTTCTCCCCCAGGCCCTGCGCTCGGCTTCTCCCTCAGGGTCTCGGTGTTATTGGTGTGTTTTCTTTTGGACAGGCTGACATTCTCCTGCTGTCTAGCTCTGAGCCGAACAGCCTCTGCTATGTGGAAACAGCAGAACTGGATGGGTAAGTGTGTCTCGATGGACCTCATTTAAAGCTGGCCTTTGAAGGCACATTCATTCCATTGAAATCGGAGCATTCTGGACCAGAGGGATTGATATCTGGCCTTGCCTCTGCCACCTGCTGTCTGTCCCTACCGATCTCACCTTTGCCCCTCTGTGAAGCAGAGCTCTAACTACCTGCCTTTCACCACCTCTCAGGGAAGGTAAAAGATCAGACAGGCGCATATCTGTCTGAGCCCTTTATCGACTGCTGAGCAGTGTCCAGACAGATATGAATAATACTGAGGTTATTATCTGTGTCAGAGAAAGGAACAGATGTTTAAAGTCTTTACCAATAGGCAATTTATTTATTTATTTTTGAGACAGAGTCTCACTCTGTTGTGCAGGTTGGAGTGTAGTGGAGCTATCTCAGCTCACTGCAACCTCCACACCCGCTGGGTTCAAACAATTCTCCTGCCTCAGCCTCTTGAGTAACTGAGATTACAGGTGCCAGCCCCAACACCCAGCTAATTTTTGTGTGTTTAGTAGAGATGGGGTTTCACCATGTTAGCCAGGCTGGTCTCGATCTCCTGATCTCAAGTGATCTGCCCGTCTCGGCCTGCCAAAGTGCTGGGATTACAGGGGTGAGCCACCTGCACCTGGCCTCAATAGGCAATTCTGAATTCTTCTTGTGTTGGTTTTGGTTACTATGCTATCATTTAAAAGAGAATGAAGTTCTGTTTTTGACCAGTTTTCTGACCAGTTTTCAAGGCATTTACTGAGTGCTCACGAGGTTGCAGGCACTTTACATATTAGCTCATTTAATCCTCTAAATGACCATGTGAGATGAATATTACTGGTCTGTATTACCGAGGAATCGGAGGCCTGGGGAGGTGCAGCAGCCTGCCCAAGGTCACACAGTGAGTGGTAGAGTCGGGACATTGCTCCCTCTGCTCCTTGTGCCTCATGCTCCAGATACGCATACACTGCTTTACAGAGAGCCGAAATCATGAGACCGAAAACTAGGGCTGGCCGGACGCGGTGGCTCACACCTGTTATCCCAGCACTTTGGGAGGCCGAGGCGGGCAGATCACGAGGTCAGGAGATCGAGACCATCCTGGCTAACACGCTGAAACCCCATCTTTACCAAAAATACAAAAAATTAGCCGGGCATGGTGGCAGGCGCCTGTAGTCCCAGCTACTCTGGAGGCTGAGGCAGGAGAATGGCGTGAACACGGGAGGCGGAGCTTGCAGTGAGCTGAGATCGCGCTACTGCACTCCAGCCTGGGCGAGAGAGAGAGAGACTCGTCTCAATTTAAAAAAAAAAGAGAGAAATCTAGAGCTGTCTTTGCTTCATAGATCAGTCAATTGACTGTTGGAAATCTATCACACTTTTTTTTTTTGAGAAAAACTTAAAACCAATTAACCACGTCTTAATTGTAAAGGCTTAACTGACAAAGACACTGCATTCCCTTTAAGGCCTTGAGGCTATACCCAAATTGGAGTATGGGCAGTTGCCTGATGGAGCTTTGTATTGTCAGATTGGTCTCAAACTCCTGACCTCAAGTGATCTGCCTGCCTCTGCCTCCCAAAGTGCTGGGATTACAGGCGTGAGCCACCGCGCCCAACTGACTGTTTATTCTGGACTATAAAACTGCTATTGTTTCCATGAGAGATTCTAAAGCTTTACAAAGACATAAGATCCTAACATGCCCTGTCAGAACAGAATGGTGAGGTTGAGAATGAACTTACCTAATCCATGGAAATTCCTGAGTGTTCCTGAATCCTATATAAAGCCATCAGTCATGAGAAGGCAGCCTCACCCTGTCCCCAGCCTGCCCTTGTGCTCACCCACGACTTTACCTTGCACTATGGTGGGGCAACTGGGAGTAAAGCTACCACCTCCTTTTCCAAATGAAATTATCTTTCAAAAACATGTGATCCAGTTATTCACTCTGGAAAAGAATTTGACAGAGGTGAAACAGAATTTCTGTAACAAATACATGTTGTAGAATCATCTTAATATGATTAAATATTAGACACTACATTTTCAAATAGCGCTTTGGTACTCCCAGCTGGTGGTAAAGTCAAGTCAGTGAGGAGGATGTTTGTGGGCACCTCTGCGCTAACCTTGACAACAACAAACAGTGAAGGGAACCAACATTTCCCAAGGTCAGACATGTTCTCTAGTTCAGGGCATAACCTTACCCAAACCTGAAATTCCAAGGTGAACAGAGTTTGAAAATAGAAACAGCTAATTATTTAGCCTTCATGTCTAGATACGGCTAATGTAACTTTGGATGATTAACATCCATTTTGAACTCGAAAATTTGTTCATTTAATTCATTTTTCCCCCTTCCTTTAGAGAAACCAATTTAAAATTTAAGATGTCACTTGAAATCACAGACCAGTACCTCCAAAGAGAAGATACATTGGCAACATTTGATGGTTTGTACAAAACATGTCTTACTTTGCTTTAAATTTTAGTTGCTTGGTTCAATTCCTATTGATTCAAACCAGAAAGAGTTTTGTATGTGATTAATTATGTGAATCTTATATTTTAAAAAGGTTTTATTGAATGTGAAGAACCCAATAACCGACTCGATAAGTTTACGGGAACACTATTTTGGAGAAACACAAGTTTTCCTTTGGATGCTGATAAAATTTTGTTACGTGGCTGTGTAATTAGGAACACCGATTTCTGCCATGGCTTAGTCATTTTTGCAGGTACTTTCAGAGTTTCTTGGGAAATTAATCAGCTATGATCTTTAAAGACTTAAAGGAGGGGATTGCTTTTCTGTCCTTTCTCTATCAAAACCAAAAGAAGAGTAATAGCATCGTGAGCTATTCTTTTTTTTTTTTTTTTTTGTCAGAAGAAATAAATATATCATCCTGAAAGTAACTATGTCACAAACTATAAATATTTCTTTTTTTTTTTTTTTGAGAGAGTCTGACTCTGTAGCCCAGGCTGGAGTGCAGTAGTGTGATCTCAGCTCACTGCAACCTCTGCCTCCTGGGTTCAAGTGATTCTCCTGTCTCAACCTCCAGAGTAGCTGGGATTATAGGCATGTGCTACCATGCCCGGCTAATTTTTGTATTTTTAGTAGAGACGGTTTTGCCATGTTGGCCAGGCTGGCCTCGAACCCCTGACCTCAGGTGATCCGCCCACCTCAGCCTCCAAAAGTGCTGGGATTACAGGTGTAAACCACCATGCCTGGCCAAGATGAGTAATTTTATTGGCGAGCTAGTGAATTGATTTTTTTCCCACTTGATAATTACATTGACTTTTCCATTTTCAGGTGCTGACACTAAAATAATGAAGAATAGTGGGAAAACCAGATTTAAAAGAACTAAAATTGATTACTTGATGAACTACATGGTTTACACGGTATTTATTTTTCATCTCAGTAGAGCTCTCATCTAGATTACTGTCTTTTGCGCTAATATTACTGTATGTTTTTCTAATACAAAGAAATCTTACCTCTTTAGGTGGAACAGAAAAATTCTTGGGCACTCCAAGCTTCAAATGCAGGAAGAAGGGATTTTTCTCAAAAACACCTTACTTTTTCTCAGAAATGCCATACTTTTAACAGGAGAATCCCCTTGGGAAGGGAAATTTCAGTTGTAGGGTGCCCTGAGTGCTTTGATGACGGGAACTGGAAAACCCAGAAGCCCTAGATAAATTAGTGAAGCTGGACTCCTGAAGTCAATGTAGGGTTGATTTCATTGCTGTTACTTTCCCATAGAGGCAGTTCTCTTAGAAGCAAACCTCCCCTGGGCCCCCTACCCCGCAACGTCTACTGTATAGCTCCAAATACAAGGCAAGGCTTAAAATAAAGTATGTCAAGGACCCCCCAAGATCACTGTCAGGTTTGATGATTCACTGGAACGACTCATAGGCCCCAGTACATAGTTGTATTCACAGCTGTGACTCATTGCAACAAAAGGACACAGAACAAGATCAGCCAAAGGCTCATGGAGCAAAGTGCAAAGGAAACCAGGTGCCAGCTTCCAAAAGTCTGCCATCCCGCCCACGCTCCCCACCAAGCCACACACAAAATAAGCACTTACTTCTCCCAGCAGCAATTAATGACACCACAAGTGAAATGTTGTCTATACCAGGGAAGCCCATGAGAGACTCGGTGTCAAGGGTTTTTAACAAAAAAACTCTAGACTCCCCAGAAGAATACAGATGGTCAGCATAAACCATGCTGTTTGCACAGTTAGGCATCATGAGTTATTCTTTTTTTTTTTTTTTGAGATGGAGTTTCGCCCATCTGCTCAGGCTAGAGTGCAACGGCATGATCTTGGTTCACTGCAATCTCTGCCTCCCAGGCTCAAGTGATTCTCCTGCCTCAGCCTCCCAAGTAGCTGGGATTACAGGCAGCCGCCACTCCACCTGGCTAATTTTTGTATTTTTGGTAGAGATAGGGTTTCACCATGTTGGCCAGGCTGGTCTCGAACCCCTGACCTCAAGTGATCTGCCCGCCTCGGCCTCCCAAAGTGCTGGGATTACGAGCATGAGCCACTGCACCCAGCCCATGAGCTATTCTCATCAGAGAATAAAAAAATAACCGGGAAATCCTCCAAACATCTAAGTTACCAGATACCAGCCCAGGGCAAAGCCTTGCAAGCAGGCTTTGGAGGAAGCAGTCTCAGACCTGCTATGTTTGCTCTTTTCTGCCCATGTGGTGACCCCAAATATTAAGCACTCCTTCTATTTCCCAACGAAAATGTTTTCAAGTATTTAGTTCAATTTGAATGCGTACTTCTAATACTTACTCTTTGATTGCATATACATATTTAAAATCAGATAAAAATAATAATTTAAGAAACATTTTCCCCTGCTTTCTTGTTTCATGAGAATTGTATTTGAACTTTTCACAGTCATCACTGGCATCATGGTTGTGGTTATGAGTGCGGCATTCTCAAAAGCCTGTTGGCACTCTGCTATTTCCACGACAAAGTTGTGAGATATAGCACTTTTGGAGTCTGTGTTCAGAAATTTAAATTTTTCTCTGGAATTTTATTCCCACTTGCAAATCTCTGAGTACCACTAGGAGAGTTGACTTTTTATTCCTTCCATAAATATATGCTCATAACTTCTACAACATAATACTTATCATATTGCTTCTTAAGTGATCTTATTTTACAATGTTATGCAATACTTGTGACATTACACCTTAAGGAATAATGGCCCAAATATAGATGAAATTTTGTTACCCTGAAAAAAAATTCTGGTTGGGCGAGGGCCACCTGTAATCCCAGCAATTTGGGAGACTGAGGCAGGCAAATCACTTGAGGTCAGGAGTTCCAGACCAGCCTGGCCAACATGGTTAAACTTATCTCTACTAAAAAGACAAATATTAGCCAGGCGTGGTGGCGCGTGCCTGTAATCCCAGCTACTCAGGAGGCTGAGGCATGAGAATTGTTTGAACCAGGGAGGTGGAGGTTGTAGTGAGCCACAGTGGCACCACTGCATTCCAGCCTGAGCGATACAGTGAGACTGTCTTAAAAAAAAAATCTGTTGAGTATTTTCTATACGCATTCCAGTTTTCCAGTTCAGCCTTGTTGGAAGTTTTTTCATGCTAAGTAAGATAACTTCCCCAAACAGTATGTTATTGTTCAAAGTAAACATAATTGAGAGAATGCCCTACAATATAAGACTCTTCAAGGATTTGAATATAAGACACCACCTTCTCTTTTGAAAGATAATTTTGGGAACAAAACCTCACCTTCTGTGGGAGATGTAGAATACATCAGTCAATCGTAGCAATCAAATAGACTTTCAAAGCGTTATGTTGGCGCTGTTTTTATTTGACATACATTATTTTTACAGACTACTAAATTCTCAAACATATGAAGTATTGAGTAAGGTTAATTAGCATCTAGGAAATGCAAGAGGTTGGAAATCCATCTTCAGAATGCATTGAAATGTTTTCTGTCTTCTAGATCTTTGTTGTTCTTATGCTGCTTTCTGCTGGTCTTGCCATCGGCCATGCTTATTGGGAAGCACAGGTGGGCAATTACTCTTGGTACCTCTATGATGGAGAAGATGATACACCCTCCTACCGTGGATTCCTCAATTTCTGGGGCTATATCATTGTTCTCAATACCATGGTACCCATCTCTCTCTATGTCAGGTAAGGCTGTCCTCTCTGGCATTTTGCTTTAATGGAAGAATGTTGTACCTTCTCCCAACGTAGTGCCTTCATTTCTAACAATCATTGTTTCAAAGGTCACAAAGAACAGGTAAGAAAATCACGTTCATTTCAGAACTGAGGGTAAGAGAGGAAAAGGAAATTAACATTTGACTATCCACTCTGTGCCAGGCACCTTTTATCTCATCCTGTTTGCAGATAAGGCTAGGGAATTTCGAAGATCGATTGATACTCCTGTAATCATTGTCTTATTAGTGAGGTTCCCTTCACACCGGGTTCCAAAGCCCAGACTTCAGAAAGAACCTGGGAGGAGGGGAAGATTTAGCATGTGATGGAAAAACTTAGTTTTCCCTTTCGGAAGTGGTCCTCACCTCTTATCTGAGCCTTCCTTATTATCATCTGCCACACCTGAGATGGAGAACTTCTGCTTTCTGGCCACTACCTCCTGGTAGGAAAGAAATTCCCTGTCCTTCATCAACCTCTCAAAATGTTCTCTTTTTCCTCTCAAATCTCAATCACAACAACAAAGTCAGGGGCATATATCTCTGATAAGTGGTAAGCAGCTGATTTGGTGATATTTCTTAATTTTTCACTTTTACTTTTTTTTTGAGATGGAGTTTCACTTTTGTTGCCTAGTCAGGAGTGCAATGGCATGATCTTGGCTCACTGCAACTTCCGCCTCCCGGGTTCAAGCGATTCTCCTGCCTCAGCCTCCTGAGTAGCTGGGATCACAGGTGCCCGCCACCACACCTGGCTACTTTTTTGTCTTTTTAGTAGAGACGGGTTTCACCAAGTTGGCCAGGCTGGTCTTGAACTCCTGACCTCAGGTGATCTGCCCACCTCACCTCCCAAAGTGCTAGAATTACAGGCGTGAGTCACCACGCGCGGGAATTTTCTCTTTTTAACAGGAAAGTTCACTGCCCTTGGCCAAACTGACTTTGAGAGCTTTTTGGGAGGGTTAGTGCTTTGGAATAAACCCAGCAGCCACAGTTCATTCTTAGTTCTGATAAAGAATAGCCCAGAGACATAGGGATCACATACACACCTGTAATTAGAGGCATTTATTTTATTTTAGTGTCATTATATGTGCATTTGCTTTATTTTTAATTTGATTACATGTAGTTACTGTTGTTCTTCTAACATGAAGGAAAGCCCTGGGGCAGCCATCTGTTCCACGGCTACTTTGAGAAAAACTGAGATGAGTGTTACCTTTGTCAAGGGAACTGTTACACAGATAATTTTGCCTAAAACTATCAATGTGTATTATAAAAGAAACTGTATACATAATTTTGTATAAAAGTATGTCACGTGACAAATATGATTTCTTTATTTTCTTGGAGATAAAGGTCCTTTGAAAACATGCTGGAGCAAGTTCTTCCAGATAGTATCTCTGCTTTGACTTCAACCCTCATTCAGAATAAACCACCCCGCAAGGCCCCACGTGTGATCTGGTGCTCAGCCTTCCACTCTGCCTGTACCTTCTGCACCTCAGCCCACCTCCCTGGGCTTCTGCCACTCTGGCCCCTTGATATTCTTCCTGCCACAGGGCCTTTGTACCTGCTCTTTTCTCTGCCAGGAGCATCCTTATGTAGGTATCTATCTGCTCCCCTTTCACTAAAAAGGCCTCTACTCAGACAACACCTTATTACCATGGACTTTCCTGACTCATTCTGTTTCTGGCCACTTCTCCTTCGTGGAGATCTTCATATCTCCTTACCTTGCTTTGCTTTGCTTTTTGTTTGTTTGTTGTTTGTTTTGTTTTGAGGCAGAGTCTTGCTCTGTTTCCCAGGCTGGAATGCAGTAGCACGATCTCAGCTCACTGCAACCTCCACCTGCCGGGTTCAAGTGATTCTGCTACCTCAGCCTTCCTAGTAGGTGGGATTACAAGCACATGTTACCATGCCTGGCTAATTTTTGTGTTTTTAGTAGAGATGGGGTTTCACCATGTTGGTCAGGCTGGTCTCGAACTCCTGACCTCATGATCTGCCCACCTCGACCTCCCAAAGTGTTGGGATTACAGGCGTGAGCCACCATACCTGGCCTCTGCTTTGATTTTCCGCAGAGAACTTCTGTCTCTGATACAGCCTCTCTTTATTAGTTTATATATTTGTCTGTCTCTACTAGAAAGTAACCTCCTTAAGAGAACGGACTTTGTTTTGTTTACAGACACGTCCCCTGCACCTAGAATGGTATCTGGTGCATAGTAGGCACTTAAGAAATATTTATGGAAGGGAAAGAAGTGGGGAGAGCATTATTTTTCCATCTGTTTAACTTGTTATGGACTTCCTTTGCCCACCTAACAATTGCTGGCTATGTAAACAGCTTCCTTATAACTGAGATAGGTAATGTCCCTTACAGTTTTAAAATTCAGATGATCCTTTTATAATATCTTATTTTGGATATTCTATAACCTTATCATAATTTAGGGATCATGATTTGGGGTATTTGTCAAAAGCCTTTTGCCCTATTTGAGAGCGCGGAGGAGTCTGTACCCTAGGGTATTCTCACTCCCTCTGCCCTACCACTGAGGGCAAAGGCGAACGTGGCCATTCCAGTGCCCCTGGGTGCTATGGGGAATGGGGGAGAAGAGTCAGTCTTGCTGTGTCCACTGCTCTGTCATTGTTGCCGTGTCATCCATTCTGCTGGGCTGTGGATTCTGAACATGGGTGCCTTGGCTAAATGTTCCCAGGAGTGAGTGGCAAATCTCACTGAGCAATTTTGAATGGAAATTACTTGTCTAAAATCAGCTTGACCCTGACGCCTGAGAATGATGCATGTGGTTAGGAGAAACCAGAGGCTGAGTGCATAGGCTTGTCTCCTTGGAGAGGGCTTAGTTTGGGCTGATGTAACAAAAGATCTTTGAAATTTATTGCTCACAGTTCTGGAGGCTGGGAAGTCTCAAATCAAAGCATCGGCAGATTCAGGGTCTGGCAATGGCTCACTTTCTGCTTTATAGGCACAGCCGGTGCCTTCCAGCTACATCCTCACATGGCAGAAGGGGCAAGCAAGCTCCTTTGAGCCCCTTATTAAGGGCACTAATCCCATTCATAAGGGTGGAGCCCTCATGACCTAATGACCTTCAAAAGGCCCCACCTCAATACTGTTGAATTGGGGACTGGGTTTCAACATATGAATTTGGAGGGGGATTCTAACATTCAGACCATAGCGGTAAATAAGCAGCTTGCTCTTATCTGTACAATGAGAATAAAATCTCTACTACTTGCCACTCACATCTGAGTTCCCTACGGAAAATAATCTTCTGTCTTCCTAGCGTGGAAGTGATTCGTCTTGGACAGAGTCACTTCATCAACTGGGACCTGCAAATGTACTATGCTGAGAAGGACACACCTGCAAAAGCTAGAACCACCACACTCAATGAACAGCTCGGGCAGATCCATTATATCTTCTCTGATAAGACGGGGACACTCACACAAAATATCATGACCTTTAAAAAGTGCTGTATCAACGGGCAGATATACGGTGAGTGGAAGCTGTCACTCATTTTCTGGGTGAGTGGGGCTGCCTGCCGTGTGCAGGGCACTACCTGGACCAGAGCCTGTCTCCTGGCATTGCTGGTGCCCTCCCAATGCAGAGTCCTGCTGCTGGGACCATTCTCCAGCTGAGCACTAGAGGAGCACCATGGACAGCACTGGGGACACATGCATGGGAGAGGACATCGGCCAAAAGTGGGATCACAGCCGGGGCGGTGGCTCATGCTTGTAATCCCAGCACTTTGAGAGTGTGAAGCGGATAGATCCCACGAGGTCAGGGATTCAAGACCAGCCTTGCCAATGTGGCAAAACCCCATCTCTACTAATAATACAGAAATTAACCAGGTGTGGTGGTGGCGCACACCTATAATCCCAGCTACTTGGGAGGCTGAGGCAGGAGAATTGCTTGAACCTGGGAGGCGGAGGTTGCAGTGAGCTGAGATCGCACCGCTGCACTCCAGCCTGGCGACAGAGTGAGACTCTGTCTAAAAAAATAGAAAAAAATTAGAAGTCTCATTACTATATGATCCAGCAATTCCACTTCAGGTTATATACTCAAAAGTACTGAAACAGGGGCTCAAAGAGGTATTTGTACACCTGTGTTCATAGCAGCATTATTCACAATAGCCAAAAGATAGAAGCAACCCAAATGCTGATCAGTGGATGAATGGATAAACAAAATGTGGATACACACAATGGAATATTATTCAGTCTAAGAAAGGAAGGAAAATTTGACACATGCTGCAACACAGATGAACCTGAACTCATTTATGCCAGAGGTTAAATTTTTTTGAATTTTTGCAATCAGAACTTGGTGATGACCTTGAGCATTAGGATATAAATAACTCCCACATGCTTAGCGTTCCAATAATGGAACACTAGGCATAAATGAGTTAAGGACATTATGCTAAGTAAGGTAAGCCAGTCATAAAAGGACAAATATTATATAACTCTACTTATATGAAGTACTTAGAATAATCAAATTTATAGAGACAAAGTAGAATGATGGTTACCAGGGGCTGGGGTCAGGGGAATTGGGAGTTACTGTTTAATGGGTACAGAGTTTCAATTTGGCAAGATGAAATAGCTGCACGACATTGTGAATATACTTGATGCCACTGAACCGTATGCTTAAAAGTGGTTAAAATGGGCTGGGTGCAGTGTCTCATGCCTATAATAATAAGACTTCGGGAGGTCAAGGTGGGAGGATTGCTCCAGGCCTAGAATTCTAGACCAGCTTGGGTAACAAAGCAAAAAATTTTTAAAAATTAGCAGAGTTTGGTGCTGCATGCCTATAGTTCCAGTTACCTGGGAGGCTGAGGCAGGAAGATCCCTTAAGCCTGGGAGTTGAAGGCTACAGTGAATACACCACTGCACTCCAGCATGGGTGACGGAGCAAGACCCTGTCTCAAAACAGCAACAGCAAAACTTGGTTGGCTGGTGTGCAGGGGCTCACATCTGCAACCCCAGCACCTTGGGAGGCTGAGGCAGGCACATCCCTTGAGACCAGGAGTTTGAGACCAGCCTGGGCAATATGACAAAACCCCATCTCTGGCCAGGTACGGTGGCTCACGCCTGTAATCCCAGCACTTTGGGAAGCTGAGGTGGGCGGATCACCAAGTCAGGAGTTCGAGACCAGCCTGGCCAATATGATGAAACTCCATCTCTACTAAAAATACAAAAATTACCTAGGCGTGGTGGTAGGCACCTGTAGTCCCAGCTACTCAGGAGGCTGAGGCAGGAGAATCACTTGAACCTGGGAGGTGGAGGTTGCAGTGAGCAAGATTGTGCCACTGTACTCCAGCCTGGGTGACAGAGCGAGATTCCGTCTCAAAAAACAAAAACAAAAACAAAAACAAAAAAAACACACGCCTCTACAAAAAACAATAATAAAATAATAATAATACAAAAATTAGCCAGGCATGGTGGTATGTGCTTGTAGTTCCAGTTACTTGAGAGGCTGAGGTAGGATCACCTGAGCCCGGGGACATCAAGGTTAGTGTGAGCTGGGTTTACACCACTGCACTCCAGCCTGGGTGACAGAGTGAAACCCTGACTCAAAAAATCAAACCAAAAATTGGTTAAGGTGGTAAATTTTATTATGTGTATTTCACTACAGTTGTTTTGTTTTCTTTGTTGTTTTTGTTTTTAAGACGGTGTCTCACTGTCACCCAGGCTGGAGTGCAGTGGCGCAATCTCAGCTCACTTCAACCCCTCCACCTCCCAGGTTCACATGATTCTCCTCCCTCAGCTTCCTGGGTAGCTGGGATTACAGGTGCTCACCACCGTCCCTGGCTAATTTTTTTTTTTTTTTCCAGTAGAGATGAGGTTTCACCATGTTGACCAGGCTGGTATCGAACCCCTGATCTCAAGTGAACCACCTGCCTAAGCCTCCCAAAGTGCTGGAGTTACAGGCGTGAGCCACCACACCTGGCCTACAGTTGTTTTTTGTTTGTTTGTTTTTGTTTTTTTTTTTTTGAGACAGAGTCTCACTTTGTCACCCAGGCCAGAGTGCAGAGGTGCAATCTTGGCTCACTGAAACCTCTGCCTTCCGGGTTCAAGTGATTATCCTGCCTCAGCCTCCTGAGTAACTGGGACTACAGGTGTGTGCCACCATTTCCAGCTAATTTTTGTGTTTTTAATAGAGATGGAGTTTCACCATGACAGCCAGGCTGGTCTTGAACTCCGGACCCCAGGCGATCCACCCATGTTAGCCTCCCAAAGTGCTGGGATTACAGGCATGAGCCACCACACCCAGCCAATAGTTTTAAAATTGATTTCGGTTCTAATTTTCTGAAACATTTAGACATTTAATTTTCTGTAAATTTACAAATAATATTAAGGTTAATACTAGATTCAAATAGAGCGTTCTCTATTTCAAACAGACTTAAAAACACAATTATTTAAAATGATATAGGGACATGCATATATACTTCCTACCTGTAGGAAACTGTACACCGTGAGTGCCTTTTCTCATAAGGAGTATCAGTGAAGATGGTGGGGCACTGAGGGGCTGAGGACGTGGCTCACATGTGTGGATCCTTCTGACTTGGGGGAGGTAAAGCATTTCAAAGGATATGACCCAGGCCCCTAGGAGAAAGTAGGGACAGGCACCAGTATTTGAATAACTAGACCAGGGGTCATCTAATGTTTTCTGTAAAGAGCCAGATAATAAATATGTTAGCCTGTCCAGGCCATATATGGTCTTACCTCCACCACTACATAAGCAAAGCCATGTAAGGAGGGGCCTCTGGACCCAGGCAGAGAATCAATTTGTTTTATCCTGTTTGTTTCTCAGGGGACCATCGGGATGCCTCTCAACACAACCATAACAAAATAGAGGTAAGGCCTTCAAGCTGAAGAATTGTTTGGGATGCTAGGGGTGTCAGGGTCCCAGCAGGGCCATACTTCCTTTGAAGGTCTAGAGAAGACTCTTTTCGTTGCCTTTTCCCTGCTCCTGGTGGTTGTCCACAGTCCTTGGTGTTCCTTGGCTTGGAGACTTGGAAACACAACTCTGTATCTCTGCTTTTATTGTCACATGGTGTCCCCCTGTGTGTCTGTAAGTCTCTGTGTCCATACTTCACCTTCTAATAAGGATACCAATCATTGTATTAGGACCCACCCTAATTGAGTATCACCTCATTTTATCTTGATTACATCTGTAAAGACCCTATTTCTAAATAAGGTCACATTCATAGGTACCAGAGGTTAGAACTTCAACATATCTTTTAGGGGAACACAGTTTAGTCCACTACAAAGTACCTTTTTGACTGGGCTTGGTGGCTCATGCCTGTAATCCCAGCACCTTGGGAGGCTGAGATGGGCAGATCAATTGAGTCAAGGAGTTTGAAACCAGAGAAACCCCATCTCTACAAAAAAAATACAAAAATCAGCCAGGTATGGTGGTGCATGCCCATAGGCCCATCAGAAGGATTGCTTGAGCCCAGGAGACAGAAGTTGCAGAGAACTGAGATCAAGCCACTGCAGTCCAGCCTGGGTGACAGAGTGAGACCCATATATGGTCATATATGTTTCCAAAAAAAAAAAAAAGTATCTTTTTATTGAAGACAGTTGTGAGCCTCTTGACATTTAAAAATGTGCTAAAATCCTAAGGTGGTTTTTGCATAATTGAAACCTTGCCTTTCAAGGAAAGTTCATGTCATGTGTTAAGTGAAAAATATTTTATAAAATCATATTTTGTTTTTCTCCATTTCTTTCAGCAAGTTGATTTTAGCTGGAACACATATGCTGATGGGAAGCTTGCATTTTATGACCACTATCTTATTGAGCAAATCCAGTCGGGGAAAGAGCCAGAAGTACGGCAGTTCTTCTTCTTGCTCGCAGTTTGCCACACGGTTATGGTGGATAGGACTGATGGTGAGCGTTTCTCTGGCATCTCAGGCATTAGAGACCAGGTTTTTTGTTTCCGGGTAACTCCTGCTTATGACTCAAATGCATGTCAAGTGGTACAATTCTGTCGCATATTCGAATGCAGTGAATATTTTTCAGCACTTACCACTAGATGGTTTATGGAAGAGCAAAGTAGGAAACAAGCTTCTTGTCCCTGAAAATTTACATCTTATTCATAGTTATGGCTCCAGGTATTTTTTTTTCACTTTGCAAATGAAATCTTTTTGAAAGAAATGATTGATACTTGAATTATGATAGAAGAATCTAACTTTTCTTAGCACATTTATTACTGAGCATTTACTGAGTGTGAAAAGTCAAGTCCATCTATGTCAGAAATGGACTCTGAACTTGACTAATCTTTTCTACCAAATAATTTTAGATATATGCTCTTATTTACTAGATTCTGTTATAGTTTGGGTTTGAAATAATATCAGCCTTAGCCTGGATCTCTTCTGGGTGCCTTTTCCATTTAAAAGAGCATAATTAATGTGAATTTCATGGGAACAAGCAGAATGGCTTGTAAATTCCTTTGCAGAATCCTTCAATGCAGTTTGTGCCAGCTTTGTCACAGCAAGTTTGTCCTATATCAAGGAAAGCTAGTCATTTTATCACAAATGGACATAATGATAAGTTATATAGACACACGTACACTTTATAGAAAGAGCAAAAGGAGTTCCTTTGGTGTTTCTGTAATGAAGCACAGTCTGCCTTCACTTCATTCATTCACTTCATCCACTTCACTACATCTTCCACTTTTTACTTCAGTCAGAGCAGCATACATAAGTCCCTCTCTGTTCTCAACCTTGATGTTTCATATGCAGCAGGTATGAAATTTCCAGAGAAGGAATATGCGTAAAAACTAAATGTGTAGGCCAACGCATGGTGGCTCACACCTGTAATCCCAGCATTTGGAAGGTCGAGATGAGTGGATTGCTTAAGCTCAGGAGTTCAAGACCAGCCTGAGCAACATGGCAAAACCCCATCTCACCAAAAAATACCAAAAATTAGCCAGGCGTGATGGCACATGCCTGTAGTGCCAGCTACTCAGGTGGGGATCACTTGAGCCCAGGAGGTCAAGGCTGCAGTGAGCCATAGTCTCACCATTACCCTCCAGCCTGGGTGATGGAATGAGACCCTATCTCAAAAAAACAAAAAACAAAACAAAACAAAAAACGCCTAAATGTATAGAAGCTGTATGTGATACCTTTCAGCAAGTTTCAAAGAAACCCATTTTCCACAGATGAATCTAATATTGCAATGAAGCAAGGTAACAGAGTTCAGATTAGGGTGGATATATGGAAGGGTTTATCAGCAGACAATGTGGGGAAAGATAGAAAGGGATGATACCAGGTCATGAATCATGGAAGCAGAGGTCAAAGTCTATTTGACTCGCCAAGCCAATTTTACTCAGTCTGTAAGCATAAAGTATGACATCACAAAGTCACCTGGTTTTCTTTGGTTTTGACAATTGTACTCTTCTCTGAGTACATGATAGTATTTTAAGGGCTAACTGGTCAACTTAGGCAAATGTAAATTCATCCTGTGGTCCCTATTCTATTTTTTCCCCAATGGGATATTATGGGAAGAGCCCTGGACTACGTGCTAGAGATGAGTCAGCCCAGTTTGGGTCCCTGTCTGAGAACCACCTTCCTCGGTGTTGTAGTAAGAAGGTTGGATGTACAAAGTTCCTTCCAGCAGGGCTGGGCGTGGTGGCTCACACCTGTAATCCCAGCACTTTGGGAGACCGAGGCGGGCAGATCACGAGGTCAGGAGTTGGAGACCAGCATGGCCAATATGGTGAAACCCTGTTTCTACTTAAAATACAAAAAATTAGCCAAGCATGGTGGCATGTGCCTGTAATCCCAGCTACTTAGGAGCCTGAACAGAAGAATTGCTTGAACCTGGCAGGTGGAGGTTGCAGTGATCCAAGATCATGCCATTACACTCCAGCCTGGGCAACAGCGCAAGACATGGTCTCAAAAAAAAAAAAAAAAAAAAAAAAAAAAAAAAAAAAAAAAGGGTCTCAAAAAAAAAAAAAAAAAAAAAAAAAAAAAAAAAAAAAAAAAAAAAAACAAGAACACAAAGTCCCTCCAGCCTAACATACTGCAACTCTTTGTCCACTGTCAGCTGAGGTCAAGGGTTGTAAAGAATAGAGACATGTTACGTTTCTAGTGCAGGAGCTTAGAGAAATTGATTTTGGCTTTTAACCATAAAGTACCAGGAAAGGACCTTGAGGACTACGCCTCCAATTTTTTTTTTTTTTGAGACAGTCTTGTTCTTGTCACCCAGGCTGGAGTTCAACGGCACGATCTCAACTCACTGCAACCTCCACCTCCCGGGTTCAAGCATAATTCTCATGCCTCAGCCTCCTGAGTAGCTGGGACTATAGGTGCCCACAACCACGCCCAGCTGATTTTTGTATTTTTAGTAGAGATGGGGTTTCCCATGTTGGCCAGGCTGGTCTCCAACTCCTGACTTCAGGTGATCTGCCCACCTTGACCTCCCAAAGTGCTGGGATTACAGGCGTGAGCCACTGTGCCCGGTCACATGCATTAGTTTTCTGCTACTCTGTAGTGAATTAGTGTAACTCAGCTACCGAAAACACCCGTTCATTAGCTTACGGTTCTGTAGGGCAGAATTCTTAGCATGGCATGACTGGGTTGTCCGCTCAGCATCTGATTAAAATCAAGTTTGGGCCATGTTCTCATCTGGAGCTCAGTGTCTTCTTCCACGTTCAGTGTGGTTGCAGCAGGATTCAGTTCTCTATGGTTGTAGAATTGAAGTCCCCATTTCTTTACTGGCTGTCAGCCGGGTTGCTTTCCACTCCTAGAGACTGCCCTCATTCCCTGCCAGCTGGTCCACTCCATCTGCAAAGCCAGCAGTGGAGAATCTCCTAAATTGAGCCTTTTTCATACTGCTCCAAGTCTCCCCTCAAGAAGAGGTCTGTCCTAAGCTCATCTAATTAAGTCAGGAACACCTGGATAATCTATTTTAAGGTCAGCTGATTAGGATCGTACATCTGCAACTTCCCTTCACAGCAGTACCTAGATTAGTGCTTGATTGAGTAACTGGGAGAAAGTGAATGTACATCCCTGGGATGGGAACCTTGAGGTCATTGCAGACTCCCACCTGCACAGAGGTCATGTGAGAGCAGAGTGTGGAAGGCTTGGAAGCCTTCACTTCACCTGGAGGTTTTGAATCGATGATCAGAGAGCTTGTCTCAGGAGTTTTGCGCATCACATTGGGTGTGAGGGTCTGAAGCAGGCAGGCACTGGAGATTGGCACAGAGGCTGAAGGTTTCTATTAGCGTGGGGTCTTTGGGAAGGATGACAAAGCCATGAATGTGGGAGACACTTGGCAAATCATTTAAAGGGGGTGAGAGGATTGAGGACAAAAAGACATCTGAGAGGTAGGGTTTTTTTCTTTGTTTGTTTTTGTTTTTGTTTTGAGACCAGATTTCACTCTTATTGCCCAGGCTGGAATGCAATGGCGTGATCTCGGCTCACTGCAACACCGCCTCCTGGGTTCAGTCGATTCTCCTGCCTCAGTTTCCGACTAGCTGATATTACAGGCATGCTCCACCACGCCCAGCTAATTTGCATGTTTAATAGAGATGGGGTTTCTCCATGTTGGTTAGGCTGGTCTTGAATTACCGACCTCAAGTAATCCTCCAGCCTTGGCCTCCCAAAAGTGCTGGGATTACAGGTGTGAGCCACCACGCCCAGCTTTTTTTTTTTTTTTTTTTAAGACTGAATCTCGCTCTTGTTGTCCAGGCTGGAGTGCAGTGCCACAATCTCGGCTCACTGCAACCTCCGCCTCCCAGGTTCAAGCGATTCTTCTGCCTCAGTCTCCTGAGTAGCTGGGATTACAGCTGCCCACCACCAAACCCCGGCTAACTTTTTGTATTTTCAGTAGAGATGGAGTTTCCCCATGTTGCCCAGGCTGGTCTGTCTACCTGCTTTGGCCTCCCAGAGCACTGGGATTACAGGTGTGAGCCACCATGCCTGGCCAGGTAGTTTGTTGTCACTTAATTAGAGTGAGCCGGGTGTGGTGGCTCACGCCTATAATCCCAGCACTTTGGGAGGCTGAGGCAGGTGGATCACCTGAGGTCAGGAGTTCAAGACCAGCCTGACCAATATGGTGAAATCCCATCTCTACTAAACATACAAAAATTAGCTGGGCATGGTGGCGGGCACCTGTAGTCCCAGGTACTCGGGAGGCTGAGACAGGAAAATTGCTTTAACCCAGGAGTCGGAGGTTGCAGTGAGCCAAGATCATGCCACTGCACTCCAGCCTGGGTGACAAAGAGAGACTCCATCTCAAAAAAATAGTAGAGGGAATTAGCTGAGGCAGTCGTGAAGGAGGGAAAAAAGTGCATTTAGCTTTCTCCTGCCACCATTACCGAGGCTAGGGAATCAGGATAATGAGAACTGAGAGGTGGGATTTGTGGTTGGAGCATCTTTCTTTGATTGCATCAATTTCATGAGTCACAAATTGTGTGTGAAACACAAAGAAGGTCTTTCTGGATGCCTCAAAATGGGCCATAAATAAAGAGTTTGCCATAAAGAGTTTTCTTAGGAAGGTGGCTTTGTTTCTTTTAGTTTGTTTTTACACCTTCAACTTTTATTTTAGGTTCAGGATATACATGTGCATGTTTGTTACATGGGTATATTGCATGATCCTGAAGTTTGGAGTACAATTGATCCCATCATCCAGGTAGTGAACACAGAACTTAATAGTTTTATTCTTTTCTTTTTTTTTTTTTTTTTTTTT
>NW_012111808.1:5046124-5054166 GCF_000951035.1 Colobus angolensis palliatus | reverse complement strand
TTTTTTTTTTTTTTTTTTTTTTTTTTTTTGAGACGGAGTCTCGAACTATCGCCCGAGCTGGAGTGCAATGGTGCGATCGCGGTTCACTGCAACCTCTGCCTCCTGGGTTCACATGATTCTCCTGCCTCAACCTCCTGAGTAGCTGGGATTACAGGTGCACCCCACGACACCTGGCTAAGTTTTCATATTTTTAGTAGAGATGGGGTTTCACTATGTTGGCCAGGCTGGTCTCAAACTCCTGACCTCATGATCCACTGGCCTCGGCCTCCCAAAGTGCTGGGATTACAGGCGTGAGCCACTGCGCCTGGCCCTGATAACAAGTTTTTCAACCCTTGTTGCCCTCCCTCGCTCCTCTCTCTTGAAGTCCCCACTATCTATTTTTGCAATCTTTATGTCCATGAGTACCCAATGTTAAGTGAAAACATGTGTTAGGTATGTGGTCTTCTGTTTCTGAGTCAATTTGCTTAGGATAATGGCCTAATCTCTATTGTGACAAAGGACATGATTTTGTTCTTTTTTATGGCTGCATAGTTTTTTAGTCCAAGTGTCTTCCAGCAGTCATAAGGTTGAAATTTGGACCAAGTCTTTGACATTCTTCCCATCTCTGTTAGTCTACAATTCTGTGATTCCATTATCGGAAGGTAATGGAAAACATTTCTTTTTTCTTTAATGATAAAAAGATCAAGGTGTTTGCTCTAGATATGATTGTCTTACTTGTGGGAACTTTACCACCTTTTATTATTTTGTTTCTTTTTTCTGCTGGAAATGCGTTTGCTGTCACTTATGCCATATATCGCTGTGCCAGCTTAAATTGCTGAAGGGAAAGGCTTTGTTCTCATCGCTGCTGATTTGTCTCTGGTTAAATACATCGCCCTCTGGCACTTGTATATGTTTGCTACGTGGCCGGATTTAGGAAGTGCATTTATAGCTTCTAGTGAATGACTTTCTGGGTGAACTAATATAGAGAGATCCTAAAGTGTCATCTTTAATTATTAATTAGGAAGTGATTAGTTCTGACTTAAAGAGTGAATCCTCTGAGCCAATTGTGAAAGAAGGAGGTGTGTTTAGCTCTCTCTGCCACCATTACCCCAGAGCACTGACCATTCTAAGTGAGACTAGGGGATAAACAGCTGCCCATGCATCTGTGGCCTTCATCCTGGTCAAAGTATTCTGGAAAACTAAATGCTCTTTCTGTCCAAAGTCATCTGGCCATGGAAATGCTTTTCCTTCTATTTTGAGACAAAATAACTAGAGTAGAAAAATAGAAGATCTCGGGTAGGCAGAGTATTTTTTAAACTTTTTACTGAAGTACAACATGTGTATACAGAGATATGTACGTATCATAAGTATATAACTCAATGAATTTTCACAAGCTAATACTCTTATAATGAGCACCCAGATTTAAAAAAAAAAAAAAAATTGTCAATCCCCCTAGAATTCCCTTTACATTCCTTTGCAGTGATTAACTCTCCAAGAAAAGGACTTTCCTGACTATGAATAACACAGATTAGCTTTGTCAGTTTTTGGCTTATATAAGTGGAATCATGTAGCATATGTACTCTTTTGTGTATCTGGCTGTGAGATTTATTCCTATTCTTATTGGTTTTTTCCTTTTTCCTAAAAGAGACTGCATCTTGCTCTGTCTGCCAGGCTGGAGTGCAGTGGAATGATCAAAGCTCACTATAACCTCACACTCCTGGGCTCAAGTGATCCTCCTGCCTCAGCCTCCTGAATAGTTGGGATTACAGGCATGTGCCACCGAACCTAGCTTATTCTTATTGTTGAAATGTAGTTGTGAATAGAAGACAATTTTCCATTATTTAACTTTTAAACATTAAGATATCGGATAGTGATCAAACTAAGGTTGGTTGGTTGGTTGGTTGGTTGATTTCAACTTTTCTTTTCTTTCTTTCTTTTTTTTTTTTTTGAGATGGAGTCTCGCTCTGTCACCAGGTTGGAGTGCGGCGGTGCAGTCTCGACTCACTGCAACCTCCACCTCCTGGGTTCAAGTGATTCTCCTGCCTCAGCCTCCCGAGTAGCTGGGACTATAGGCACGCATCACCATGCCTGGCTAACTTTCTATATTTTTAGTACAGACAGGGTTTCACCATGTTAGCCAGGATGGTCTCAATCTCCTGACCTCATCATCTGCCTGCCTCAGCCTCCCAAAGTGCTGGGATTACAGGTGTGAGCCAACGCACCCAGCCTGTGTTTTTTTGTGTTTTGTTTTGTTTTTTATAAGGAGAATATAGCTATGGTAAAGAAAAAAATAGCCTGGGCAACATGGTGAGATCCCATCTCTACAAAAAAATACCAACATTAGCTGGGCGTGGTGATGTGCGCCAATAGTCCCAGCTGCTCGGGAAGCTGAGGTAGGAGGATCACTTGCACTTGGGGTGATCGAGGCTTCAGTGAGCTGAGATGGTGCCACTGCACTCCAGCCTTGGTGCCAGAGTAAGACCCTGTCTCAAAAAAACAAAAGAAAGAAAGAAAACATACTCTTTCAGAGGGAAGATAAACTGATACAACCTTCTTGGAAAACAAATTAGTAATGTATACCAATGAGTTTTAAAATTGTCAGTGTTCTGTGGCTCAGTATTTTCCTAATAGGAATCTGCTCTTAGAAAATAAGCCAGGGGCTGGGGCAGTGGCTCACGCCTGTAATCCCAACACCTCACGGACTGAGGCAGGCGAATCACTTGAGTCCAGGAGTTTGAGAAAAGCCTGAGCAACATGGTGAAACCCTGTCTTTACAAAAAAAATACAAAAAATTAGCTAGGTGTGGTGGCATGTACCTGTAATCCCAGCTACTTGGGAGGATGAGGTAGGAGGATCACTGAGCCTGGGGAGATTGAGGCTGCAGTGAGCCATGATCGTGCCACTGCACTGCAGCCTGGGCAACATGGTGTGACTCTGTTTCAGAAAAACAAGAAAGAAAGAGAATAAGCCAGGTGTGGTGACATGCACCTGTAGTCCTAGCTACTCATTAGGCTGAGGCAGAAGGATCACTTGGACCCCAGAGATCAGGACCAGCCTGGACAACATAGGGAGATCTCTGTCTCTAAAAAGAAAAAAGAAACAGAAAAATCTTTGCACACATACAAAAGGGTTATTAAAATGTTATTTTTTGAGAGTAAAAAACTTTGGAAATAAACTAAGTGTCTGTAATGGGAAAATGATAACATGTTTACATCTGTTTAAATGTTTATAAAGAATTTAAATTTAAAAAGGGATGGCAATATACTCAGATACAGCATTAAAATAATCAAGATGTAAATGTGTATTCAGCTTGATAGAAACAATTTCAGATACAGACATTTTAAAAGGTGTTGGAAGGAATGATAAAGTGTCGACACCTGTTGTTTTTCCTGTGGATAGTGGGATTATGGGAATTTTTCCCCATTCTCCGCCAGTGTTTCACTTTTAGTTTGTATTACTGTTTTTAAGTCAAGATAAAACAAAGAAGTTTCCATCTTGGTATAACCCTTCAGAGTTAATGACTTGTTTTCCTGGGGATGCTTTGGGCTTTGCAGCCCAGCTGACCCCCTCAGGAGCCTCAGCGGAGGCCTCAACAATGAGCTCTGCATTTGGTTTTACAGCTTTTCTGGGATTTCTCTTGCTTTCTTGTTAGGTCAGCTCAACTACCAGGCAGCCTCACCCGATGAAGGTGCCCTGGTAAATGCTGCCAGGAACTTCGGCTTTGCCTTCCTCGCCAGGACCCAGAACACCATCACCATCAGTGAGCTGGGCACTGAAAGGACTTATAATGTTCTTGCCATTTTGGACTTCAACAGTGACCGGAAGCGAATGTCTATCATTGGTAAGTGCCCCTCAGAGTCTGTCTATGAATCGCTCATTTAGATATTGCTTGTGCCCATTGTATTGAACGGCACCAGGATAAAGCAGCCAGCGAACGAGCTGCAGAGCTCCTGGGAGATTTCTGTAGATTTTTTGAAACTGGTATTGTTTTCTTCATTCTTCACTATGTTCCCTACTCAAAGGGACAGCCGCAGTATCTCTGACTCTTGCAAATGCTGCTGATATTCTTTTTTAATCTCTCTCTCTCTTTTTTATTTTTATTTTTTTTAGATGGAGTCTTGCTCTGTCACCCAGGAGTACAGTGGCGTGATCTCAGGTCACTGAAACCTCCGCCTCCCAGGTTCAAGCGATTCTCCTGCCTCAGCCTCCTGAGTAGCTGGGATTATAGCTGCTGACATTCTTTAACCATGTGGGCTGCCAGATGCTGAATCTGGGGTGGCAGGTGGAACGCTTCTGAAGCAGCAGATAGACGTTTGTAGCAGTCTTTTATTTTAAACAACACAAGCTCTTTTATTTTTTGAGCACCTCTGAGTGCTGTCTTCTGTACTTGATGGCAGGGAAGGGAGGGCTCAGCAGGAAAAGATTTCTGAGAAAATCAAGGCTATGCTTATGAATCAAAATCATACCTGCAATGCAGGCACGTAACAGACCACCAAGTGAAGATGAAAATCACTTCCTACCACTGAACTGCTTTAAATTTGTAGTTTGAAATAATCTCAGACTTACAGAAAAGTTGCAAGAATGGTTTAAAGAACTCTCATACTCTCATACTCTTCCATATCCACCAATTGTTAACATTTGCCATATACATATAATTTCATTTATATATCTATATATATACATACATATATATGTACACACACATACGTACACATTATTGTTTTCTGAACCATTTGAGAATAAATTGCACTAGAAGGAGCAAGATTACATGATAAAAAAAGAAAATAAAAATATAAAAAAGAGACTGAATTACAGGCCTAATGTCCCTTTCCCCTAAATACTATACTGTATACCATAGTAGGTATTCCCTAAGAATAGGAACACTCACTTATATATACAGTCCAATGATCAGAACCAGAAAATTGAACACAGTACAATATTATCTAATCAATAGACTATTTCAGATTTTACTAGGGCAGTTCATTCTTTATGTTTTTCTGGTCCAGGATCCAATCCAAGATCACAGGTTACATTAGGTGACCATGACTTTGAGTCAAGGATGGTTCAATCTCTTTTTGATCTTTCATCCATTGATATTTTTAAAAACCACACACTGGTTATTTTATAGGCTATCCCCCCACTTGGATTTGTCTGATATTCCCTTATGATTAGAGCTAGGTTATACATTGTTGGCAGGAAGAGTACATTAGTGATGCTGTGCTCTTCTTTAAATATCACATCAGAAGGTGTATATATACACACACACACACACGTATATATTTATATGTATATATTTATATATGTGTGTGTGTGTATATGTATGTATATATGTATATGTGTGTGTATATGTATATGTAATATATATATATATATTTTTTTTTTGAGACTGAGTTTCACTCTTGTTGCCCAGGATGGAGTGCAATGGTATGATCTCAGCTCACCACAACCTCCACCTCCCAGGTTCAAGCAATTCTCCTGCCTCAGCCTCCTGAGTAGCTGGGATGACAGGCATGCGCCACCACTCCCAGCTAATTTTGTATTTTTTAGTAGACACAAGGTTTCTCCATGGTGGTCAGGCTAGTCTCCAACTCCCAACCTCAGGTGATCAGCCCACTTTGGCCTCCCAAAGTGCTGGGATTACAGGCATGAGCCACCCTGCCTGGCCAGAAGGTATATATTATTGGTTTGTCTCATTATTGGAGATGTTAACTTTGATCACTTGGTTAAGGTGGTGTCTACAAGCCTTCTCCACTATGACTGAATTTTTAACCAATAAAAATATATAGGTTTAACTGTCTATTACACTCTCCTTAGGCACACTTACTGAATGCTTTCTGTGTCCCTCACACAGATCTAGACTGATTATCATGCTTGCCATCTACCTTGACTTAAAATCTAGTTAGCAATGAGGGATGTATTACAATTATTGCATTAATCAAAAAAACAAAAAAATAAAAAGGTCACAAGGAGGGGTGTTGTGGTCCAAGTATTAAAGGCAGTAAGTGTTGCGAGTTCATAGTTAAGAAACTTCCTGTTGGTTGGATGGAGAAAAATTCTATGAAAGAAAGTAACTAGCACATGGCATAGCATATGGTAGGGAGTCAGTAAATATTTGTTGGAAGAATAACTAAGGTTATGAAAAACAGAGCTGACTGTGAAGGAATCTTTTTATATTTATTTCACTATTATATTCAATGTAGATAATGACTTACTAGTTTTGTTGAAGGCAACACTTTTCTAGAGGAACTGATGGTTTTAAGCTAATAGTGAATTATGAGATAGTAACACTTCAAATTAACTTTGTAAATGTAGTTTTATATTAAGAAATCAAACTTAGCTGGGTGCTGTAGCTCACATCTGTTATCCCAGCACTTGGGGAGGCTGAGGCAGGAGGATTACTTGAGCCCAAGAGTTCAAGACCAGCCTGGATAACATAGTGAGGCCTCCATATCTATAAAAATAAAAATTAGCCAGGCATGGTGGCATGCACCTGTAGTCCCAGCTACTCGGGAGGCTGAGATGGGAGGATTGCAAACCTGGGAGGTCAAGGCTACAGTGAGCCAATATTGCACTGCTGCACTCCTGCCTGGGCGACAGAGCAAGACCCTGTCTCAAAAAATATATATTAAAAAAAATCAAACTTTGTTGTGTTTATTTCCTTCTTTTACTGCCAGTAAGAACCCCAGAAGGCAATATCAAGCTTTACTGTAAAGGTGCTGACACTGTTATTTATGAACGGTTACATCGAATGAATCCTACTAAGCAAGAAACACAGGATGCCCTGGATGTAAGTTCCACTTTTATTCTTTCTGCAAGGGATTCTGATCTTACTCTCTGATGCTATCTGTTAAGTTTGCATGAAAGCTGTATGTTGACTACTGACCCTCCCTTTGCTTTGGAATAGTTGGGGTGGAAAGAGCAGCAAAGTAGAAATATAGCCATCTGGGTTCCAGTTCTGCCCCTGCCACTGACTTCCTAGGATATCACCGTGGTGCCTTCTCCCAGCATGTGTGTCTTCAAGGTCTATAGGACTGAGGCAGGAGAATGACTTAGCTCTCTTCCAGTGACCTTGAGCAAGCTACACAACCATATTAGGTTGTAGTCTTACTATGTGTGTGGCCCTCAAGAACTCCACTAACTTCAAGGTGTAGTGTGAAGGAAGGAAAGCATTCATATGTGGCAGGATGACAGAGCAATGTGTTGGATCATTGACTTTTGATAGCTTTGTTGGTAAAATCACTTTGGTCTTAATTACTTCCAAGTCCTTAGGAAGCTGTCTGTATGTTTAGTCCCGAGATGTTGCCACTACTCAGAATATCTCTGGATCTTACACTGTTGTTTGGTACAACAATGGCAGGGAGGCATGGAGGAGATCAGGCAGACCTGGTGTCCCTGCCTCTTTACTAGCTTGTGTCTTTGGAAAAAATGGTAGATATATCATATGAATCATTAATTCCCCCTGTGAAAGATGGAAGGGATAGTTCCTATCTTGGAAGACCATTGCAAGAGAAAGCATCTTCCATAGTGGCTAGCACCTAGGAGGTACTTAATAAAGGTTGGGGATTTTTCCCCTTTGCTTTAAGGGTCGATTGAGTTTTAGAACCACCCAAACATCCTTCAGAGAAGAGCCTGATTAATATATTGTCTCCTAGATGGAGTCACATTTTAAGATTATATACTGATGCTGATGCACTTAAAACTGATGAGATCTTATGAGGATATGAACAATGACAATCTAATCATATAAATGCAGAACCTTCCAAAGAATCTTGAAAGCAAATACTCAACCAGTTGAACCACTTCTGCCATCTTGGCTAGACAAGATGTGACTATAGGCCAGGCGTGGTGTCTCACGCCTGTAATCCCAGCACTTTGGGAGGCCAAGGTGGGTGTATCAACTGAGGGTAGGAGTTCAAGACCATCCTGACCAAACACGGTGAAACCCCGTCTCCACTAAAAATACAAAAAATTAGCCGGGTGTGGTGGTGGGCACCTGTAATCCCAGCTACTTGGGAGGCTGAGGCAGGAGAATCACTTGAACCTGGGAGGCAGAGGGTACAGTG
>NW_012111808.1:5043382-5046074 GCF_000951035.1 Colobus angolensis palliatus | reverse complement strand
AGCCGAGATCATACCATTGCACTCCAGCCTGGGTGACAAGAGCAAAACTTGGTCTCAAAAAAAAAAATTTAATTTAATTTAAAAAAAAAGATATGACTATAAAGTAATGAGATATTTACTGGTTCTTGTTGAAACTGCTTAAAATGTTTAAATCGGGTTGGGCACAGTAGCTTGCACCTGCAATCCCAGCACTTTGGGAGGGTGAGGCGGGCGGATCACAAGGTCAACAAATCAAGACCATCCTGGCCAACATGGTGAAACCCCATCTCTACTAAAAATACAAAAATTAGCCAGGCGCAACTCCCAGCTACTCAGGAGGCTGAGGCAGGAGAATGGCGTGAATCCGGGAGGCGGAGGTTGTAGTGAGCCGAGATTGCACCACTGCACTCAAGCCTGGGCAACAGAGCGAGACTCCATCTCAAAAAAAAAAGAAAAGAAAAGAAAAAGAAAAAAAAGAAAATGTTTAAATCATTCACCACTGAAAAATTGCCAGATACTCTTTACCATTAGAAGGTTTGACTTCAGCTTTAATAATGGCTTCTGTATTTTAGAATTGGTTTGAGGGAATCATGCTTGGTGGAGAGTTCATAGGTGATTGGACTCGTATCACAGTTTGTTGGAACAAGTTATAAAGTTGTCAGGTTCGTGCTTACGTCATTACACCCCAAGGCAGCTCCCTTGGTCTGATATTTTCCTAGTCATTAAGAGAAAAAGAGAAAATCTTTAAGAGAAAAATCATTAAGAGAAAAAGAGAAAGGTAATAGAAGACTTTGAAGAAAGGTAAACTTTACCCTTTGGAAACTAGAAGTACAGTCCTGGACCCTACAGAAGTTTAGAAAAGCAAAGTCTATTATAAAGTGATGTTTAGGCCGGGCGCAGTGGCTCATGCCTATAATCCCAGCATGCTGGAAGGCTGAGTTGGGCAAATCACATAAGCTCATGAGTTCAAGACCAGCATGATGAAACCCCGTCTTTACAAAAAAAGTACAAAAGTTAGCCAGGCATTGTGGTGCACACCTGTAGTCCCAGCTACTTGGGAGGCTGAGGTGAGAGGATGACTTCAGCCTGGAAGACAGAGGTTGCAGTGAGCCAGGATTGCACCACTGCATCCCAGCCTGGATGATAAAGCCAAACCTTGTCTCAAAAAAAAAAAAAAAAAAGTGACATTTAATCCCCTCTCTAAAATGTATTTGTACAGAATCCGTCATCTTTAATGGTCTTCTCTTTTTAAATTCTGTTAGTATATTACTTCAAAGTAAAATTTCATACTTGATCCTGAATTACATAAAATTAACTATTCTTTGCATTGGTGGATTTATTTTTTTAAATAAAACAGATCTTTGCAAATGAAACTCTTAGAACCCTATGCCTTTGCTACAAGGAAATTGAAGAAAAAGAATTTGCAGAATGGAATAAAAAGTTTATGGCTGCTAGTGTGGCCTCCACCAACCGGGACGAAGCTCTGGATAAAGTATATGAGGAGATTGAAAAAGACTTAATTGTGAGTTTTAGCCTTAATAACTTTTTCTTTGATATTCTAAGCAGAATTGAAATTTTTATTAAGTTATATTGAATATTTGTTCTCAAGCTTAAGAGATAATTGCAACTTCAACATTTGACACTGGCACAATGGAAGAAGGTAATTTCTTTTGTTCACCAAAATAGGAGCAGTACAGAAGTTGCCATTATGAGAAACCAAAAGACAAAATACATTAGGAGAGATTCTAATTCAATTCCATAATTTGTATATCACTTATTAAAATTTATTATAATGTTTAAACAATAACGAACCTGCATCTAATACTTACTACATTGGGGGAATTACTGAAACAATTCATATTCTGCAAAATCTTGAAATAAGAAAAATATATTGTTTCTAAAAGTTTTCCAAATTTAATACATAGTTTTCATAGAGTTTAGATCAGTGGAAAATATTCAACAAATAGCTAGTGTTGCAACTGGTTAATGTCAGTGTAAAGCCACAGATACACAAGGAAAGTGTATTTTTAACATCCTTGATTTTGTACTTGCATTTTTATCTTGGTAAATTAAATAGTTCATCCTTTAGGGAAAATGTTTTTAGCTGTGTTGGTTTGCAGTAATTGAGAAACATGGCAGCCTTCCCTGTCAACACTGGCCATTGGCACCAGGAGAGCAGCAACCAGGATGGATAATTTGCCCTTCTTTTCACAGGTTGGCAACCTGTAATTACAGAAAACTTTTGGTTTATTTGCTAATTCCCCGCCCCCCCTTTTTTTTTTTTAAATACACATTCTAGCTCCTGGGAGCTACAGCTATTGAAGACAAGCTACAGGATGGAGTTCCAGAAACCATTTCAAAACTTGCAAAAGCTGACATTAAGATCTGGGTGCTTACTGGAGACAAAAAGGGTAATTCATTGTGCAGGGAAGCATATCTGTTAATTCACAAATATTTATAGCTGCCGTTTCCTTTGCCCAAGATGACCTCCTCAGACTCTTCATCCTGCACAAACACTGTTTCTATGGACGGAAGATGCTTTTTCTGAGAAACCCTCCTCTGTTTTTCCAGCACACCCTTCTGCATCCTTTCCTGATCCCCCTCAGTAGCAGTTTCTTCCTTATAATTTAGCTCCTGGCCATGTCTTGATGATTATAATTGGTCTTATCTCTCCTAAGGAAAGAACGATTTTAATTTTTTTTTTTTTTTTTTT
>NW_012111808.1:5040809-5041673 GCF_000951035.1 Colobus angolensis palliatus | reverse complement strand
GTCTTCTCTGTTCACCTACTGGAAAAGGAAGTGAACCTGTCATATCACTAGCAAATTAATATGAATTATAGTCCTGTTTTGCTTTTTCTAGGAACTTTTACTTTTGAAAGGGAAATAGAAGAAAGGAAAAAAAAGCTTTTGCCCGGAAGGAAATGTGTGGGTGGGTTACATCATGTAGGTCCTCTGTAATCTAGTCTAGGTGGGGCAGGCCTGATAATTCAAATGTCAGCATATGCTGAAACATTTGTGAGCTTTAAATCAGAGTCGCAGCAGACCTGGAAATGTATGATGAAAAAGCCATGTCTTGTTCTGAGGCTATAATATGCTGCACACAGTTACTGTGTTTACTGATGGCCTGACAGTTCCTCAAGCTTTTTCCCTACCACACCTCTCCCAGGCCAGCATGAGGTCAGATTAAGCTGTTAACATACACACTTGCGAGGTGTGATAAAGTGATGAGGGAATTGATGGTCAATATTCGTCTTATTTCTAATGACGGTGATAAAGCATTTTCTAGTTGTTCTAGTATATTAGGTGTTCCGTTAAATTAGACAAAATCAGTAGCCTTATGATCTAATTCGGTTCCATTTAGAACTGATTTAGTTTGTGTGCCTGAATAGAGGCACATTAACCATGCCCCTTAGTGTTTTTAGGTTTTAAAAAAGTAGCAACAGGCTGGGCACGGTGGCTCATGCCTGTAATCCCAGCACATTGGGAGGCTGATGCAGGTGGATCATGAGGTCAGGAGTTTGAGGGCCTGACCAATATGACGAAACCCCGTCTCTACTAAAAATACAAAAATTAACCAGGCGTGGTGGTGGGTGCCTGTCATCCCAGCTACTTGGGAGACTGAGGCAGGAGAAT
>NW_012111808.1:5025612-5039211 GCF_000951035.1 Colobus angolensis palliatus | reverse complement strand
AAAGAGGACATACAAATGGCTGATAAACATGTGAAAGGATGCTCATCATCACTAATCATTAGGGGAAGAGAAATCAAAACCAAAGCAAGACAATACCTCACACCCTTTAGGATGGATACTATCAAAAACAAAACACAATAGAAAATAACAAGCATTGCTGAAGGAACCTTTGTGCGTTGTTGATAATATGTATAAAATGGTGCAGCCACTATGCAAAACAGTATGGTGATGCTTCAGAAACTTTTAAAAAGAATTACCATATGATTCAACAATCCCACTTCTGGGTATATCCACAAAATAATTGAAAGCAGGATCTCAAAGAGATACATGCACACCCATGTTCATAGCAACACTGTTCACAGTAGCCAAGAGGTGGACACAACCCAGGTGCCCATCATTGTGTGAATGAATAAACAGAATGTGGTGCCTCCACATAATGGAATATATTCAACTTTAAAAAGGAAGGAAATTATGGCATGTTATATAGATGAACCTTGAATTATGACATGTTATATAGATGAACCTTGAAGACATTATGCTAAGTGAAATCAACCAGTCACAAAAAGACAAATACTGTTGGATTTCACATATATGAGGTATCTAGAGTGCTCAAACTCATTCAAACATAAAGTAAACTGGAAGTTACCAGGGACTGGAGGGTGAGTGAGATGAGGTCTTATTGTATAATAGGTATAGAGTTTCAGTTTTGCAAGATGAAAAAGTTGTAGAGATTGGTTGGATAACAATGTGACTATAGTTAACATTACTAAGCTATACACTTAAAAATAGTCAAAGCCTGGGATATGGCGAAACCCTATTGCTACAAAAAATACAAAAATTAGCCAGGCATGATAGTGTGTGCCTATAGTCCCACCAATTCAGGAGGCTGAGGCAGGAGAATCACTTGAGCCTGGGAGGTCAAGGCTGCAGTGACCCATGATCGTGCCACTGCCCTCCAGCCTGGGCGACAGAGTGAGACCCTCTCTCAAAAAAATTATAATGAAAATAAAATAAACAAAAATAGTTAAGATGGTAAACTTTGTTTTTTTGTCACTTTTTTTTAAGTCAAAATTATCTCAGAGTCAAGGGCCTATTTATGGTCTTACACTTTAAACACTTAAATTTGCTTTCCCCTAGTTCTCTTCTTCATGCAAGGATGGAAAACCAGAGGAATAGAGGTGGAGTCTATGCAAAGTTTGCACCTCCTGTGCAGGAACCTTTTTTTCCACCCGGTGGAAACCGTGCGTTAATCATCACTGGTTCTTGGTTGGTACGTATCACTAGTGTATCTGTGCCTTTAACTCAGAAGAAAGAAGTTCTTTTGGGACCACTTTTAGATGCTTTTGCATGTTAACTGCCAACCTAAAAGTCTCTTAGCCTATACATGAAAGTGCGATTTTTCCAAGTTTAAGACTTAATAGTATATGATATATGAAAGGATGTATACCAAAGAGGTAAAAGTGGTTATCTTGGTTTATTAATTAATGGGTATTTTTCATTTTCTTCTTTATAGATTGTTGGATTTTCTAAATTTTTGTTGCATATACATTTTTTCTAAATTTTTGTTGCATATACATTTTACAAGCTAGATGTGGTAGCATGTGCCTGTAGTCCCAGCTACTCTGGAGGCTGAAATAGGAGGGTAGTTTGAGCTTAGGTGTTCGAGGCTGCAGCATGCAATGATCATGCTTGTGAATGAATAGCCACTGCACTTCAACCCAGGCTACAAGACACCATCTCCATTAAAAATATATATATATATATATATAGCCAAGCACGGTGGCTCACACCTGTACTCCCAGCACTTTGGGAGGCCAAGGTGGGTAGATCACAAGGTGAGGAGATGGAGACCATCCTGGCCAACATGGTGAAGCCCTGTCTCTACTAAAATATAAAAAAAAAAATTAGCCAGGCATGGTGGCGCACACCTATAGTCCCAGCTACTCAGAAGGCTGAGGCAGGGAAATCACTTGAACCTGGGAGGTGGAGGTTACAGTGAGCCAAGATCGTGCCACTGCATTTCAGCCTGGCAACAGAGACTCCGTCTCAAAAAAATACATATATATATGTGTGTGTGTGTGTATATATATGTATACACATACATATACATGTTTTGATTATAAAATCAAATTTGTTTGTCAAATATAATCAGTGATACAACCCAAAAATTATCCTTCACATAATTTAAATCTTGGGAATGGTGCTCCTGGGGTAAAACTAAAATGAATGTAACCTTTTCCCTCTCTGATTTCACAGAATGAAATTCTTCTCGAGAAAAAGACCAAGAGAAGTAAGATTCTGAAGCTGAAGTTCCCAAGAACAGAAGAAGAAAGACGGATGCGGACCCAAAGTAAAAGGAGGCTAGAAGCTAAGAAAGAGCAGCGGCAGAAAAACTTTGTGGACCTGGCCTGCGAGTGCAGCGCAGTCATCTGCTGCCGCGTCACCCCCAAGCAGAAGGCCATGGTGGTGGACCTGGTGAAGAGGTACAAGAAAGCCATCACGCTGGCCATCGGAGACGGGGCCAATGATGTGAACATGATCAAAAGTGAGTCATGCACCGACGGCCAGTGGGGCCCAACGTGCTAGAGAGGAAAAATGGCTGGAATGTGTAGGGGGTGGTTTTTTGTTTTTTAGATTTTACAGCTTAGGTTTTCATAGAACAGATGTTTCATAAAGCAACTTAACCATGACAACACCTGTGACCCTACCCCCGGAAAGCCCATAGCCCATCAGGAGGAAAGAGTATCGCTGACAGGGCTCCTGAAAGATGCTAAGAGGAAGATAAGGTCTATGGGGGGAATTTATCCTTATATTTTTCTTCTTTTACATAGATGTGGTGTATTTTTTCCCCTCTTACTTGTTCTCTTCCCATATTTCGGGTTTATTAAAAGCCCTGATATTGGCTGGGCACAGTGGCTTACGCCCATAATCCCAGCACTTTGGGAGGCCAAGGTGGGCGTATCACAAGGTCAGGAGTTCAAGACCAGCCTGACAAGATGGTGAAACCCCGTCTCTACTAAAAATACAAAAATTAGCCAGGTGTGATGGTGCACACTTGTAATCCCAGCTACTCGGGAGGCTGAGACAGGAGAATCACTTGAACCCAGGAGGCGGAGGTTACAGTGAGCTGAGATCGCGCCACTGCACTCCAGCCTGGGCGAGAGAGTGAGACTCCATTTCAAAAAAACAAAACAAAACAAAACAAAACAAAACAAAACCCTGATATTTAATAAGTTTTGTGAGACATAAATTGTTGAGCTCTGGTGCTTGCTTTGACAATGTCATTCCCTTTCACCTAAGCATTTCTTTCTGAGACTTTCTTCCTACCTTTGGTAAATCTGTGGGAACTTCATCATTGGGTCACCTGGAGTGAGTTTAGAGTTTTAGCATTGAAGAAAAGCTTCCATGTTCTCTCACCATCCTCCTGACCTCCCTAGAAGGCTGCCTTTTGCTGGATGCTAGAAGTTAAGTCCACACAAGTAAAAGATTGAGTCCTGCCTTGCAGAAATACAGTTGTGCCAGTATCAAAGCCTGCAGAACCACACCCGTAGCCCTCATCTCTATGTATCTCTATGTCTGAATCCTGTTCCTTTTTCCTCCCTCTGTTACTATAAGGGAGTATCTTGTAATAAAAATACTCAAACTAATGACCTGGATATTCGTCCTCATCCTATTGCCAAAATCTGGTGTCACCTCGGGCTTATGCTCAGGTTTCAGTTTTCTCATCGGAAAAGAAAATAATCCCCAGTGTCACCTCCAGCTCTGTCGTATTATCACTAAGCTGAAGTATTACCTGACGGTACATAGGTAATTGCATGTTCCTGTGGTGCTTAAATGCATTATATATAACTAGACTTTTCAGTCTATTTTGTGGCTCATGAGTCTGTCTCTTTCTTTTCTTAGTCTCCTCCTCCTCCTCGATGTATACTAAGAATATTCCAACTTTATCTTCCTCAACAGGAGTCAGCTATATGACGTATGTCATCTTGCCTTCTTTATCAGTGTGTATATCTGTCGTCACCAGCAGTTTAATTCATCCACATGGTTTTTTTTGTTTTTTTGTTTTTTTGGGTTTTTTTGGTTTTGTTTTTGCATGTGCTTGCCCTACCATGCAAATGGTATTGCTTGCTTGGAATTAGATCTATCTCTTTCCTCCAGAGCCAGCCAGCTCTAGTTTATTTTCCATTACGTACCTTTAACATAACTAGCTGTGCCAAAAGGACAAGTCAAACATGATTTTTATTCAGTTATAAAGTAGTCTTCTAGATAATGGGAGCGGATGGATTTGCTTTGGAGATTTATCAACTGATTATGTGACTTAGGCTTGAAACATTTTGTTCCTCTGAGTTCGGCAATGAGAGGGATTGCACAAACTCAACGTAGATAATCTTAGAGGGGCTTGTTTTCCTTAAGTTGTTTTAAAATTTTTATGAAGCACTGTTATATGCCAGGTGCATTTAGAAAAAAAAAGAAAAAGAAAAAGAAAAAAGAAGAAAGGTCTCCCTCTGTGACCCAGGCTGGAGTACAGTGGCACGACCTTGGCTCACTGAAACCTCTACCTCCTGGCCTCAAGCAATCCTCCCACCTCAGTCTCCCAAGTAGCTGGGACTACAGGCATGAACCACTATGCCTAGCTAATTTTTGTGTTTTTTGTAGAGTTGGGAATTTGCCATGTTGCTCTGGCTGGTCTCAGACTCCTGGGCTCAATCAATCTGCCTGCCTCAGCCTCCCAAAGTGCTGGGATTACAGGCATGAGCCACTGCACGTGGTCCCAGGTACTTTTATATGTAACTTATAGAGCATCCCTTTGGGATAAAAATATAGGAAACTTTGGGGGTCTCCTTAGAAGTTATACAAGTAGTATTAGTGCCTTTATGTACTTTGTAAAAGCTGTCATTTCTTCCAACTGCATCAAGAACAATATACAGAAAGATTAGCCAAGTATGGTGGCACACACAGGTAGTCCCAGCTACTTGGGAGGCTGAGACAGGAGGATCACTTGAGCCTGGGAGGTTGAGACTACAGTGAGCCATGTTTGCGCCACTGCACTCCAGCCTGGGTGACACAGCAAGACCCTTTCCCCAACAACAACAAAAAAGCACACACACACACACACACACACAGAAATTGTTGGTTATAAAGTAGTCGAGTGAAATTCAAGTGTCAAAAAATAATCTGAGCATTTGCTAATATTCATGTTTAGCAGTGTAGTCTGGAAGAAGTGAAGGAATCATGACCCACCATGTTTTTGCCCCTAGCAAGGATCCAAGGACTATCACAGACTGCCTTCTCCCTCTATCCTACCGGAAGATATCTCATACCAGCTGGGTGGATGTTGTCTCTTCTTGGTCTTAGACCCTGAGAATGTACATGAAGCAGGAGAGAGATAAAGGCAAGGTGGGGCCCGGTGGCTTATGCCTGTAATCCCAGCACTTTGGGAGGCCAAGGCAGGCAGATCACTTTAGGTCGGGAGTTCGAGACCAGCCTGGCCAACATGACGAAACCCCGTCTCCACTAAAAATACAAAAATTAGCCGGGCATGGTGGCGGGCACCTGTAATCCCAGCTACTCGGGAGTCTGAGGCAGGAGAATCACTGGAACCTGGGAGGCAGAGGTTGCAGTGAGCCAAGATCATGCCACTGCACTCCAGCCTGGGCAACAGAGCAAGACTCCATCTCACAAAAAAAACAAAAAACAAACAGACAAGCAAAAAACACACACAAAAAACGGCAAGAGGGATTATTGCTGCAGTGAGGAAATAATCCTTTTGTTAAGGAATGATAAAGGAGTGCCTACCAGTGAGTCACCTAACACCGCATTTGAGATTTCAGGAAACTCTAAGTGCCTATACTTAAATTTTACAAAAAACACCAATGTCACCTTATAGTGTATCTGTTCAGTGCTTTTGGTTGCCCTGGGAACTATGACAGTGTTCATTTCACATCTGTCCTTCGTCTCCTCAGTGGGAAAGTTGAGGACTGGGGCAGGACCAGGGCCTGGGACAGGGGTTCCTCTTCCTCAGCCACATCAACCAAGAGAATCTCAGCATTTTCCTCGGTGGCTTGTTCAGGAAAGAAAAGGCCATGGTTTGGCAGGAAAGAGCAGTTTGGCAACCATGCTGGTCATAGGAAATATTTGTGTGTTTTCAAAGAGATCATAAATATTATATGAGATGCAATTTGTTCTGTTTTTTAGAACTGTAAAGTGTTACTGAAAACGTAGGTTTGGAAACGTCACCACAGTTGTGTTTTGAATTGCCAGACCTTGTGTTCTATAACTAGGGCAGGATTTTTGAAGCTTCTTTTTAGTTAGAAACGCCGCAGCTTTGCAGCCACTTTTCAGGGTCTGAGTAACGATAGGTTGTGTTCTCCAACATATCTTTTCTAAATGATCTTGTCTATCTTCACATTCATTACTTTTAAGACCCAGACAAAACTAATCATTCTCTAATTTGAAAGTATTATTTATGACTATTGGAAGGATTTTATACATTCTGGAAACCTTCCCCCTGTAAAGAAAAAAAAAATGTCTTAAGGTCCTTGAGGGCCATGAATAAGACTTTGAAAGTCTAATAGTTTCTTAGTTAAAACTCTTTTGATTACAAGTATTGGAGAACAACCAAAGCTAGCTTAAGAAAAAAGTAAATTTGAGGGGTGGGAGGCGAGGGGAGGGAACCTAGAGGACGGGTCAATAGGTATGGCAAACCACCATGGCACACGTATACTCAAGTAACAAACCTGCATGTTCTGCACAGGTATCCTGGAACTTAAAAGAAAAAAAAGAAAAAAGTAAATTTATTTAAAAAGATACAAAGACACCTCCTGTTGCCCGAGAAGCAGCCAGGCCTCAGGAAGATACTGGAACAAAGACATAGATTTGCACTGGGAACCCGGTGTCGATCTCTCTCTCTCCCCCTCTGTCTCCCTTTCCTCCTCCTTCCCCTCTTTCTCTCTCTCCCCTCCCTCCCTTCTCCCCACCCTTCTCTCCCCTCATTCTCTCCCCCCATTTTCTCCCTCCATTCTCTCCCTTCTCCCCACCACTCTCCCCTCCTAGTTTTTTTCTCTGCCCCTTAGAAATCTTCAGGAAGAAATATATCTATTTTAGCCAGGCACAGTGGTTCATGCATGTAATACCCCAGCATTTTGGGAGGCCAAGGTGGGTGGATCACCTGAGTTCAGGAGTTCAAGACCTGCCTGGACAACATGGTGAAACCCTGTCTCTACAAAAATTAGCTGGGTGTGGTGGCGCACACCTGTAATCCCAGCTATTCAGGACGCTGAGGCACAAGTATTGCTTGAACCCAGGAGGCAGAGGTTGCAGCGAGGCAAGACTGTGCCATCGCACTGCAGCCTGGGTGACAGAGCAAGATTTCATCTCAAAAAAAAAAGAAGAGAGAGAGAGAAAGAAATATAACTATTTCTTACCTCAAGAATTTAGACCTTAAAATTCTAGACACAAAATAACTGACTTCTAATTCCAGGATATCAAGAGACAGACTGGCTCAACTTGGGTTTTCTGTCAGTCAGGCTTTAGCATGGGAAACAGACCCCAGTTGGTATTTAAGCAAGAAATGATTAAGACAGGGGACTAGGTACTTTCAAAAGCTCTGGATGGTCTACAGAAGCAGGTTCTAGGCTGGGTCACCGACCAGAAGAGCTTCTACCCTTCTGGTAAGTGGTAAGAGGTTCCTCTAAAGAGCTTCTAATTAAGAAGCCTGTCAACATTCAGGTAGCTGGAAAGTAGATATGAGCTCTGCTGCAGAAATGCCAAAAGAGGAAGGGATGCTGGGCTCTGATTCACTTCTGCTTCCAAGTCATAAGTGGATCTAAACAGTGGAACCTAATCACAAAAGAGCCTAGCTGCAAGGGAGTCTGGGAAATGTAGGGTTTTTATTTCCTTTCCCATCTCTCTAATTAGAACAAGGGTGGAACCAAGTTGGGGGAGCTGATTTGTAGTATCTACCACAAATTATGTATCTGCCCATGGCAACAGAGCTGTTGCCAAAGAGGCAAGGACACAATGTACACATGGGTGCCTGGGGCTCACCCTGTGGGTGGAAGGGATGGCTGTGATCTGGGCAGATAATCCAAATGGAATTCACCACCCACATGAGATCCTTTCCCAAATATTTATGGAGGCCCTACTATGTGCTCTGTTTAGCAACTTGTAACTGACTTTGAGTTGAGTTCAGGAGCTGGGGGCGAGGGATGGTGAGCAAGAGCTTCTGTATTATTGTTCCATCAATGTCTGTCTTTGTTTTTTGTTTGCTATGGAACCTTTTTATCATCTGATGTTTTGTCTCACAATTGGCTTATGATTCACAGTGTTTTCTCTCTCTGCCCTATAGCTGCCCACATTGGCGTTGGAATAAGTGGACAAGAAGGAATGCAAGCTGTAATGTCGAGTGACTATTCCTTTGCTCAGTTCCGCTATCTGCAGAGGCTACTGCTGGTGCACGGCCGGTGGTCTTACATAAGGATGTGCAAGTTCCTACGATACTTCTTTTACAAAAACTTTGCCTTTACTTTGGTTCATTTCTGGTACTCCTTCTTCAATGGCTACTCTGCACAGGTAATGTAATATTGTTGTTATTATTGTCATTTACTAAGTAGAGCTCTTAAATGAATAAAATTATAGTTCTGAGAAACCAAATTGTTTCTTCTATATTTGTAGTTTTGGGGCTGTGTCTCCTTACAGTTGGGGCATAATTAAGAATGATCACGACTTCTCTAAATGTTTCTGGTGCTGTAAAAACATTTTGCCTTAGAAAGGAAGGGGTTTGGCCGGGCACAGTGGCTCATGCCTATAATCCCAGCACTTTGGGAGGCTGTGGCAGGTGGATCACCTGAGGTCAGGAGTTCAAGATCAGTCTGGCCAACATGGTGAAACCTGGTCTCTACTAAAAATACAAAAATTAGCCAGCTGTGGTGGCAGTCACCTGTAATCCCAGCTACTCGGGAGGCTGAGGCAGGAGAATCACTTGAACCCGGGAGGCAGAGGTTGCGGGTGAGCCAAGATTGTGCCATTGCACTCCAGCCTGGGCAAGACTTTGTCTTTGAAAAAAAAAAGGAGGGGATTTGCTTGTATGCTTTTGTCTTTATCTTTGGTTATTTTTTCATGTTACCTTGCCATTAATAGTAGTGATAACGGGGCTGGGTGCAGTGGCTCATGCTTATAATCCCAGCACTTTGGAAGGCCGAGGTGGGCAGATCACCTGAGGTCAAGAGTTGGAGACCAACCTGGCCAACGTGGTGAAACCCCGTCTCAACAAAATATACAAAAATTAGCCAGACATGGTGGCGTGTGTCTGTAATCCCACCTACTTGGGAGGCTGAGGCAGAAGAATTGCTTGAACCTGGGAAGCAGAGGTTACAGTGGGCCAAGATCGTGCCACTGTACTCCAGCCTGGGCGGCAGAGTGAGACCTGTCTCAGAAAAAAAAAAAAAAAAGAATAGTGATAACAGGCCAGGCACATAGACTTTTGCCTATAATCCCAACACTTTGGGAGGCTGGGAAGGGGAAATCGCTTAAGGCCGGGAGTTCGAGGCCAGCCTAGGCAACATAGCAAGACCCCATCTCTGTTAAAACAAACAAACAAAATGTTAAATAAAGGAAGCAGAAGAGTATGTGCTAACTAGGCTGGCATGTGTCTTTGTTGGTGACGTGGAGCCTCTGTCCTCCCCTCACAGACTGCATACGAGGACTGGTTCATCACTCTCTACAACGTGCTATACTCCAGCCTGCCCGTGCTCCTCATGGGACTGCTCGACCAGGTAGGAGCCTCGCACGAGCAGGGACACTTCAGGACAGATGAGCACGCGTTAGAGAAGTCCCAAGCAAATGTTTCAATGCATTCTTCTGGTTTACTTCTTTCTGATCAAACCCTATTATAATTCTGTTGTCACGGCCGTGCTTCTTGTTTTGTAGTAAGGAAAGAGGATTTCTCTGTAGTCCCTGCTACTCGGGAGGCTGATGCAGGAGTATGATTTGAGCCCGGGTGTTCAAGTCTAGCCCGGGCAACAAAGTGAGACCCCATCTCTAAGACAAAAAAAAAAAAAGAAAGAGAGAGAGAAAAGAGGATTTCTGTGACTGGGGTTAAATTCATTGGCACATGTATTTGTTATGTTCCTTTTAGACAGTAAGACCTTACTATGAAGATACCTGAAGGCATGGTGGATCATACCTGTAATCCCAGCACTTTAGTAGGCTGAGGCAGGCAAATTGCTTGAGGTCAGGAGTTTGAGACCAGTCCTGGCAACATAAGGAGACTCCATCTCTACAGAAAAACTTAAAAACTAGTAGGCATGGTAGTGCATACCTGTGAAGTCCCAGCTACTTGGGAGGATGAGGTGGGAGGATCACTTGAGCCTCAAAGGTTGAAGCTGCAGTGAGTTATGTTTGGGCCACTGTGCTCCAGGCTGGGCAACAAACTATCTCAAAAAAAAAAAAGAAAGAAAAGAAAAAAAAACACCTGAGAGTCCAATATGTCTCTACAATAATAATTTACTCATTTTAAAAGTAAGTTTAAATCCTTTCCAAAATTTATGTAGCCAGTGTATATTTTTATCTAATACCAATTCTTAAAAAGAAGCACTATAAAGACTAAAAAATAATAATTTATAATTAACTCATCAACTTGCATGAGAAAATTTTTTCCCAAAGGATTTGCAACAATATATATTCAGTCAGGAGGTAAGAATAGCCTCAGGAGGTAAAAATTCACTCAGGAGGTAAAAATACCTCACTCAGGAGGTAAAAAGTAGCAAAAAAAAAATATTTTTTTGATATTACTAATTTGTTTTCTTTCCATAAGTAGCAAAGTAATAAACTTATACCTAGCCCATCTCTAAATTAAATATTAAGTAATGGTGGTCTAAACAATGAGGTGGAGCTCTGCACACCACAAATATTGCAGGATTGATCGATCATCTTGTTCAGTTTGTGCCTTCCTAAAATTCAACAGCAGGCTGCAACTTTTTGTGAGATATTAATTATAACGTATCTCTGACTGCTTTGACCTGATGAATAAAATACCATCATTTTGTTTTCTCCTTAAGGATGTGAGTGACAAACTGAGCCTCCGATTCCCTGGGTTATACATAGTGGGACAAAGAGACTTACTATTCAACTATAAGAGATTCTTCGTAAGCTTGTTGCATGGGGTCCTAACATCGATGATCCTCTTCTTCATACCTCTTGGAGCTTATCTGCAAACGGTAGGGCAGGATGGAGAGGCACCTTCTGACTACCAGTCTTTTGCTGTCACCATTGCCTCTGCTCTTGTAATAACAGTCAATTTCCAGGTACGTGGCTTGCATTGGCCGTATTCAGTGTCTATTGGTACCTACCTATATTTCTGTATATAGGGTGGCGTGCACATCCAACTGACTCCCACTGCACCTGTGCCACTTACAAAATATAAATGCTATTTTCATCTCTTATACCAAGCACATTTTCTATTTCTTGCCTGAGTCAAGGATGGTTTAGTTTCTGGTCCAGTATTCAAGCCACATCATGCCTAACGTGCTGAATTCTGTTTTCAGGATTGTTAGATCCTTTATTTCTTGCTAACTCCCCAAAATGAGTGCTGTTTTTCTCTGGTTTCCCAACAGATTGGCTTGGATACTTCTTATTGGACTTTTGTGAATGCTTTTTCAATTTTTGGAAGCATTGCACTTTATTTTGGCATCATGTTTGACATTCATAGTGCTGGAATACATGTTCTCTTTCCATCTACATTTCAATTTACAGGTTGGTATTTTCCAAATTCCAAAAATAAACGTACAGACAAATGTCAGTAGTTTAGATTTTGACGTAACTTCTGGTAAGTAATAAAATATACAAGGTGGAATGGCCAGGAGCAGTGGCTCACACCTATAATCCCAGCACTTTGGGAGGCCGAGTCAGGTGGATTGCTTGAGCCCAGCAGTTCAAGACCAGCCTGGACAACATGGCAAAACCCTATCTCTACAAAAAATACAAAAAAATTAGCCATGCATGGTGGCACATGCCTGTAGTTCTAGCTACTGGAGAGGCTGAAATGGGAGGATTGCTTGACCTGGACGTTGTGGCTACAGTGAGTTGTGATCGCACTGCTGTACTCCAGCCCAGCTGACAGAGCGGGACCCTGTCTCAAAAAGAAAAAAACAAAGCAAAACAAAACAAATATATACAAAATATAAAGTATTGCTAGTGAAAATTAATGTTCTGTCTGGAAATTAGTGGTGATGGTGGGTTGAAAGTGTGTAACATGACGGGAGGAAAACAAATTAAAATAGCTTTACAATAGCGCTGTACGTCTGTTGAATTAGATAACTTAAGACTTAAAAGGCTAAATAAAAGCCTATTCTTTCTTTCCCATAAAACCTAATATTGGGGTGAGATGTGGTGGCTCATGCCTGTAATCCCAGCACTTTGGGAAGCCAACACAGGAGGATCTCTTGAATCCAGGAGTTCAAGACAAGCCTAAGCAACATAGGGAGAACTCCTCTCTACCCCCCCAAAAAAAAGAATTGAAAAAAAAGTAATGGGCATGGTGGTACACACTACACACTGGTGATTCCAGCTCCTCAGGAGGCTGAGGTGGGAAGGATTGCTTGAGCCTGGGAGATCGAGGCTACAGTGAGCCATGATTATGCCACCCCAGCCTGGGTGACAGAGTGAGACCCTTTCTTAAAAGAAAAATCCCCAAAACCTAGTATTGGTAGGTTTTTGGAAAAGTGAGTATACAAGTATTGCTGGTAACACTGCAATATATTTTAAGTTTTCCAGACATCTGAAAATGCATAAAGGATTATAAAACTTTTTACACATTTTGGCCAGGTATTTCTACTTGGGGAAAGTATCCTAAGATAATAAAACACACGAAGTTTTGGCAAAGCTAATTTGTACAGATGGCTCCACCATAACATTTCTAATTGTAAACAAGAGGAAAAAATGGAAATAACCCAAGACCTAAGAATATTATTAAATTAGCTAATCGTACCATGAAATACCAATATGATGAAATTCTAGAATTCAAAAGTGGTCAACATTATTAGAAACACGTGCGCAGGCCAGGCACAGTGGCTCACCTCTATAATCCCAGCAGTTTGGGAGGCTGAGACAGGAAGATCACTTGAGCCTAGGTGTTCAAGACCAGCCTGGGCAACATAGCGAGACCCTGTCTCTTAAAAAAATAATAATAAAGTAATAAAAAAGAGACAAATAAGAAATATGTGTGCAGAGCAATAAGTAAATTGATAGAAAACAAAATAGTTATGTGACCAATGATTATAATTGCATAAAATATACGACAAAATGACAAATGCTAGAATGAATTTGAAGTGATAAAAATGTCATAAATATTATAAATATAAAATGTTAATAAAAATTAATTATGAACTGGAATTCACGAGCTTCTTATTTTGAATAGAGAGCTTGGGCTCACAATGAAAAACAGTCCCCATAAACTAGTTTCCCTGGCCGGGTGCGATGGCTCATGCCTGTAAACCCAGCACTTTGGGAGGCTAAGGTGGGCAGATCACGAGGTCAGGAGATCGAGACCATCCTGGCTAATATGGTGAAACCCCATCTCTACTAAAAAATAGAAAAAATTAG
>NW_012111808.1:5018828-5025004 GCF_000951035.1 Colobus angolensis palliatus | reverse complement strand
ATGGTCTGGATCTCCTGACCTCGTGATCCGCCCGTCTCGGCCTCCCAAAGTGCTGGGATTACAGGCTTGAGCCACCGCGCCCGGCCAAGACCATTGTTTTTACAAACTGAGAGTGTAAGTACAGAAAACATGATGAGAAACATGGCTCTAGAAGATGGTCCATTTGATTTTGAAAATTGGGTCATGTCTGTGATTATGTGATTGTATTATTGAATTAAATTATTACTTCATCTGACATAAAAATTCAGAAAACAAATTGCAGTGGAAAAGCACGGCTCCAGTCAGGCAGAAGGAGGTTTTAATTCAGGCATTGCCATGGTTGGTTTTGTTAGCTTGGGCAAACTTTTTAACTTCTCCATAACGCAATTTATGTATGTGACACAGGGATAATACCCATCTCTCAGAACTGATTAAATGACATGATCTGTATAAAACACCAGGTACTGGCAGTACTAGCATTTTTTTTTTTTTTTTTTTAAGATGGAGTCTCACTCTGTCACCCAAGCTGGAGTACAGTGGCACAATCTTGGCTCACTACAACCTCCACCTCCCAGGTTCAAGCCTCCAGAGTAGTTGGGACTACAGGCACTTGCCATCATCCCCAGCTAATTTTTGTATTTTTGTAGAGACAGGGTTTCACCATGTTGACCAGGCTGGTCTTGAACTCCTGACCTCAGGTGATCTGCCCACCTCGGCCTCCCAAAGTGATGGGATTACAGGCGTGAGCTACCACGCCCAGCCTGGTAGTGCTATAGCTTTTATTATTTGGAGTTTCAAACCAGAACTAAAATTGAAAAGTGCTTTTTTTTTTTTTTTTTTTTTTTTTTGAGATGGATTCTCACTCTGTTGCCCAGACTGGAGTGCAGTGGCACAATCTTGGCTTACTGCAATCTCCACCTCCCAGGTTCAAGTGATTCTCATGCCTCAGCCTCTGAATAGCTGGGATTACAGGCATGCCTCACTACGCCCGGCTAATTTTGTATTTTTAGTAGAGACAGGGTTTCACTGTGTTAGCCAGGCTGGTCTCGAACTCCCCACCTCAGGTGATCCACCCACCTCGGCCTCCCAAAGTACTGGGATTACAGGTGTGAGCCACCACACCCGGCTGAAAAGTGCTTTTTTAAATCCATACATTCAGAAGGCCAGGTGCCATGGCTTGTGCCTGTAATCCCAGCACTTTGGGAGGCCAATGTGGGCGAATCACTTGAGTTCGGGAGTTTGAGACCAGCCTGGGCAACATGGTGAAACCCCATCTCCACAAAAAATACAAAACTTAGCCAAGCGTGGTGGTGCACACCTATAGTCCCAGCTATTTAGGACACTGAGGTAGGAGGTCACTTGAGCCCAGCAAGTTGAGGCTGCAGTGAGCCATGATAACACCACTGTACTCCAGTCTGGGTAAGAGAGTGAGACCCTATCTCAGAAAAAAAGTCAGAAGTCTTGATCACCTAACTTTGCATTTTTAATCAATGCAATGTCAACATGTGTGCTTTTTTTCCTTATTTGCTCACTTATGTACATTTGCCTTGTTTCAAATAATTTACCTTCCCAATTTTGCTTTGCTTAGTCTGATTTTAAAATGTCTTTTCTTTGAGTCATAATGGATATTTTGGGGAGTCCAATCCAGTGGTAAAACTTTACCATAAATGATCTATTTATAGATTATGAAATATTAACTTTTTTTTTTTTTTTTTGAGACAGAGTTTTGCTTTTGCTTTGTCACCCAGGCTGGAGTGCAGTGGCATGATCTCGGCTCACTGCAACCTCTGCCTTCCAGGTTCAAGCAATTCTCCTGCCTCCTGAGTAGCTGGGACTACAGGTGCATGCCACCACACCCAGCTGATTTTTTGTATTTTAGTAGAGACGGGGTTTCACCATGTTGCCCAGGCGGGTCTCGAACTCCTGAGCTCTGGCAATCCACCCACCTTGGCCTCCCAAAGTGCTAGGATTACAGGCATGAGCCACCGCACCTCGTGAAATATTAACTATGTTCTTAGGAAAAAAGGACCACAGTGATTCATTTGCCATGTTCTTTACAGGCACAGCTTCAAACGCTCTGAGACAGCCATACATTTGGTTAACTATAATCCTGACTGTTGCCGTGTGCTTACTGCCCGTCGTTGCCATCCGATTCCTGTCAATGACCATTTGGCCATCAGAAAGTGATAAGGTATATCGAATACAGTCCTCTCCCAAATCTGTCCCTCACAGAAACCAAAGCGTTTCCCAACAGCACCTTTCCTGCAAAATTCTAAGCTCATGGGAAGTTTTGTAAGAATGATTTTTCATGATTGCTTCTCTTTCTTTAACTCTATCTCACAAATAAGTCTTTTGGAATTGGGAATTTAGTGTGCTTTATTTTTAATACAAAGATTACCAAACATAAACAAAAAAGGGAGAATAGAATCATGAGCCCCGTATATCTATCCCCTTAGTTTAACAATTACCGTGTTAACATTTTGTCATACAAATCAGATTGGGTTTTTTTTTCTTTATTTAAAGAAAAATGTCACCTTCTGTAGCAGGATCCTTTGAGCTACAAGGAACCGAAATCTGTGACTCAAAGTATCTCTACAGTAGTGCGTCGTCACTAATCATTAGCAGACTTCAGGCCCAGTTGATTGAACAACTTAATGTCAAAAAAGGATTGGGCAGGTTCTTGTCATCTCTCCTCCAGAAACCTTCATTATTAGCTTCATATGGATGCTGGAAGATGGCCAGAGCAGTTCTGAGCATCACATCCTGACATATCAGTGTCGGGGGGGATATAAGATACTATTCTGTAGCTCCTTAGGGGCCATGGAACTTCTCACCCAAGGGCCCCAGTACAGTGCCTTCAGGTCTCATGTGCCAAAATTAGGTCACTTGCCCATTCTGCACTAGTTTAGCAAGGGAAATCAACCTGCCCACCGCCCATGAGAAATGTGGCTGTGGGGAGTTCGGGGGGGTGATCTGAATACAATCAATTTCCATTAGAAAGAAGGAGAGAGCAGAGGCTAGTGAGGCAACCTTCAGTATCCCTCGGGTCTCCCTTTTGCAGTACCAACAGTACACCGTAACAACCCGGAAAGAGGCCCTACTGAGTTTTCTCTTTGACTGTACCCATCTGGTCTGAACTAGAAAAGGGCACTAGCTTCTGGGGAGTGGGAATCTTGGCTTTGCATTTTCTAGCTGTGTGACCTTGGAAAAGTTACATAAACTTCCCTCAGCTTCTATATATATCTCCAGGTAGGTAGGTAGGTAGATCGATCGATCAATCTATGTATAACTATAGAGGGATATAGATCTATATCATCATATCTATATGTCAATATATCTCTCTATAGATAAATAGATATAGCCAAGCATTGTGACTCACGCCTGTAATCCCAGAACTTTTGGAGGCCGAGGCAGACAGATCACCTGAGGTCAGGAGTTCAGGAGGACACGACCAGCTTGGCCAACATGGTGAAAATACATACTAAATATACAACATAATAAAAATACAAAAATTAGACAGGTGTGGCAGCACGTGTAACCCCAGCTACTCAGGAGGCTGAGGCAGGAGGATTGCTTGAACCTGGGAGGCAGAGGTTGCAGTGAGCCAAGATCGCACCATTGCACTGCAGCCTGGGTGACAGAGCGAGACTCCATCTCAAAAAAAAAAAAAAAGATATAGACACACACACACACACACACACACACACACACACACACTATAAAGTGGGGACAGAGCTGCCTGCATCAAAATGGGGCAGGTGTCTGGCCAGGCCTCCTCCCTGGCGTGGACCTTATCTTCATCCACCCCCCCCCCGCCCCATCTCTCCCTCTTGCAGATCCAGAAGCATCGCAAGCGGTTGAAGGCGGAGGAGCAGTGGCAGCGGAGGCAGCAGGTGTTCCGCCGCGGCGTGTCATCGCGGCGCTCAGCCTACGCCTTCTCGCACCAGCGGGGCTACGCGGACCTCATCTCCTCTGGGCGCAGCATCCGCAAGAAGCGCTCGCCTCTTGATGCCATCGTGGCCGATGGCACCGCGGAGTACAGGCGCACCGGGGACAGCTGATCCCTCACCCCCAGGCCGGGACGCGGCCACAGAGCACGTCTATTTTTTTATGAAAGATTCTCAGGACTTCGTGTGTGTGTGTGTGAATTGCATTCGTCACAAAGATATTGAAGACAATAAATAACCTTTATAACAAACTCCTTGGGTTGGATTATTAAACAATAACAGAGCCAAGAAATAGGACTTTTAAAAGTCCTATTATTCGGCTGGGCGTGGTGGCTCATTTCTGTAATCCCAGCACTTTGGGAGGCTGAGGAGGGGAGATTACCTGAGGCCCGGAGTTCGAGACCAGTCCAGCCAACATGGTGAAACCGTGTCTCTACCATAAATTAAAAAATGAGCCGGGCTTGGTGGCGGGCACCTGTAATCCCAACTGTCTGACAGGCTGAAGCAGGAGAATCGCTTGAACCTGAGAGATGGAGGTTACAGTGAGCCAAGACCGTGCCACTGCACTCCAGCCTGGGTGACAGAGCAAGACTATGTCTTAAGAAAAATTTAAAAATAGGCCGGGCACGGTGGCTCATGCCTGTCATCCTAGCACTTTGGGAGGCCAAGGCGGGTGGATAACTTGAGGTCAGGAGTTCCAGACCAGCCTGGCCAATACCGTGAAACCCCGTCTCTACTAAAAATATAAAAATTAGCTGGAAATTGCTTGAACCTGGGAGGTGGAGGTTCCAGTGAGCCGAGATTGTGGCACTGCACTCCAGCCTGGGCAACAGAGTGAGACTCCATCTCAAAAAAAAATTTTTTTAATAATAATAAAAGTCCTATTATTCAACTGGTTATGTACATTATGGTTGAAAGGGAACATTCTAATCCAGTCTCAATCCAGGGCAACAGAATTACAAAGCATGTTGTATTTCAGTTCAAATGGTATTGTATTATAAAATTAGTTACATTTTCCTTTCTGTGATCTTCAGCATAATTTACCAGAGGCTCCTTTTTAACCCCCATAGGCCACCTTAACATATTTTTAAATTTATAGTAGTAATGACAAATGACTTATCAGTGTTCATCATCTGAAAGCTAAGTGATTCAATCACTTTTTCAAAGTTGATAGTAGGTTGCATGGTTTCATGTTCTCCTCATATTAGTTTAATAATTCTATTTAATCAAGGAAAATAACTTCAGATTCCATAAAGTTTCAGTTTATTTTTGGTTTACTACTGGGTGAGACAGCACATTACATACTTTTACTATCAAATATTATTTTAGCAGCTTCCCATAGTACCAAATGATTTGATTCCCTACACTCATTTTTTAAAGCATCTAAATATTTCTGGGCTTAAAAAAGGGGGTTTTAGGCCGGGCGCGGTGGCTCAAGCCTGTAATCTCAGCACTTTGGGAGGCCGAGATGGGCGGATCACAAGGTCAGGAGATCGAGACCATCCTGGCTAACCTGGTGAAACCCTGTCTCTACTAAAAAAAAAAATACAAAAATCTAGCCGGGCGACGTGGCGGACGCCTGTAGTCCCAGCTACTCGGGAGGCTGAGGCAGGAGAATGGCGTAGACCCGGGAGGCAGAGCTTGCAGTGAGCTGAGATCTGGCCACTGCACTCCAGCCTGGGCGACAGAGCGAGACTCCGTCTCAAAAAAAAAAGGAGGGGGGGGTGGTTTAAAAACTGAGGATATCAGTAATAAATTGCAGAATATTTTGTAAAGCTTTCTTTTGGAAAGCAAACTTTTGTGCCTGCCTATATGTAAAGTATTTTATAAGGGACTTGAACAGAGACTTCTCTTTTTCACTTGTCTTATGTCTTGAGAGAAAAGGCTATTGGCAGCCACATTCCTAAGACTGGGGAATGGTGTGTCCTTTTAAATTTGAAGATAACGTTAGGTAATTATGGGAACTCCTCAAAGAGGCAAAAGTAATTTTTTCCAGACATTTTTCTCATTCTGTGTCTTTCACACACTAGTTTCCATAGTTCAATAATTCTGTTCTTTACCATTGGGCTGTGAATGTTCACAATATCAGTCCTGTTGAATTCCTATGAGGTAATCACAATGTGTAAATAGTTCATTTTCTAGGTTTGATAAAAGAATGTATGGCTTTTTATTCTGTGGAAGTAAAATGCTGAACGTTTACAACTTTTCCTTAACTTGTAAATAAAAAATTGTAAGTTTTTTTTTTTTTTT
>NW_012111808.1:5016280-5017583 GCF_000951035.1 Colobus angolensis palliatus | reverse complement strand
AAAAAAAAAAAAAAGGAAGATTAACTCTGGGTTTTTCCAACTGACTTCAACTCTTTAGCCAGAATGAAAGGAAAGGTAACCCTCAACCAAAAGTAAGGGCTGGGGCTGGGCATGGTGGCTCATGCATGTAATCCCAGCACTTTGGAAGGCCAAGGTGGGTAGGTCACCTGAGGTTAGGAATTTGAGACCAGCACGGCCAACATGGCGAAACCCCATCTCTTCTAAGAATAAAAAAATCAGCCGGGCATGGTGGTGCATGCCTGTAATCCCAGCTACTTGGGAAGCTGAGGCAGAAGAATCGCTTGAACCCGGGAGATGAAGGTTGCAGTGGGCTGAGATTGTAACACTGCACTCTAGCCTGGATGACAGAGAGAGACTCTATCTCAAAAAACAAAACAAAAAAAGTAAGGGCTGGGAAGTGAGCAGATAGTCCTAGAAATACATGATGAATCGTTGGCAGAAAAATGAGCAAAGAGGAGTGAGTGAGGAAGTAGATGGGAGACCTGGGGTTTGAGGCTGCGGGATTCTGACCAGGCTGTGGGACAGACAGCTCTTGGGTGCAAGGGAAGCCGTGACCCCACTAAGAAGGTTCTCTCTGCGTCAAAGATGGGAGACTCTTTGGGAGGCATAATTAGCAGCAGGTGATAGAAAAATATCAGTCTTGGGGTGCTTGGGGTTGGAGGAGATGGGCAAATTACTAGCCTCTGCAATATAAATGCCAGGAAAATCGAGCAAACCTGGGAGATCATCCCTAAAAAAATAAAGGTCACTTTTTCCTGCAATATACTACTGTATTTAAGTTGTTTGAGGGATAAATGTTTTCAATCAAAGAGCACCACCTAAAGGTTCTTACTTATGTTCAGCACCAGAAACTGCTCAGTAACGACATCTGATGGGAATAAAATGATTCTTGAGAGACTTCAATGTGATAGCAAAATGTACCCTAATGGAATCAAAATGTATTTTAACAATTGCTGCCTTCATGTGATGTGAATGAAACTTAGGAAAACCGTCAGCTCCTAAGAGTCCTGCTAGAAAGTTAGGGCTGCACTACAACTTCTGGGGCATTTATAAAAATGAAAAGGCCTGTCAAAACACTGAAAACAATACAACATAGATCTCAGGACAAAGTGGAGGTTGGGGCCCTTAAATATAACCACTGTAATGTAATCATTTTCTTTCTCCTAAAAAATACAGTAAAGGTTGGGCGCGGTAGTTCACGCCTGTAATCCCAGCACTTTGGGAGGCCCGGGCGGGCGGATCACCTGAGGCCAGGAGTTCGAGACCAGCCTGACCAACATGG
>NW_012111808.1:5013625-5015525 GCF_000951035.1 Colobus angolensis palliatus | reverse complement strand
TCTCTACTAAAAATACAAAAATGAGCCAGGGGTGGTGGCATGTACCTGTAATCCCAGCTACCTGGGAGGCTGAGGCAGGAGAATCATTTGAACCCAGGAGGCAGAGGTTGTGGTGAGCCGAGATCGCATCACCGCACTCCAGCCTGGGTGACAAAGTAAGACTCTGTGTCAAAGAAAAAAAAAAGGAAAAAAACACATCACACTAAAAAGGGTTGATTCTCCCTGCAATAACTTAAAAATGGCATATATTCCTCATAAAAATGCCAACAGTTTCCTATAATAGACAGGCTGATTCAAAAGTTCATATGGAAAAATTAATGTCAGAAAATTGTAAGCAATGAGGTGAGACTACTCCTACCAGATATTACGCCATATTGTAATTTGAAAAACAGTTTCAGTGGTATGGTTCTGATGCATGATGACAGAGACATTCCACGGAACAGAATAGAAAATCCAGAAATAGACACAAACACGTGAGCATTTACTATATAAAGTGGCATCAAAGGTGGGTGGGGGAAAGATGGACTTTTAAACAGATGGTGTTGAGACAAGAGGGAAACAAATTAGATATCGTGCACTGTAGTAGAATAGACTCCAAATAATAAAGAGATTTAAATGTAAAACAAAAAAAAAACTCATAAAAGTACTTGAAGAAAATCACGAGGAAATTCAAATACTGGAGTGGGGAAAGACTTTCTAATTAAGACTAAAAATCTAAAGCCTCAGAGGAAAGGCTAATAATTTCAAACAAGTAAATATTTTTAAAACCTCCATTATGGCAAAAAAAGAAAAAGAAAAAAAAGGTATAAGTAAAGACAAACGGCAAAATGGAGAAAAAGTGTGCAAGTCTTAGTCCAGGCTGCTATGACAAAATACCACAAACTGCATGGTTTATATAAGCAACAGAAATTTTTTCTCACAGTTCTAACAGAAGCTAGAAGTCTTAGGTCAAGGGATTGACAGATTTGGTGCCTGCTGAGGAAATGCTTTCTGGTTCGCAAATAGTGCCTTCTGACTCTGTCTTCACATGGTGGAAGGGGCCAACAAGTTCCTTCAGGACTATTTTATAAAGACATAATCCCTCCTGATTTAATCACCTCTGAACGTCTCCACCTCCTAATATCACCTTGGAGGTTAGGATTTCAGCATATGAATTTTAAGGGGGCACAAACCTTCAGACCATAGCAGCCAAGGTTGTGAAAAAAAAAAAAAAGCCAGAGAAAAAGAAATACAAATGGAGCGGGGTATGGTGGCTCATCCCTGTAATCCCAGCACTTTGGGAGGCCAAGGTGGGCGTATTACTTGAGGCCAGGAGTTTGAGACCAGCCAGGCCAACATGGTGAAAACCCGTCTCCATTAAAAATACAAAAATTAACTGGGTGTGCAACTGTAGTCCCAGCTACTAGGGAGGCTGAGGCAGGAGAATCATTTGAACCTGAGAGGTGGAGGTTGCAGTGAGTTGAGATTGCACCACTGCACTCCAGCCTGGGTAATACAGCCAGACCCTGTCTCAAAAAAAAGAAATACAAATGGCTCTTAAACACATGAAACGATGTTTAAACTTACCTGAAATAAAGCAGTGCAAATCAAAATGATTTTGACAAGCCATCTTCACCTATTAATTTGGCAAAAACAAGAAAGTTTGGTAATGCACTGTTAAGGCTGTGGCAAAACAAGCCTTCTAATTTATTACTGAAAAATATATAAATTGAAACTCTAGGAAAGGCAATTTAGCCATAACCATTAATGTTTTGTTTTTTTTTTTTTTTTTGAGACAGAGTTTAGCTCTGTCACCTAGGCTGGAGTGCAGTGGCGCAATCTCAGCTCACTGCAACCTCTGCCTACCAGGTTCAAGCTATTCTCCTGCCTCAGCCTCCCGAGTAGCTGGGACTACAGGCAC
>NW_012111808.1:5006817-5013025 GCF_000951035.1 Colobus angolensis palliatus | reverse complement strand
TGCAGTGGCGCAATCTCAGCTCACTGCAACCTCTGCCTACCAGGTTCAAGCTATTCTCCTGCCTCAGCCTCCCGAGTAGCTGGGACTACAGGCACCCGCCACCTCTCCCAGCTAATTTTTTTGTATTTTTTTTTTTAGTAGAGATGGGGTTTCACCATGTTAGCCAGGATGGTCTCGATCTCCTGACCTTGTGATCCGCCTGCCTCAGCCTCTCAAAGTGCTGGGATTACAGGCATGTGCCACCACTCCCAGCTAATATTTTTTTTTTTAGTAGAGATGGGGTTTCACCATGTTAGCCAGGATGGTCTCGATCTCCTGACCTTGTGATCCGCCTGCCTCAGACTGCCAAAGTGTTGGGATTACAGGTGTGAGCCACCACGCTCAGACCTTGCCATTAAAATTTTACGTGTATATTCCCTTTGACTTGGCAATCACACTTCTCAAATTCATCTTGCAGATATATTTGCCCACAAGGGAAATGATATGTACAGTGATTGTATAATCAAAATATCGGCAGGCAGTAAGCTAGCAATCCATCAGTTTAACTACAGTTAAATGAAATAAGTTCCATCCCAATAACAGGATACAATGAAACTATAATGGGAGCTAAGGGAGAAGAATAAAAGATCTCCATTCATTGTGGAGTGTGAAGAGTCAGGTACAGAACTGTGTATGTGGCGACAACCTTTCATATACAAAAGAAAAAAAGAGGAGGCGATTAAATTGATGTGTAGAGTCAATGCAATTCCAATTGAAATCCCATGAGATTTTTTTTTTTTGTAAAAATTGATAATTTGATTCTAAAATTCACCTGGAAATGCAAAGGACCTAAAATAGCCAAAATAATTCTGCAGAAGAAAAACAAAGTTGGAGGAAGAACACTACTTGATTTTGAAAGTTGTTACCAGCATGGGCTGAAGACCCACTTGTTAAGTACTATGCTGACTGCCTGGGGGACAGGACTGTTGGGACCTCAAGCCTCAGAGTCATACGATTTACCCATGCCACAAAGCTGCACCTATACCCTTTAATCTATAATAAAAGTCAAAATTTTAAAAATAAAATAAATGTGAAATTAGGGCCAAAAAAGAGAAAACTGTTATAAAGCTACAGCAATCAAAACAGCATAGTATTGGCTTAAGGAGAGCAGATAGATCAATGGAACCTAATAGAGTCCATAAATAAATCCATACATCAATGGACAACTGATATTGAACAAGGTTATAAAAGCGATGAGGTGGAGAAAGGATGGCCTTCTCAAAAAATGGTGCCGGGACATTTGATAGTCACATGTGAAAAAATGAACTTGGATCCCTACCTGGAACCATACTTTGTCCTCACAAAAGATCTGAACAGACACTTCAACACAGAAGATATAGGTAAGGCAAAAAAGCACATGAGAAGATGCTCAACATCATTAGTCACTAGGGGAATACATTAGAAAACTTTTTGGGGTGATGGATTTGTTCCCTATCCCCAATTGTGGTGATAGTTTCACAGGTATACACATAAGTTAAAACATATCAAATTGCACATTTTAAATGTGTGCAGTTTGTCATATATTTTTTTTTCCTTTTGAGATGGGGTCTCACTCTGTTGCCCAGGCTGGGGTACAGGGGCACCATCTTGGCTCACTGCAACCTCCAACTCCCGGGTTCAAGAGATTCCCCTGCCTCAGCCTCCTGAGTAGCTGGGATTACAGGCATGCATCACCATGCCCAGCTAATTTTTGTATTTTCAGTAGAGACGGGGTTTTACCGTGTTGGCCAGGCTGGTCTTGAACTCCTGATCTCAGGTGATCCGCCCGCCTCAGCCTCCCAAAGTGCTGGCATTACAGGCATGAGCCACAGTGCTCTGGCTGTTCTATATTATTTATGCCTAAAACAAAACAAAACAAAAGCTGTTTTAAGGAAAGAAAGGAAGGAATAAAGGAGGTAGATTGAGAGGAACAGTCATACTTTCAACAAGAATCTCTAGATATAAAAGAGACTAGTAGGGCATGCACGGCGGCTCATGCCTGTAATCCCAGCACTTTGGGAGGCTGAGACGGGTGGATCACGAGGTCAGGAGTTCGAGACCAGTCTGGCCAACATGGTGAAACTCTGCTTCTACTAAAAATACAAAAATGAGCCGGGTGTGGTGGCAGATGCCTGCAATCCCAGCTACTCGGGAGGCTGAGGCAGAGAATCGCTTGAACCCGGGAGGCGGAGGTTGCAGTGAGCTGAGATCATACCACTGTACTCCAACCTGGGCAACAGAGTGAGACTCCGTCTCAAAAAAAAAAAAAAAGAGACTAGTGAAAGTTGTTATAAGGAGTATAAGGAGTGAGACTTTTAAATATTGAATTATCTTTTCATACTTTTAAAATTAAAAATACTGAACCATATGAACACATTTTCTATTTCAAAAATTAAACAATAAAAAATAGAAATGATTTTTAGGCCAGAAGGAGTAATTTGAGTTAATATTTTTCCTGCTTAAGTCACAAAGCCTCCCAAACTAAGACTCACCCAAGCCCACAAGCTTCTCCCTAGAGCAGCAACCGCAGCTCTTCACATTGTCCTCTTGGGTGACCGGCAGTGCCCAGAGATTGGGACTTCCTGTTGCTATAGACAGAGTGGTGTGTTTTGTTAGGTCATTTATATGCACACACATATTCTTTGCCCTCAGAAGAGTCTGGGTAACATCTTAAAGTCGTGTCAAAATAGTGGAAAGGACCAATGGAATTTGAAAGACTGTTTTCAGAGTCAAAGACCAGTATGGATTTACCACCATATTGTCCAATTAATTATCAGCTAAGATGACCTTAGCAATAAGATGCATAGAAAGAAATAACTCTCACAATTTTAAAATTATCAGGAATTTTGCTTCAAAATGTGAATCAAATAGAATGTATTTGTATTAATCAAATAGTAATGTGTTAACAATAAATATGAGGAAGGCAAATTTTAATATGGAGAGAAATTTAAACTTCCTGATCTAGGATGGTGGTTAAAAATCCAAGGTGCTGGCCTAGCGCGGTGGCTCATGCCTATAATCCCAGCACTTTGGGAGGCTGAGGCGGGTGGATCATTTGAGGTCAGGAGTTGGAGACCAGCCTGATCAACATGGTGAAACCCCGTCTCTACTAAAAGTACAAAAATATTAGCCAGGCATGGTGGCGCATGCCTGTAGTCCCAGCTACGGGGGAGGCTGATGGCTTGAACCCAGGAGGCAGAGGTTGCAGTGAGCCAAGGTCACACCACTGCACTCCAGCCTGGGTGACAGAGCAAGACTCCGTTAAAAAAAAAAAAAAAAAAAATCCAAAATCCAAGATGCTCTGGCCAAGTTTAAAATACAGATTGCCTCACTCCAGATAACCTGTTTATGACTTCCAGTTGGAAAATGTCAATATTCCTTTGGCCCCTGGTGCTGAGACTGTTGCAATTATTCTGGAAGGCTGTTGTAAGCCCTGAAATGTTTCCTTGTTTCTTTTCCATGAGAGGATTAAAGATATTGGATGTGGCTTGTAGAGTGAACGTGGGAGGGTTTTTCAGTCTAGCATTTCTCATCAGGAATCAATTCTCCCAGTTGATAAGAATCAACCTTTAGAATAGAGGTTGATTTGCCCACTGGGAGTCATCTTGCAGTTTCATTACAAAATGGTTCTGCTGAGCCAAGCTGCATAATGAATAAACCAGTCTATGGAAATGCTATAGGAGGTTTTCTGTTACCATCCATTTGGGGGTTCCCACCTACCTTCGGCTTCCTTATTTAAATTTTGTGTGAACAACATAAAAACTTTGTGCTCATTGAAGAGTTTAATAAAAACAACACAAAGGACTGTTTCTAAAGGAGCTTTGAAAGTTCTAGAAAATTTACATCCAGATTTTATCACTGCAAACATCTTCAGTAAATAGAAACTCAAAAGGGCTCTTTTATATTTACTGAATTTGTCCAAGACTGAGCTATTTTATAGGATTTTGTGGCTTGGGGTGAAAATATTTTTATGACCTAACAGCAAAAAAGCAAACAAACAAAAAAAAAACCCAAACCTGATTAACTAAAATATCATCAGCTGAGCTTCTGAGACCCCCAGAGACCCCTTAAGACTCTCAATTCCAGCTGGGCACGGTGGCTAACGCCTGTAATCCCAGCACTTTGGGGAGCCAAGGCAAGTGGATCACCTGAGGTCAGGAGTTCGAGACCAGCCTGGCCAACATGGAAAAACCCCGTCTCTACTCAAATTACAAAAAAAAAGAAAACAAAAATTAGCCGGGCATGGTGGCAGACACCTGTAATCCCAGCTACTCGGGAGGCTGAGGCAGGAGAATTGCTTGAACCTGGGAGGTGGAGGTTGCAGTGAGCCGAGATCATGCCATTGCACTCCAGCCTGGAGGACAGAGCGAGACTTCGTTTCAAAAAAAAAAAAAAAGTCTCAATTCCTATAAACTGATACAAGATCACTCTTCAAACTAACCAAGAGGACTTCATTGCTTTTAGAGGACACAATTAATTCTGCTTTGAAAGTTTCCCCACCTCTATAGAGAAAATATTCTTCTCTATTTGACTCTGTCTTCACCTTTCTTAACAGCTATCCCAAATCCCACATTATACCCACATCAATTCCATGAAGCAGCTAGCCTGGGCTAAAGTTAATTGTACCTTTAAAAAGCAATAGGGCCGGGTGCAGTGGCTCATGCCTGTAATCCCAAGACTTTGGGAGGTTAAGGTGCGTGCATCCCTTGAGCCCAGGAGTTCGAGACCAACCTGGGCAACAGGGCTAAACCTCCCCAAACCCTGTCTCTACAAAAAAAAAAAAAAAGAAAGAAAGAAAAAATCAGCCAGGTGTCACAGCGTGTGCGTGTAGTCCCAGCTACTTTTGAGGCTGAGGTGGGAGGATCACCCCTGTCTCAAAAGAATAAATAAAAATAGCTGGGCGTGGTGGCTCACATTTGTAATCCCAGCACTTTGGGAGGCCGAGGTGGGTGGATCAGCTGAGGTCAAGAGTTTGAGACCAGCCTGACCAACATGGAGAAACCCCGTCTCCACTAAAAATACAAAATTAGCCAGCATGGTGGTGCATGCCTGTAGTCCCAGCTACTCTGGAGGCTGATGTAGGAGAATCGCTTGAACCTGGGAGGCAGAGGTTGTGGTGAGCCGAGATTGCTCCATTGCACTCCAGCCTGGGCAACAAGAGCAAAATTCTGTCTCAAAAAAAAAAAAAAAAAAGAAGAAGAAAAATAAAAATAAGAGGCAGTGGCAAGCCAGAGCATACACAGCCTGGTAAGCCTATAAGGATGTTGAGATGAACCCTGAGAGCAAAAGTAAATCCATGGAAAGTTGCTAGATAGAGAATGAAATGACTGTGTTTATATTTGAAAGTGTTCGCCCTGGCTGGAGTGTGGAGATTAGATTGGAGAGGTGTGGGGAATCCAGAAGATAGGTGGAGAGGCTAGTCAGAGGGAGGATGCGACTTGCATTGCACTAGAGGGAAAGGATGGATGCCAAAGCACAAGAGTGTAGGTGTCAACGGAGGGCTGTCAGATAGCACCCATTTAATAGCTTGAAACAAGAGACTGGTAATTTGCTGAGATCTGGGGCTGTGGGAAGGACCTATGGTTTATTATCACTTTACAACTGAAACATCTGTGGCTTAGAAAGGTTAAGAAACTTGACCAGGCTCACCAAGCCAGAAAATGAGTTCTGTGATCTATGGAACGCATCTCTCTGGCTTCATTCAGAGCTCTAACTGTACAGGAGTTACCATTGTTCACCCTCCTTAAAGAGTGAGCATCCAGAGGGACTTTAAAATAATTGTAATTTTTTTAGTGAGAGACAAAGTGCTTACAAGTAAGCAGCTTGCAATCATGAAGAAGCCTGGGAATCACTGAAGCAAATCTCAGTGCTTAAACTTAACTACAGGAAAAGGAAAGTTAAGTTTTCGGTTCCTCAAATTAATAGTTTCATCGTAATGATAATTCCCACTTTTAGTTTGCCATTTACAATCCAATTTTATTTTTATTGCATCTATCATCTATTTATAATTTATTAATTAGAGACAGGGTTTCTCTCTGTAGCCCCAGGCTGGAGTGTAGTGGCGTGATCACAGTTCACTGCAGCCTAGACCTCCCTGGCTCAAACGATCCTCCCACCTCAGCCTCCTAAGTAGTTAGGACCACAGTCCCATGCCAATAAGCCCGGCTAATTTTTGTAATTTTTGTAGAGG
>NW_012111808.1:4996575-4998267 GCF_000951035.1 Colobus angolensis palliatus | reverse complement strand
TTTTTTTTTTTGAGAGGGACTCTTGCTCTTTTGCCCAGGCTGGAGTGCAGTGGCGCAATCTCGGTTTGCAACCTCTGCCTCCTGGGTTCAAGCGATTCTCTTGCCTCAGCCTCCTAAGTAGCTGGGATTACAGGCACCCGCCACCATGCCTGGCGAGTTTTTGTAGTTTTAGTAGAGACAGGGCTTCGCCATGTTGGCCAGGCTGTTCTCAAACTCCTAACCCCAGGTGATCCACCCGCCTCGGCCTCCCAAAATGCTGGGCCACTGCGCCCCACCTGTTTTAACTTTTTCTTATATAGGGGTTTTGTCTATGTAAAAGCTGTACCTATGTGCATGTGGGCTGACAGCATGGCAAAATTTATTATTTTGTTGATGTAAAGAAAACTGTCCTTGACATTTTAGTGTGTAAGTAAGCATAACTATAATTATCTTGAAAGCATATATTGCGAGTATTGGGACGTCTGGTCATTCTGTTGTTACAGGATTGTGTCCTTGCAGGTATCTTTAGGCTGTTTTCTCAACTGTAAACATCTTATGACCATGGGTCGTGACTGGCAAGGAATGTGCCTTAGTCTCAAGATGGAGCTGAACTTAAAATGGTGTCACTCTGGCCTTCCTAGGCCCCGGCTTCCCTAATAATGGCAGAAGCAAAAACACAAGTTCAACTGCACACATTGTAAACCTTTGCTTGCATCAGACCTGCCGATATCCTATGGCCAAAGTAAATGCACATGGCTAAGCCCAGCAGAAATGAAGCAGGGAAGTATATTCCTTCTATATGGGAGAGGGGAGTGTGAAAGGAAAATATTTTGGACCTCGAAAATATTTTCCTTTTTATGAAGGAAAACTCAAGCTGGAAACTGCTTAAGGCAAACCTGCCTCTCATTCTATTCGAAGTTATCCCTCTGCTCACTGAGATATATGCACATCTTACTTGCCTGCTTTGGAAACGCTAATCAGAAACTCAAAAGAATGCACCTGTTTGTGTCTCACTTATCTGTGACCTGGAATCCCCCTCTGTGCTTCGAGTCTTCCTGCCTTTGCTTCGAATTGTCCTGCCTTTGCTTCAAATTGTCCTGCCTTTCCAGACCTAACCAATGTAATTCTTCTATTGATTGATGTCTCATGTCTCCCTAAAATGTATAAAAGCAAGCTGTGCGCCACCACCTTGGGCACATGTCATCAGGACTTCCTGAGGCTGTGTCATGGATGCATCCTTAACCTTGGCAAAATCAACTTTCTAAATTAACTGAGACCTGTCTCTGATTTTCTGGGTTCACAGGAGCATGTCTGATTACTTTATATAATAATCTAACACAAAGCACATGGTTAGACCACTGAATTAATTCCATAAGTATGAGCTCACTGTCACACTTTCTTTACTAAAAATGTGTCCCAGGGTGAGAGATGCTGCATACCGTAAAGACACATGCAGCATTCTGTAAGTCCATAGATGTGGATGCTGCAGGCAGAGAAGGCACATCCCTGTGTGGACAGAGTCTATACCTGGGAGGCATATTGCTGCCTCCTCCAGGAGTCTGATGTAATTTACTTGCCGTCAAATGGCCAGCTGGTCTCCCTAAAGAATTGTGTCCTGGCTGGATGCGGTGGCTCACGCCTATAATCCCAGCACTTTGGGAGGCTGAGGCGGGAGGATCACAAGGTCAGGAGTTAGAGACCATCCTGGCCAAT
>NW_012111808.1:4994849-4995330 GCF_000951035.1 Colobus angolensis palliatus | reverse complement strand
TGGGATTACAGGTGTGAGCCACCTCGCCCAGCTTCACCACTGTCTTTTTAGGGCTTCTTTCAAGTGAGGCTAGAGTAGACTGGCTGGGCATGTGCCAGAATATTATGCAGATGTCAACTCTAGGCCTATTTTTCCATCCTGCACTAACTGGACACAGAGAAATCCTATGAGTTTATAGGTGTGGGCTGAGGCAGAGGTGGGAATTTAAATGACCCTCTTGTACAGCCTGCTTGTACAGTTCTACATACACTTTTTATTTCACAACGGAATGTTGCTGTGTAAATTCAATTTTTATTTTTTTATTTTTTAGACAGAATTTCACTTTGTCACCAAGGCTGGAATACAGTGGCCTGATCTTGGCTTACTGGAACTTCCACCTCCCAGGTTCAAGCAACTCTCCTGCCTCAGCTTCCTGAGTAGCTAGATTATAGGAGCACACCACCACACCCAGCTAATTTTTGTATTTTTAATAGAGACGGGA
>NW_012111808.1:4992076-4993790 GCF_000951035.1 Colobus angolensis palliatus | reverse complement strand
TTGGTGCCACCTGGCAGGAGCGATGGCCCTCAAGTGAGGATGCAGCCACCCTGCAATGAGGAGCTAGGGGAATAAGGACCCCAACCTCACATCCCACTTCTGTTCTTCTTCCCCATTGGCTGCAGCTGACCAGGAGTCAGAGAACGAGAGAGCCCATTGATGTGGTTCACATGAGTCAGCCTCTGGGGCAGAGCAGGATGAAGTGGAGAAATTCATCTGGACAGGCTATGGTGGGCAGCCTCTAAGATGGTACCCAGTGAGCTCCAGCCCTGGTATTCACCTCTAGGGCTGGTCTGTGTGACCAGTAGAATATGGCAGAGACAATGACATTTCACCTAACAAGCCAGGTTAGAAAAGACACTGAAACCTCAGTTCTGGTCACTGCAGTGGGGAGCTTTTCATGGCCCATGACTCCCACCTGCTGGCATCCATGCCCATGTGTAATACCCTTCCTTTGAGTGTATGCTGGACCAAGTGACTTGATCCTACTTAATCGAATATGGCAAAAGTATTGGGATATATCCCTTGTGAGATCAGGCAACTGAAGGTTCTAAATTCCATCTTGGTTGCTGGCTTTAGCCAAGCAAGAGGCCTGTGTGGAAAGAATTGAGGGAGACCTTTGGCCAACACCCACCTGAGTGTGTATGGAAGGGGATCCACCCCAGGTGAGACTTAAGAATCTCAAGTTAAGCTGACTGCAGCTTTTGGAGAGACTCAGCTCAGAGTCCTCAGCTAAACCGTGCCCAGATTCCTAGTCCACAGAAATGTGAAATAACAAATGCCATCTGATGCTTTGGGGTAATTTATTATAAAACAAAGGTAACTAATATTCTCTCTCTCTCTGATCACCTGCTTTAGGTGAAGTCAGCGGCTGTGTCATTAGCAGCTCTATGGGGAGCCCACCTGGCAAGGAACTGAGGTTTTCTGACCACAGCTTATGAGTGAGCCTGAGGGCAGATCCCACCCACCCAAGCCTTCAGATGACTGCAGACCCTGCCTTCAGCATGATTCATGAGAGACCTGAGCCAGGACCACCAGCTAACCCACTACCTTATTCCTGACCATCAGAAACTGCGCAAGGCTCAGGCCTGTAATCTGAGCATTTTGGAAGGCCAAGATGGACAGATCACTTGAGGTCTGGAGTTTGAGACCAGCCTGGCCAATATGGTGAAACCTCGTGTCTACTCAAAATACAAAAATTAGCCAGGTGTAGTAGTACACACCTGTAATCCCAGCTCCTCGGGAGGCTGAGACAGGAGAATCTCTTGAATCTAGTAGGGGGAGGTTGCAGTGAGCTGAGATTGCACCACTGCACACTCCAGCCTGGGTGACAGAACTGAGACTGTCTCAAAAGAAACTGCTAAGGTAATAAATGTTTGGGGTTTTAAGCTGCTAAGGTGTGGGATAATTTGCTTCGCAGCAATTGATACTAATTCATGAACCAACAGAAAACATTCAGCAAAGAGGAAAAGAGAGAAGTTCATAAAATTAGGTGAAATATTCCTTAGGAATAGTATTTGGTACTTTTTTTTTTTCTGAGATGGAGTCTCACTCTGTTATCCAGACTGGAGTGCAATGGCACGATCTTGGCTCACTGCAACCTCCGCCTCCCGGGTTCAAGTGATTCTCTTGCCTCAGCCTCCCGAGTAACTGAGATTACTGGATTACTGGCACGTGCCACCACGCCTGGCTAATTTTTGTATTTTCAGTAGAC
>NW_012111808.1:4973745-4988691 GCF_000951035.1 Colobus angolensis palliatus | reverse complement strand
TTTATTAATGTGCAATTATTTCTCAGGATCTAGAATCTTTGAATGAGTTTAGCTCATTCTCAAAGAGGTTTGTCAAGAGCTTGGACTCAGGCCAGGTGCAGTGGCTCACACCTATAATCTCAGCACTTTGGGAGGCTGGGGCAGGTTGATCACTTCAGCCCAAGAGTTTGAGACCAGCTTGGGCAACTTGGTGAAATCCTGTCTCTATAAGAAACATAAAAATTAGCCTGGCATGGTGGTGCGTGCCTGTGGTCCCAGCTACTCCAGAGACTGAGGTGGGAGGCTTGCTTTAGCCTGGAAGGTGGAGGTTGCGGTGAGCCATGATTGTGCCACTGCACTCTAGGCTGAGACTCTGTCTCAAAAGTAAAAAAAAAAAAGGGGGGGCTTGGACTCACAACGTGGGTGTTAGGTAGTTGATTGTATCAGGGTAAAGTGTGGCCTAAGACAACCTTCTTAAAATAGACCATGGACTTAGCTGTTGAACTCATATGCTAGAATCCATTGGCTACAACTGCCACATAAGGAAGATGGTTAAAAGTTCCTTCCTTGGGTCTGGGCTTTGCTGCCTCAGGTCTGTAATCCCAGCACTTTGGGAGGCCGAGACGGGCGGATCACGAGGTCAGGAGATCGAGACCATCCTGGCTAACATGGTGAAACCCCGTCTCTACTAAAAAATACAAAAAGCTAGCCGGGCAAGGTGGCGGGTGTCTGTAGTCCCAGCTACTCGGGAGGCTGAGGCAGGAGAATGGCGTAAACCCGGGAGGCGGAGCTTGCAGTGAGCTGAGATCCGGCCACTGCACTCCAGCCTGGGCAACAGAGCGAGACTCCGTCTCAAAAAAAAAAAAAGATAAAAGTTATCCAAAAAAAAAAGATAGGATATTAACGCTCCCAAAGTGCTGGGATTATAGGAGTGAGCCATCACACCCCGCCAACTACAAAAAATTAAAAAAAAAAGATTAGCCAGGCATGGTGATATGCACCTGTGGCCCCAGCTACTCGGGAGACTGAGATGAGGGTACTATTTCAGCCCTATTTCAGCCCAGGAGGTTGAGGCTGCATTGAGCCGTGATCGCGTTACTGCTCTGCACCCTGGACAGCAACAACAAAAAAGTTCCTTCCTTGAAGTATGTTAGGAAAAGCGGTGCCTTGACCCTCCTTTTTCTGTGTCTCCCTTTTGTTAACTGTGTTACAACATTTGTAGTTACTATCAAGTCCTCCTAACCTGGGAGCATTCTCCTCTCTCCTCTTTTAGATCATACCATATGGTTATACTTTGGTGTGTCATACATGGGTACTTGTTTTTAATTTAATTTTTTTTTCTGAGACAGGATCTTACTTTGTTGCCCAGGCTGGAATGCAGTAGCACCATCATGGCTCACTGCAGCTTCAACCCTGGGCTTAAGGGATCTTCCCACCTCAGCCTTCCAAGTAGCCCAGACCACAGGGGCATGTTACCACACCCAGTTAATTTGTTTCTTATTGGTAGATACGAGGTCTACAAATGTTGTCCAGGCTGGACTTAAACTCCTGGGCTTAAGCAATTCTGCTGCCTTGGCCTCCCAAAGTGCTGGGGCTACAGGTGTGAGCCACCACTCCTGGCTGGGTTTTACTTTTTAACCGCTCTTAAGGGGAAATCTTTCATTTCCACATTGTTGGTTGCCTCATTTGGCAGCTCCCAAAAACTGACAACACTGTTTAGATGAACGTTTGCAGAATGTCGCTCTTAACAAAAGTGTAGCGTTCTGATTTGGGAACTGACAGTTTGGCTCCTTCAATTTCAGTGATACAAAAGGAGGGATCAGTATAGACTGTCGGTTAGTAAGTGAATTCTGAATGGCTTACATGTATTCATGGACCTTCTCTCTTGGTTTTGCATTTTAATCAATGGCTATCTTTTTTTTGTTTTTTGAGACAGACTTTCGTTCTTCTTGCCCAGGCTGGAGTGCAATGGTGTGATCTCGGCTCACTGCAACCTCTGCCTTCTGGGTTCAAGCAATTCTCCCTGCCTCAGCCTTCTGAGTAGCTGGGATTACAGGCACCCGCCACCATGCCTGGCTAATTTTTTTTTAATATTGTTATTATTTCTAGTAGAGATGGTGTTTCACCATGTTGGCCGGGCTGGTCTCGAACTCTTGACCTCAGGTAATCCACTCACCTTGCCTCCTAAAGGCTGGGATTACAGGTGTGTGCCACTGCGCCCAGCCCCTACATGTATTCTTACAATGTCTAGTTGTTAAAAGGATGGACTATTGAATGTTTTCTTTTTTTTTTCTTTTTTTGAGAAGGAGTCTTGCACTGTCGCCCAGGCTGGAGTGCAGTGGTACAATCTCAGTCCACTGCAACCGCTGCCTCCTGGGTTCAAGAGATTCTTTTTGCCTCAGCCACCCGAGTGGCTGCGACTACAGACGTGTGCCATGATGCCTGGCCAGTTTTTGTATTTTTAGTAGAAATGGAGTTTCATCATATTGGCCAGGCTGGTCTTGAACTCCTGACCTCATGATCCACCCACCTTGACCTCCCAAAGTGCTAGGATTACAGGCATGAGCCACCACGCCTAGCCTTTGAATGTTTTCAGAAGATCCAGATTCCCTCTTTCTCTGCAGCAGTCATAGAACTGAGAAAAAGTCCGTTTTTATAGGCTGCAGATCTTGCAACAAGAGAATAATTCATTGCATTTCTTGTTTGATTTAATAACTTGGAAGAGATTTCGAAAGATTATTTGAGGCTTTAAAGTATTCATCTTTTATATACTTTCAACTGTGTTTTAAAAACCACAAACGATAAACTATCACATGATACGTAACACAGCAATGCCTGATATGTTCCATTGTTGCAAAGAGGTATTCTACAGTGTGGGAATTTTTCAGATTAAATGAGTTTAGCTTTTTTTTTTTTTTTTTTTGAGACGGAGACTCGCTCTGTTGTCCAGGCTGGAGTGCAGTGGTCTGCAAGCTTCACTTCACGCCATTCTCCTGCCTCAGCCTCCCAAGTAGCTGGGACTACAGGCGCCTGCCACCACGCCTGGCTAATTTTTTATATTTTTAGTAGGGACGGGGTTTCACTGTGTTGGCCAGGATGGTCTCAATCTCCTGATCTTGTGATCCTCCTGCTTCGGCCTCCCAAAGTGCTGGGACTACAGGCGCCCGCCACCACGCCTGGCTAATTTTTTGTATTTTTAGTAGAGACGGGGTTTCACTGTGCTAGCCAGGATGGTCTCGATCTCCTGATCTTGTGATTCTCCTGCCTCGGCCTCCCAAAGTGCTGGGATTACAGGTGTGAGCCACCGCACCCAGCCCCTTTTTGTGTTCTTAACCATTGTTTTGTTGAAAGTTTCAAAAATGTCTGACACTTCTCTGATTTCTCACAGAGGGCTACGTTTTAGATGTCACCTGCAGTTGGCTTTTGCTGTCAGTTGTCTCTTCTGTTGTCTGTGTACCTGTGCTGGTTGCTACAGCCACTTAAGATCTGTTGCTTGTAGTCTGCTTGTCCTGGAGAACTGTATAGTGTATGCCCGAACTTGCTGGAATTGTTTGTAAGAGGACCTCAGAGCTTCAGCTTTAACCAGTGTGCTTCTTTTGTTTTTTCTTTTCTTGAGACGGAGGCTTGCTTTGTTGCCCAGGCTGGAGCGCAGTGGCGCGATCTCGGCTCACTGCAAGCTCCACCTCCCGGGTTCACACCATTCTCCTGCCTCAGCCTCCTGAGTAGCTGGGACTACGGGTGCCCACCACCACACCCAGCTAATTTTGTATATTTTTTTTAGTGGAGACGGGGTTTCACCATGTTAGCCAGGATGATGTCAATCTCCTGACCTCGCCCACCTCAGCCTCCCAAAGTGCTGGGATTACAGGTGTGAACCACCATGCCCAGCCAAGCAGTGTGCTTCTTAAATGTTCAACCAGTCACTCCGCTGACATCAGCTTTTGGGTGTTGGGGTCTTTATGCTTAGATTGTTCAAGTTGCCTTATACTTGAGATGTTATTTTGATTTTAAGTGTTGTACGATGTTCAACAACTGTCTTTTTTTCTCCTCTCTACCCAAGGCTTTGATGACAGTAGGAAAAGAACCATTTCCTACCATTTACGTAGATTCACAAAAAGAAAATGAGAGGTGGAATGTTATTTCTAAATCACAGTTGAAGAACATTAAAAAGATGTGGCATAGGGAACAAATGAAGAGTGAATCCCGGGAAAAGAAAGAGGTGAGTCCTGAACTTGCCACAGTGAACGTTGCTAAAGTTAGAACTCTGGAAACAATGTTAACCAACTGCTTCATCATTAAAATTAGGCAGAAGATAGTTTACGAAGAGAAAAGAACCTGGAAGAAGCAAAGAAGATTACCATTAAAAACGATCCAGGTCTCCCAGAGCCAAAATGTGTAAGTTTGTTTATCTTTTCAAATACCGTGGACTTGGCTACATCAGATCATTATTTCTGTGTGTGAGGGGCATGCCATATGGTTTGTTCCTTTACGTTTTGTTTTTACTTTCCTTTTATTTTTTATTTCTTAATTTTAAATTTTAATTTATTTATTTTGAGACAGAATCTCGGTCTGTTGCTCAGGCTGGAGTACAGTGGTGCAGTTTCTGCTCACTGCAACCTCTGCCTCCTGGGCTCAAGCGAGCCTCCCAAGTAGCGGGGACCACAGGCATACACCACCACACCTGGCTAACTTTTATTTCTCTTTAATTTTTGTAGAAACAGTCTCCCATATTGCCCAGACTGGTTTCAAACTCCTGGGCTCAAGGGATCCTCTCACCTCAGCTTCCCAAAGTGCTGGGAATTCAGGCGTGAGCCACCATGCCTGGCCTACTTTCCTTTCAGAAGGGACATAGAGAAATAATGTTTTAGAGTTATGAGGCTAGTTCTTTAGGGGTTTATTTTATTACACAGTTGAGTAAATGCATGTTGAATGAATTCTGTCCCAACTGAATGCCAGCAGATAGGGGACCCAGGCCTGAGTGCACTTCATGATGTTGGTCAAGTGATTTAACCCTCTCTAGTAGTCAGTTTGCTTATAAAATGAAGAGGTTGAAATCCATGATTTTCATGTTTATTTAAATGGAATAAAAGTTTGTGAATTGTGAAATTAGGTTCACTGTTCTTCCTTCTGTTCTTTCTGGATCCCAAATAGATTGCTGGACTATGAATGAAAATGGTTTGATTTCTAGTAGTTCTTATTTTATTTTATTATTTATTTATTTATGAGACAGAGTTTCGCTGTTGTCACCCGGGCTGGAGTGCAGTGGGGGGATGTCAGCTCATTGCAACCTCCACCTCCCAGATTCAAGTGATCGTCCTGTCTCAGACTCCCAAATAGCTGGGATTACAGGTGCCCGCCACCATGCCTGACTAATTTTTATATTTTTAGTAGAGATGGGGTTTCACCATGTTGGCCAGACTGGTCTCAAACTCCTGACCTCAGGTGATCTGCCCACCTCAGCCTCCCAAAGTGCTGGGATTACAGGCTTGAGCCACCATGCCCAGCCAGATTTCCAGTAGTTCTTCCTGCTGATGAATTTTTGTATTATTTCCTTATTGATGGAACTGGGGTTTTTTGGCTACGTTCACCAACCCGTTCCTCTACTCACCTCCTTTCTCTTTCATCCCCCAAACAAAAGTTAGCCTTTTTTTTTTTTTTTTTTTTTGAGGCGGAGTCTTGCTCTGTCGCCCGGACTGGAGTGCAGTGGCCAGATCTCAGCTCACTGCAAGCTCCGCCTCCCGGTAGCTGGGACACAGGCGCCCGCCACCTCGCCCGGCTAGTTTTTGTATTTTTAGTAGAGACGGGGTTTCACTGTGTTAGCCAGGATGGTCTCGATCTCCTGACCTCGTGATCCGCCCGTCTCGGCCTCCCAAAGTGCTGGGATTACAGGCTTGAGCCACCGCGCCCAGCCAAAAGTTAGCCTTTTTAGATACCAGGTTCTGGAAGGTATTGAAGAACTGTGGGGTCACGGAAAAGGCTGTGTGTGGACTGGGATTGTTGCTATTGTGGGACGCAAGTGCTCCACTTATGACAAATGAATTCGTTTATTAATTAATTTCATCTAGCAATATCTGAAATGCTTCTGGGCGTTTCTCATTATCAGTTTTACCCTAAGAAAGAAGACTTGAATTTTTTTTTTTTGTTTTAAACCACTCCAATACAGTGAAATGAATTTGGTTCTGGCCTGCAGTAGAGGGGCTGTCTCCGGTTTTGAACCATTTGTGATTTTTAACACTTTACTATACCATCTGTCTAATATTAGTGAAAAAGTTGGTGTGTATAAATGACATTATTGAACAAATGTTACTTATTTCCATTTGACAGGTGAAGATTAGTGCATTAGAAGGCTATAGAGGCCAAAGAGTAAAGGTGTTTGGCTGGGTCCACAGGCTGCGTAGGCAAGGTAAATGGCAAAGCTTTTCCTTCTTTCTAATTTTTAAATATCCCTGGCCTTAGATGAAGAAAAACAAAGATATGCAGGGGTTTTTTTCTCCTTTTTTTTTTGAGACAGAGTCTCACTTTGTTGCCCAGGCTGGAGTGCAGTTGTGCTATCTTGGCTCACTGCAACGTCCACCTCTCAGATTCAAGCAATTCTCCTGCCTCAGCCTCCTGAGTAGCTGAGATTACAGGTACCTGCCACCACACCTGGCTGATTTTTGTAATTTTAGTAGAGACAGTGTTTCACCATGTTGGCCAGTCTGGTCTGGAACTCCTGGCCTCATGTGATCCACCGTCTTGGCCTCCCAAAGTGCTGAGATTACAGGTATGAGCCATTACGCCCGGCCCTCTTTTTTTTTTTTTTTTGGTATACTGGCTAGAACTCCCCCCAGCCATCCTGCTGCCTCAGCCTGAGCAGCTGGGATTACAGGCACATAGCACCTCACCTGGCTTTAAAGGATAGAGTGATTTATATCTTAAATTTGTTCTTGTTTAAAATGACTATTGAAAATATAAAAATTTTTAAATGCTATTTTAACAGTTAAACAGTTAAACACTGTAGCATCACTACAGTGATGAAGACGTGTCCAGTAAATATTTGTCAAGTATTTGTCAAATTGGGAGGATCACTTGAGCCCAGGAGGCAGAGGTTGCAGTGAGCAGAAACTGCACCACTGCACTCCAGCCTGAGCAAGAGAGCGAGAAAGGAGATGAGTAGAGGAAGGGGCTGGTGAATGTAGCCAAAAAACACCAGCTCCATCACTAAGGAAATAATAGAAAAATTCATCAGCAATAAGAACTACTGGAAATCTGGCTGGGCGTAGTGACTCAAGCCTATAATCCCAGCACTTTGGGAGGCTGAGGTGGGCAGATCACCTGAGGTCAGGAGTTTGAGACCAATTTTAATTACTTAGGGAAAACCAAGGGGTGTGACATATACGAAGTTTACATCTGAGTCATATGGCCAAAACTTGGCCATAGTTTTGACTCTTATAAGCAGTGTATTTGCATTCTCCCTTGGTTCTGATATTTTGTTTCCTCTTTCTCTTTTTATTATATATTTTATAATATATAAACATTATTACTTTTACTATTTATTATAAGGGTTTAGCAAATCTTTCATTAAAAAGTGGGATGGGCCAGGTGCGGTGACTCATACCTGTAATTCCACTACTTTGGGAGGCCAAGGTGGGTGGATCGCCTGAGGTCAGGTGCTCAAGACCAGCCTGGTCAACTTGGTGAAACCTTGTCTCTACTAAAAATACAAAAATTAGCCGGGTGTGGTTGTGGGCACCTGTAATCCCAGCTACTCCAGAGGCTGAGGCAGGAGAAGCACTTGAACCTGGGAGGCGGAAGTTGCAGTGAGCTGAGATCATGCCATTGTACTCCAGCCTGGGCAACAAAAGCGGAACTCCATCTGAAAAAAAAAGCGGCAAGGAGGGGACAAAAAATACAAATGAAATGTTTTAAGTGGATTTCAGTAATGAACCTTTGGGACATAAATAAGAAAAAGTGATTTTGTTCAAGAACATTTATGCATCACCCACTGAGTGCACAGTACTACACCAGACATTGCAGGGGATTCAAAGGTGGATAAGGCGTAATGCCTTAACTCATGTTGCCTTCTGTCTTGCTTTCACCTGGTTGTGTGTATCTTGGGGATCATGTAGGATTTGAAAGTCCAATACATTGAAAATAAAATATTTTACAGATACTGAGTAAGTGGTATTACCAGTGGGTACTTCATGGTCAGGGAGCCATGTGGGAGGTCTGAACTTCAGTGTTTAACCTTGGAGTTTCCTTTGGATAAGATTAAGTCATGGCTGGGTGCAATGGCTCACACCTGTAATCTCAGCACTTTGGGAGCCTGAGGTAGCAGGACTGCTTGAGTCCAGGAGCTTGAGACCAGTCTGGGCAACACAGTGAGACCCCTGTCACTACAAAATAATTAGCCAGGTGTGGTGGCATGTGCCTGTAGTCCCAGCTATCTAGGAGGGTAAGGTGAGAGGTTTGCTGGAGCCCAGGAGGCTGCTGTGAGCTGTGATTGTGCCACTGCACTCTAGCCTGAGTGACCAAGTGAGACCCTATCTTTAAAATTATATATATATATAAAATTTGGTGCCTTGAGAACAGTCTGCCTAAATTATTATTTCTCATTTTTAGGAAAGAATTTAATGTTTCTGGTGTTGCGAGATGGTACGGGTTATCTTCAGTGTGTCTTGGCGGATGAGTTGGTAAATATTTTCTCTTACTTTTGCCTGAAAATTAGATGTTTTTAGTAGATTCCTTTATTGTTCTGGGAATTCTAGAATCTGTATACATTTATTTAAAATTTTTATTTTGTTGACAATGAATGTCAATAAATCAAAATATCACATTGTATACTATAAACATGCAATTTTTATTTGTTTATTCTACCTTAATAAGGCTAGGGGAAGAAAACTTTTGTGGAAAATTTCCAGCACAATAAAATATAGAACCATATAAAAAATCCTCAAATGCCCATCACCCAGCTTCTGTAACTACCAGTATATGGCTAATCCTGGTAAGATATTGCCTCTCAGACATCATATCATTTAAATACGCATGCTTATGCATCTCTAAGAAAAATAATGTGCCTGGGCATGGTGGCTCATACCTGTAATCTCAACACTTTGGGAGGCCGAAGTGGGCAGATTGCTTGAGCCCAGGAATTTGAGACCAGCCTGGCAACATGGTGAAATCCTGTCTCTACAAAAGATACAAAAATTAGTCAGGTATGGTGGTGCATATCTGTAGTCTCAGCTACTCAGGAGACTGAGGCGGGAGGATGGCTTGAGCCAGGGAGGCAGAGGTTGCAGTGAGCCAAGATAATGCCACCACCCTCCAGCCTAGGCAACAGAGTGAAACCTTGTCTTAAAAAAAAAAAAAGAAAGAAAGAAGGAAAGATAATATAGTCACCTACTATTATCACACCCTCCACCAAATTAATACAACTACTAAATATGATCTAATATCCAGATTCTTACCAGTTCATACTGCCTTTTTATAGTTGGTTGATTTGAATGAGGATTCTAACAAGATTAACATGCTGCATTTAGTAATATGACTTTGAAATTTTCTTTGTAACTCTGCTGCTCCCTTTGCATGCTCTTTTCTTTTGCCCTTCACCCACCCATTAATACAGATTTCTTGGGAAAACCCTGGTGGTTGTCCTGTGGAACTTCTCACATTCTGGATTTGGTTGGTTGCATCCTTGTGGTGGTCTTTAGCATGTTCTTCTAGTCTCTGTATTTTTTATAAATTGGAGGTTGGACGTTAAGTCTGATTAGGTTCAGTTTTTTGGCACAACTACTTCTTGGGCAAAGCTACGTTCTTTTAGTTGCATCACGTCAAGAGGCACGTAAGGTGTGGTTGTCTTTTTTTTTTTTTTTTATTTGAGACAGATTCTTGCTCTGTCACCCATGCTGGAGTGCAGTGGCGTGATCTCAGCTTAGTGCAACCTCTGCCTCACAGATTCAAGTGATTCTCTTGCCTCAGCTTCCCGAGTAGCTGGGACTACAGGCATATGCCACCACACCCAGCTATTTTTTTTTATTTTAGTAGAGACAGGTTTTCGCCATATTGGCCAGGCTGGTCTTGAACTACTGACCTCAGGTGATCTACCCCCCTCAGCCTCCCAAAGTACTGTGATTACGGGCGTGAGCCACTATGCCTGGCCGGTTGTCTTTTTTATGACTAGTGGGTTCAGGTGTTGGCAGCCTGACTTCTTCTTTTTAGAGTTCCCCATCAATTTTTTCCTGATGACTTCAGTAAGAAGTGATTATAGTGTAGATGGGCTCTGTATGGTTTTTGTTTGTTTGTGTGTTGTTTTGAGACACAGGGTTTCTCAAAAAGAGTGCAGTGGCGTCATCATAGCTCATTGCAGCCTCGACTTCCCAGGCCCAAGCAATTCTCCCATCTCAGCCTCCCGAGTAGTTAGGACTATAGGCAAGAACCACCACACCCAGCTAATTTTTATTTATCTCTCACTTTGTTGTCCAGGCTGGTTTTGAACTCCTGGGCTCCAGTGAGCCTCCCACCTCAGCCTCCCAAAGTGTTGGGATTACAGGCATGAGCCACTGTGCCCAACCTGTATGTTACTTTAATAGTCTAGATTTTTATAAATAAATAAACTGTCCAGATATTTTTAAGTGATGTGGGTCAGTGTTGTTTATTCATATCTATGTAAAGTGTGTATGTACATGTATATGTTTTTATTTACATGTATATGTGTATATATAGATAAACCTCTGTCTTCCACAAAAATAGCTATATTTTAATATTAATAATATGTGGCCATCTCACTCTTTATTTTACTAGTATTTGATCAGATAACTTGTTTGTAAATAATCCCTTTGATTTTCTATATGGTAGAATTTTTAAATCAATGTAAATAACTAAAGTTGAGCTTTGATCTTTTTATAGTGTCAGTGCTACAATGGAGTACTGTTGTCCACAGAGAGCAGTGTTGCAGTGTATGGAATGCTAAATCTTACCCCAAAGGGCAAGCAGGTGAGTGGATTGAGTTTCGCACTGGGTGAATGAATAGTTTGTTTATTGGTTTGTTTTCCAGTGTCTTGGGTTGTACATTTGGCATATGTATTAGGGTTCTTCAGAGGGACAGAGCTGATAGGATAGATGTATATATGAAAGGGAGTTTTTAAGGAGAATTCATTCAGAAGATCACAAGATGAAGTCCCATGATAGGCCATCTGCAAGCTGTGGAGCAAGGAAGCCAGTAGTGGCTGAGTCCAAGTTCAAAAGCCTCCAAAGTAGGGAAGCGGACAGGGCAGCCTTCAGTCTGTGGCCGAAGGCCCAAGAGCCCCTGGCAAAGTACTAGTGTAAGTCCAAGAGTCCACAAGCTGGAGAACTTGGAGTCTGATGTTCGAATACAGGAAGCATCCAGCACGGAAGAAAGATGAAGGCCAGAAGACCTAGCAGGTCTACACTTCCACCTTCCTCCTCCTGCTCTTTCTAGTGAGGCTGGTAGCCAAGTGGGTGATGCCCACCCACACTGTGGGTGGGTCTGCCTCTCCCAGACCACTGACTTAAATGTTAATCTTCTCTGGCAACCCCCAGATACACCCAGAAAATAGTTTGCATCCTTCATTCCAATCAAGTTGACACTTAATATTAACCATCACAGCATATAAATACAATAAATGTGAAGTACATGTCATATTCAGTATGCCTTTTTCAGTGAAATATGTACATTATGCAACTCATGATAAAAAGAATACAATGATTTCCAGCCTTACAGAATTCCTGAATCATCCTCATGGGCTGTATATATATGAATTACTTTTCAGCCAGATGGAAATAAAAACTTAACAACCCACCTAAAAATTTTCAGAGAATTTCTTAATAAAATTTGAGAGCCTGTTTTTTTTGTTTTTTTTTTTTTTTTTTTGAGACAGAGTTTCGCTGTTGTTGCCCAGGCTGGAGTGCAATGGCACGATCTCCACTCACCGCAACCTCTGCCTCCCGGGTTCAAGCGATTCTTCTGCCTCAGCTTCCCAAGTAGCTAGGATTACAGGCATGCACCCCCATGTCTGGCTAATTTTGTATTTTTAGTAGAGACAGGATTTCTCCATTTGGTCAGGCTGGTCTCGAACTCCCAACCTTAGATGATCCACCCACCTCAGCCTCCCAAAGTGCTGGGATTACAGGTGTGAGCCGCTGCACCCGGCCAAATAAAGTGGTTTTTATGGCACCAGGATAATTATATGTTCCATATATGTGGCTTTTAAAATGAATTGCTTTCTAATGAAATTATTAGGGAGAATTTGAATTTTTACTATATATATGTTTCAAAGATAAACAGCTTTTAATAAAACCTTTGCATTTTAGAAGTTAATATGTGCAAGTACGTTAATTTAAAGTAGGTGAGTAAGGCTGGGCATGGTGGCCCATGCCTGTAATCCTAGCACTTTGGGAGGTTGAGGCAGGTGAATTGCCTGAGCTCAGGGGTTTGAGACCAGCCTGGGCAACTTGACGAAACCCTGTCTCAACTAAAAATACAAAAAATTAGCCAGGTGTGGTGGTGCGCGCCTGGAAACCTCAGCTACTTGGGAGGCTAAGGCATGAGAATTGCTTGAACCCAGGAGGCAGAGGTTGCAGTGGGCTGAGATTGTGCCACTGTACTCCAGCCTGAGCGAGAGTGAGACTCCATCTCAAAAAATAAATAAAAATAAAGTAGATGAGTAGAAGCTGGAAAAATATATCAGCATGTTAACAGTAGTTAGTAGGGACTCCAGGTTTTGGGATTACAATTTATTTTGTAGTTTGTGCATTTGTTTTCTTTTCTTTTTTTTTTTTTTTTTTTTGAGATGGAGTCTCGCTCTGTTGCTCAGGATAGAGTGCAGTGGCACAGTCTTGGCTCACTGCAACCTCCACCTCCCAGGTTCAAGCAATTCTCCTGCCTCAGCCTCTTGAGTAGCTGGGACTACAGTTGTGTACCACCATGCCTGGCTAATTTTTTGTATTTTTAGTAGAGATGGGGTTTCACCATGTTGGCCAGGATGGTCTTGATCTCCTGACCTCGTGATCCGCCCACCTCGACCTCCCGAAGTACTGGGATTACAGGTGTGAGCCACCATTCCCAGCCACAAATATCTTTTAAAAATAGAAATGCACAGGCCGAACGTGGTGGCTCACACCTGTAATCCCAGCACTTTGGGAGGCCGAGGCGAGCAGATCACAAGGTCAGGAGATTGAGACCAGTTTTGCCAACATGGTGAAACGCCGTCTCTACTAAATATGCAAAAGTTAGCCAGGTGTGGTGGTGGGCACCTGTAATCCCAGCTGCTCAGGAGGCTGAGGCAGGAGAATCACTTGAACCCGGGAGGCGGAGGTTGCTGTGAGCTAAGATTGTGCCACTGCACTGCAACCTGGGCGACAGAGTGAGACTGCATCTCAAAAAAAAGATATTTGTGTGTGTGTGAGTGTGTATCCAGAAAGAATATTCATAAAAATATCAATATAAAACTAAAATAAGGCTGAGAATTATGAGGTTCTTAAAAATCTCCGCTTACCAAAACTTTGACATAAATTCAAATCCTCAATACTGTTAATTTTTTATTTCCTTTTCCTTCTTTCTCTGGACCCCACTTTTTAAAAACGCAGGCTCCAGGTGGCCATGAGCTGAGTTGTGACTTCTGGGAGCTAATTGGGTTGGCCCCTGCTGGAGGAGCTGACAACCTGATCAATGAGGAGTCTGATGTTGACGTCCAGCTCAACAACAGACACATGATGATCCGAGGAGAAAACATGTCCAAAATCCTAAAAGCGCGATCCATGGTCACCAGGTGCTTTAGAGATCACTTCTTTGATAGGGGGTACTATGAGGTAAGTATGTATTTGTCAGCTTTTGCAAACAGTACATTTTTTGCCATTTTGAAACTTGAATAGTGGTGCTCACGATAGACATTGATTTACTCCTTCTTTGCATTTGAACAGGTTACTCCTCCATCATTAGTGCAAACACAAGTAGAAGGTGGTGCCACACTTTTCAAGCTTGACTATTTTGGAGAAGAGGCATTTTTGACTCAGTCCTCTCAGTTGTACTTGGAGACCTGCCTCCCAGCCCTGGGAGATGTTTTTTGTATTGCGCAGTCATACCGGGCAGAGCAGTCCAGAACACGAAGGCACCTGGCTGAGTATGAAATTGTCTTTTTATTTCTTTTTAGTTAATATCTTTAGAGAAGAAATCTTAGTGTAGGTAAATTATGTCTGTTTAAAAAAACAAAAAACTGATATATTAAGTGGTTAACGGAAGAACATATGACAAAGTTTTGCCACCTTAGATCATAGCTAAGGTCTCTTTTTTCACTTTGACTTGATCTTTTATATATGAAGGAACAAACAGGAAATTGCTACTCAGTGGAGAAGAGGGGAGTCCACAGCTCATTTGCAAAGCTGGGAATTGGTAGCATTGTTGGAATTTTATGGACAACTTCCCGATGTTAAAAGCCTTGCTGGAGGAAAAAACAGTGCAGGAGAAAAGCAGTGCTGAACTAGTGTCTCGTTCTTCAGGTACACTCACGTGGAAGCCGAGTGTCCTTTCCTGACCTTTGACGACCTCCTGAACCGGTTGGAGGACTTGATTTGTGATGTGGTAGATCGAATATTGAAGTCACCTGCAGGGAGCATAGTGTATGAGCTCAACCCGGTAGGTGCAGTGTTTATGGAAAGAAAAAGTCACAGTCCTTTTTTGGAAGACAATGAAGTCGTCATCCTCGGTTTTTGTAGATTTGATGGCTTAGTGAGTTGAAATAAGTGACTAATTATTTTGAAGACTAGAATTTGATGTTAGTCATTGTTGATAATTTTATAATGTTTTCAGTTATGTAAGAAGAGACTCGTTTTGCATTTTAGGAATGTCTACATAGTTTTCTAGTCTGACGTTTTATGTGTGTGTGTGTGTGTGTGTGTATGTATTTTTTTTTTGAGACGGAGTCTTGCTCTGTCACCCAGGCTGGAGTACAGTGGCGTGATCTCTGCTCACTG
>NW_012111808.1:4952444-4973365 GCF_000951035.1 Colobus angolensis palliatus | reverse complement strand
TACATTTATATATATACACATTATATTTTTCCTTTCTTCTATAGAACTTTCAGCCCCCCAAACGGCCTTTCAAACGGATGAACTATTCAGATGCTATCATTTGGCTAAAAGAACATGATATAAAGAAAGAAGATGGAACTTTCTATGAATTTGGAGAAGTATGTATTCCTTTCTTTCATTGTTTCCAAGGTGGAATTGGGCTCCAGTTCTCTTCTTCTGGTTAATGAACTAGTAATGTGGGTAGCATCTGCCTGTCCTCAAATAAATGGTAATAGCAGAACCTGCTTCATGGGGTTGCCTGCAGATTCACTGAGTTAACAGAGTCAGCCTTAGGACAGTGCCTGTTCTGTAGCGTACAGTAAGTGTGAGTGAATTTCTTTTTTTTGTTGTTTTTTTTGTTTGTTTGTTTTGAGACAGTCTCACTTTGTTGCCCAAGCTAGAATGCAGTGGCATGATCTCGGCTCACTACAGCCTCTGCCTCCTGGATTCAAGCGATTCTCCTGCCTCAGCCTCCTGAGTAGCTGGGACTACAGGCGCGCACCACCATGCCCAGCTAGTTTTATTATTTTTAGTAGAGACAGGGTTTCACCATATTGGCCAGTATGGTCTCGATTTCTTGACCTCGTGATCCGCCCGCCTCAGCCTCCCAAAGTGCTGGGATTATAGGCGTGAGCCACTGCTCCTGGCCAAGTGTGAGTTTCTAAGCTGCCTTCACGTCTCCTGCTTTGCCTCTTCCCTCTTCCTTCATTGTTCTTCCTTGGCCACAGCTTATAAACTCTCCTTATTCTCTAGGCTGGCAGGAGTGCTTTAGAAGGTTGTGAAGCCTTTGAAATCACATGCAAAATGATGGTATATAGATACATATGTATATTTTTTTTTCTGGAGAATGTATCTTGTGCTTTTAAAAAGGGGTTCATCCCCTCCCCCAAAACAGTGATTTAAAGCTCCTTAATGTGGAAGGTGAGAAAGAAGATAGCCATTGGTTAAAAATGCAAAACCAAGAGAAAAGGTCTTGGAAAAGGTAGCCTGGTGCCCCAGATAAACTTAGCATTTTGGTTTTGCCTGAGAACCACTCTCCCAGCATGCACTCGGGTTGCAAATATTCTTTCTTTGGGACAGCGTCTCCATCTGTCGTCCAGGCTGGAATGCATCGGTGCGATCGTAGCTGGCTACAACCTTGAACTCCAGAGTTCAAGTGATCCTCCTACGTCAGCCTCCAAAAGTGCTGGGTTACAGATGTGAGCCACCATGCCCAGCTCATTTTTTATTTGTAGAGATGGCATCTCCCTATGTTGGCCCAGGCTGGTCTCAAACTCCTTGGCTCAAGCAGTCCTCCTACCCCGGCCTCCCAAAGTGTTGGGATGACGGGCGTGAGCCACCGCATCCGGTTCAAGTTTTCAACACTGTGCTAGGCCCTCTTTCCTATGCATTTAACCATTACTTGTGTAATATTTGCACATCTAATTGTTTTAGAGTTGAAATGTGTGTAGCTGCTACTAACTACTTTTGGGTTTTAGAAGGAATTAATAGAAACAATATACTAGGTCTATGTAAAGCACTCTTATTGTTTCTGTGAATTCAGTTTTTTTTCTTTTTTAAAGAGATGGAAGTATTGCTTTGTTGACTGGGCTGGTCTCAAACTCCCGGCCTCAAGCGATCCTCTCACCTCAGCCTCCTGAGTGTTGAGATTATAGTGTTGAGAGTATAGGCATGAGCCACACTGTATAGTGTTGATATTATAGGTGTGAGCCACACTGTGCCCAGCCTGTGAATTCAGTTTATAATGTATAATGACAAAATTTTGTATTACTTAGTAAAATAGTGTAGTTGAGTGGAAGGAACACAAGCTGTGGAGTCAGAAGCCCCCCCAGGTGGGCTTAGCTCCCACCTCTTTTGTGCTGTGTAACTGAAGACCAGTGACCCCCTCTCAGGTTCCTTATCTCTACCTTGGAAGTAACATCCATTTTGCAAGATTGTGGGGACTGTAGGAGCAAAATGCCTAGCCAGGACAATGGCAGGGGGAGCCTGTCAGCATTTACTATACATTGCTATTCCACACACATGAGGACACTAGAGTAGATACATGGCCCTCAGGCTTTTGGGGGTATGAAATAAGACCTGTTTTCCCCTAACTAAATCTTATGCAGAACCCCGCTGTGTAAAGCAGATGCAAGCTGAGAGACTAGAGCTCTCCTGCTCATCTCCTGTTGCCTCTTGGCGTCTCCAAGGATGCAAGGGCTCCAGGGCCTGGAGCTTGAAAACAGGTGTGCTGGGTGATTGCTACCTGCTACCTCCATTTCACTTCTTCATTAAACAAATCTATGAGTCTTCTCCAGTTCTCTCAATCCGTTTTTACTGGGACAAGACTTTTCAGTTTTATGTGTTAACTTTATGTGTGGTACAGAGGGATGTGTTGAGAGAGAAAGTAATGAGCTTGAGTCATCATCTAACATTGTTTGGCCAACTATTCCAGGTGTGCTTACACTTACCAGTTTGACATTGGTTATTTGTCTTATGATTGTGCCTTTCTGTCATTGAAGGCATAACTGATTGATTACAACAGGAAAGAAGGACAGATAACAGAGAGTTTAAAGATTAGTGTCATTAGTAATATACTCTGTGTGTAGATCAATGATGTTCTAGAGCATTCATGATTACCATATGCCTTATGGGACTAAGTGGACCTCATTTGCTTCAGAGCTAGACAAAACGGGCCACTGAGAAAAATACTGAGCTGTGTCTAGTCACAGCTTGAGGCTGGCTTTTGTTTTTGTTTTTTTGATTTTCCTTCGTCAAGCAGCATAGTGCTTGAGATACGCTGTAAAGGGAGACAGATCTTTTACACTTCATTAAATAACTGAGTTTTAAGAACATGTTTATTTCTTTTTGAAAGAAATTATTCTTTACACAAATGTGTATGGGTTAAGGGTAGGTGTGTCTCCTCTACTCTGTTGAATTGATACGAGGAAGGACTGGTACAGGGTGAAGGAGCTGCTTCTGTCTTGTTGCAATCTAAGTTGTAAATGTTAATGAAGTCTTGTTTAACCTCAGGATATCCCAGAAGCTCCTGAGAGACTGATGACAGACACCATTAATGAACCAATCTTGCTGTGTCGATTTCCTGTGGAGATCAAGTCCTTCTACATGCAGCGATGTCCTGAGGATTCCTGTCTTACTGAATCTGTCAGTTTCTGTTTCAAAGAGTATTCATAATTTTGCTTTTTAAGGGGCTGGGGACTGTCATCTGGAATCAGATACAGCTCATGACAAATATGTCATTCTCTATCTAGAATGACAATATTTAAAGATGTTGGGTTATTCCCCCTCCCCTGATTGAGGTTGACATGCTTGGTTAAATTAGAGAAATGTAAATATTTGAATATTACGTAATCATAGTGCCTCCTTTAGCCCTTGGAGCTTAATCGTAATTTTCATTTGAACTCTAGAGCAGTCCTGTGTCTGATCCCTTGAGAGTAATTGTGTATCTTCTTTCACTTATATTTAAAGGTCGACGTGTTGATGCCCAATGTTGGTGAGATTGTGGGAGGCTCAATGCGTACCTGCGATGCTGAAGAAATAATGGCAGGTTATAAAAGGGAAGGGATTGACCCTGCTCCCTATTACTGGTATACAGATCAGAGAAAATATGGCACGTGTCCACATGGAGGATATGGCTTGGGCTTGGAACGATTCTTAACATGGATTCTGAATAGGTATCACATCCGAGACGTGTGCTTATATCCTCGATTTGTCCAGCGCTGCACGCCATAACCAATTTCTCCAGAAGTGTGGAGGAAAGGTTGTGAAAGGAACAGGCTCTTTAAAAAAGAAAACAAAAAGCCAGAATCTTCCTTTTTTTGTTTCATTGGGGTTTTCTCTTTCTGTGTGTCTTTCTACTACCGTAAAAAGTACCTCAAATCACCTGAACATCGAGTTAAGGTTATCATCTTAAGAAAAAATATCTATTATGAAGTTTGGGGGAAATACCTGGCATGAAACTGTAGTTAGGGATACATTCCAGCATTTTATTCACTTTATTCAAGTTATTCATTTTGTTCAAGTTATATGTATATATAATTCAACAATTTTAGATTATGGTGTAAGATATTCCAGTAACTTAATCTATCTGTGCTTTTAAGTGTACCTGGAATTCTTTGATTTATTTTATTGCATTAATGAGTTAAAGCAAAAATCTTGGGGGAAGAAATTGGCAATATGGTGTAAAAATCTGCTCCTATTAGAACACAGTATAATTCAGCAGTAGACACTAGAATCAAATGATAATCTTTTGTATCAGTTATTAATCTTTTCTAAGTCTACATAGCTGCTTATAATTCTGAGGCATACAAATTGATATGGAAGAATTTGTAAAAACAGAATTGCCTTAAAGGATTTGAAGTAAGAGCATAATTTTGGGGAGAGTTCTTTAGTGATTCACAATATCCCTCTTAGCATTAGTTAAGGTAAAGAGGCAGACTGATGTTCCCCCTTTCCTGGTAATTCCTGAGTAATTAAGAATAAATGAGTTCCAAAAGAAGTTGTAGCTGGAATCTTAATAACAATTGTCAGTGGCTATTTGAGTTGCCCCCACCATGTCCTTAGATATAGTCTGTGCTACCTTATTAACTCACAGCAGGCTTACTGAATGGCTTCATTTCAGATTTAGTTGATTTCTCCACCAAATGCATGTCATGTATTCTCAATAGGCCGTATTCTCAGCAGTCAATAAATGAACACCCGTAAAAACTCTTTGCTGACTTAATTTTCTTAAAGCTAAACATCTCTGTCACATTAGTTCATGCTTTTGCAATTATTTTATCTTTTTTATGATGTATATATGTGAAATTAAGTACTACTAAATTTAGGTATTGCTAACATTACATGGTAATGAGAAGGAATGATATTTTAAAATTAGATATGTGGGTCATGGTTACATCTTTTTTGTAATCATTTTTGTGTTACTTTTGGAGACATTAGATTTTATCCTGTTTTGCAATTAAGTGAAATGACAGGTCAAAATGAAGCATTTAGGCCGGGCGTGGTGGCTCACACCTGTAATCCCACCACTTTGGGAGACCAAGGCGGGTGCATCACCTGAGGTCAGGAGTTCAAGACCAGCCTGGGCAACGTGGTAAAACCCCATCTCTACAAAAATACAAAACTTAGCCAGGCATGATGGTGGGTGCCTGTAATCCCAGTTACCCAGGAGACTAAGGTGGGCGAATCACTTGAACTCGAGAGGCAGAGCTAGCAGAGAGCCAAGATCGCACCGTTGCACTCCAGCCTGGGCGACAGAGCAAGACTCTGTCTCCAAAAAAAAAAAAAAAAAGAAATGAGGCATTTATAATCTATTCGGCCTGCATCTTTAAATAAAAAATGCTTGGAAGAATGTGAATGAGCTATAGATGACTTCAACTAGGCAATTCATTTTATCAGAATTTAAGTGAAGAGGTTAGGCTCAACCTAAATTTTAATGGTGAAAACAGGTCGAGAGTTTTAAAATATTAAAGGAGAGCCAGGATAAGGTATGGATAAGGGAGTTAAGGTCATGACCTCAGGCCGAGAGGCTGAGTGCGGTGGTGAGCAGCAAACCTCACAGGTGTGGCCTTCACTCCTTCGCTGTGTAGTTACTGCCCTAATCCAGGTGTCACAGATGCCATCCCGCGTTTCTTGGACAGCTCACAGACAAGCCTACCCTCTCAGGACTCCCTATCTCATGACTTTGTCCTTTAAACTCCCTGCTTTTCATACCAAAACCCCCCTTCACCTTTGGCACTTGTGTGACCTGCTCAGTTTTGGAGACAAACAGGAGGCTAATTCAATTGCTTAAGTATCAGCTTGCCCTCTTAAATGTCCTTCAGCCATTTCAGGTGACCCAGTTTCCCACCTTGCCATTCAGTCCCTGCCATCTTGCTGCCTCGTAACAGTTCTTAAAAATGTTGTCCTTAATACATAGAGTAGTTCAACTCTGTGAGGAAGCAATCTTGGCAGAACATTGGGGTTATTTGGGGACCTCAAAAATAATGGTGTTTGGGCCTTACCCCAGACCATTTGAATCTGAATTTCAGAAATGGGACCAGGGTATTTTTTAAAAGCTCCCCAGGGGAGGTTGTTGCACAGTGAGGTTGACAGTCGCCAGGTAACTTCCTCCTACTCCTAAACTCAACCTTAAGCCTCTCTTATTGTTGCTGTAGGTTCTCTCTCGATTTCATATTAATCTCTGTAGTTGAAATGGGAACACTGAAGCAGGGCTGAGAAACTTTAAAGCTTGAATTTTGAACTGCCGTAGAATCAGTATATATTCATCCAGCCCTTCTGGGAAAAAGAAAGGGATGTCATGATATACAAATACTGCAATTTCTAGTGTTTGGAAATTGCTGGTTAATGATTCAGTTTCCTTCTACCTTATGGATCGTAACTAACGTGATGATCAGGTGAGGAACATCTTTGAAGAGATTGATAAACTTGTTATGTGGGACAAAGACTAGTTTCTAGAGTCAAAGTCAAGTTTGATTGGATATAACTTGTCTTAGTACCCCAGCTTACAGAAATGGTGTTCAAAAGTTTTAGCTTTTTTTCAGTATTTACCTCCATATTGCTAAATAACAGACTTATATTACTTCATTGATTTTTCAGTTTTAGGCATTATTTATTGCCTTTCTCTGGCATACGAGTATTTCATTTCTTCCTTTTCCTATCCCCACCATTCGTGTTCACCCTTCTCATCTCCCCAACTGTATTAGGCTGTTTTGGGGTTGCAGCTGGGTAATTTACAAAGAAAAGTGGTTTATTTTGGCTTACCGTTCTGCAGACTGTACAGGAAGCATGGTGTTGCCATCTGCTTCTGGTGAGGCCTCAGGAAACTTCCAATTATGGCAGAAGGCCAAGGGGGAGCCAGCATATCTACATGATGAGAGGGAGCAAGAGATGGGGGAGGTGCCACACTCTTAAGCAACCAGATCTGCTGTGAACTCAGTGCAAGGACTCACATATCACTTCATGAGGAGCACCAAGCCATTCATGAGGGATCCGTCCCCATGACCACTGCCTCCCACCAGGCGCCCCCTCCAACACTGGAGATTGCATTTCAATATGAGATCTGGAGGGGACAAACATTCAAACCATGTTGTCATATTTCCAACTTAGTTAAATTGTAATTTTGGTTGAATGTGTAGTTCACAATAATTGCTTTTCTCTTTCTGCCCAACTTTTTATTTTCCCTGTAATAAATTTGTCTTATTTTTTTCTTTAATAATTCAATCACAAAAGATGTTGCATATATTGGGTTGTCTATCAGTTACTTCTTCCCGTCCTCTGGAGCCTTTGCTTGCTTTAATTTGAAGGAGTTGCCCTCTAGGAACACAGTTGTCATCTTGGGATCTTTCATTACCATCCTGGGTGTTCCCTTTCCCTTTTTTTTTTTTGTACTGGACATCCTGTTTTCCATGTTTCCTGTTTTTTTCAGTTTACATCCTCATTGTGGTTGGGCACATCCTCTGGTAATTTTTTTTTTTTTTTTTTTTTGAGATGAGGCCTGGCTCTGTTGCCCAGGCTGGAGTGCGGTGGCATGATTTTGGCTCACTGCAGCCTCCACCAACTGGGTTCAAATGATTCTTCTGCCTCAGCCTCCCAAGCTGGGATTACAGGCATCTGCCACCATGCCCAGCTTATTTGTGTGTTTTTAGTAGAGACGGGTTTCACCACGTTGGCCAGACTGATCTCAAATTCCTGAACTCAGGTGATCTGCCTGCCTCAGTCTCCCAAAGTGCTGGGGTTACAGGCCTGGGCCACTGCTCCCGACTGTCCGGTAATTTTTGAGAAAGGGTTTATGAAAGGTAAATTCATTGAGACCTTGCTTGTCTAAAAATGTTTTAAATCTATCTTCACATACTCTCCATAAAGAATTGTAGGTTAGAAAACATTTTCCAGCGGGGTGCAATAACTCATGCCTGTAATTCCAGCACTTTGGGAGGCCAAGGTGGGAGGATCGCTTGAGGCCAGGTGTTTGAGACCCAGTCTCTTATTTTTTTTTGAGACAGACTCTCACTCTGTCACCCAGACTGGAGTGCAGTGGTGTGATCTTGGCTCACTGCAACCTCCGCCTCCCAAGTTCAGGTGATTCTCATGTCTCAGCCTCCCAAGTAGCTGGAACTATAGTCACGAGTCACCATGCCTGGCTAATTTTTTGTATTTTTAGTAGAGACGGGATTTTGCCATGTTGGCCAGACTGGTGTGAGACTCAGTCTCTACAAAAAAATTAAAATATTAGCTGGGTGTGATGGTGCACGCACCTTTAATCCTAGTTACTTGGGAGGCTGAGGCAGGAGGATCTTTTGCCCTGAGGAGTTTGAGGCTATAGGGAGCCATGATTGTGTCACTGTACTCCAGCCTGGGTGACAGAGTGAGACTGTCTCTAAAAATAATAACAATAAAATTTTTCCTTCAGAATTTTGAAGTTTGGCTTTCTGGTGGTGGTATTGAGAATTCCTAAGCATTCTGATACATGGTCCTTTACATATGACCTGTCTATTGGGGAAGCTTAGTTCAATGTCTGATATTTCATGATGATATGTATTGAGACTATCCATTCTAATTGGCCCTTTCAATACAGAAAGTCGTGCCCTTCAGTTGTGAAAAAATTTCTTAAATTCATTGAAGGTCTCCCCTCTGTTTTTTTGTTTTCTTTCTACAACTGCTATTTAGGTATTAGACCTCCTCCTCCTTTCGATTTTCTTTTTTTTTTTTTCTTTTTTCTTTTTTTGAGACAAGTTATCACTCTCACTGAAGCTGGAGTGTAGTGGCATGATCATAGCTCACTGCAGCCTCGACCTCCCGGGCTCAAGTGATCCTGCCTCAGCCTCCTGGGTAGCTGGGACTATAGGTGCATGCCAGCACACTCAGCTGATTTTTTAAATTATCTGTAGAGATGGGGTCTCCTATGTTGCCCAGGCTGGTCTTGAATTCCTGGCTTGAAGCAATCTTTTCACCTTGGCCTCCCAAAGCACTGGTATTACAGTGGGAGCCACCACACCTGGCCCTTATCTTTATTTTATTTTGACACAGAGTTTTGCTCTTGTTGCTTAGGCTGGAGTGCAGTGCAGTGGCATGATCTCGACTCACTGCAACCTCTGCCTCCCGGGTTCAAACAGTTCTCCTGCCTCAGCCTCTCAGGTAGCTGGGACTACAGGCATATGGCACCATGCCCAGCTACTTTTCGTATTTTTTTAGTAGAGATGGGGCTTCACTGTGTCCGTCAGGCTGGTCTCAAAATCCTGACCTCAAGTGATCCATCTCCCAAAGTGCTGGGAATACAGCTGTGAGCCACTGCGCCGGGCCATCTTCTTTATTAAGCTGCTAATTTGGGAAGTTTTCCTCAATTCTTCCCCAGTCCTTTGAGTATTTTATTTCTGTTAACCATAGTAAAAATATATTTTTCAAAATCCTCATTCTGGTTTCAGAAAGTTCTATCTCTAGTTTTTTTATCTAAGTTTTCTAGTTTTTTTCCTGTATCATTCCAGTTTTCTCCATGTTGGGTTGCCTTTTTTTTTTTTTTTTCTTGCTTTGTTTGATCTCTGGTTTTCCTGTTAGAGGCTTTCTTCAGATGGCAGGTGCTGCTTGGTTATCTGCTGATAATTCAGAGAGAATTCAGGATAGGAGATTAAAATGTCCATTGGATGCTCCAGGCACGTGAATAGATGTGAGCCTTACTTACTGTAAGCTATCTGCCCTAGGCGGGTTAGCAGGGGAGGCCCATGCCATTGTCTGTTAGGTCTTTCTTCTTAGGCTGGTTGGGTTTCCTGTGGAGGGAAAAAGAAGAGGGCTGGGTCTCTGCACCTTCAGTTAGTACAGTTCACTAAGCTGTTTTCTGTGGTTGCCCTGCTCTCAGCTGTACTTCGGATCTGCAGTCCATAGCCCTCTGTTACCTCTCCAGGAACCAAACATTTAGTTGGCTTTGGGGGTTCGGGGGGAGCAGTCACCCCACTGCAGGGTGGGAATCTAGGCAATCTGCTGCTTTAACAGACTATTTTATTTATTTTATTTTATTTTTTTTGAGACAGGGTCTCCCTGTGTTTCCCAGGCTGGTCTCAAACTCCTGGGCTCAAGGGATCCTCCTGTCTTAGCCTCCCAAAGTGCTAGGATTATAGGCGTGAGCCACCGTGCCCGGCCTGCTTTAACAGACTTTTGGTATATTCCATTCTAGCATCTCCTTTCATCGCTACTTCCAGTGGTACCTGCTACTGCCAGTCCTGAGCGCCCTAGTGTAATCTGGATGGTTCTTGTCTAAGGATGGCCAGCTTAAGATTCAATTTTCTTGGGTCTGCTAAAACATTTTAAGTATTTATTCATCTGCTGTCACTTTAAAAATTCTATTGTGGTTCACTTTTTCTTTTTTCCCATCCTTTTAGGTTTGTGCTTAAAAACAAACAAAAATATGAACCATCATGAACAAAATCCCTACTGTCATTTTAGTGGGGTTTTGGGGGGAGAGTGAAACTGTACCCCTGTGTTCAAGCCCCATCTTTACCCAGAGGTCATTACTCTGTATTTGAAGACCAATCAAAAGGGAGTGGGCATAAACAAAAGGGAAGAAATGTTCAGTTATTAGCTATTAGGAGGGAAAAAATAGCAAGGAGAATGATGAATTCTCTGTAAATGGGAAAAAAGCAGTATATAACTCTGAAAGGTTGTAAGTGAAATTTAACTGGGTTATGGGAATGGGTAGATACCTATTTTTCTTTGACTATGTCTATTAAAAAAGAATTTCCTTAGTGCATTCAGGTTCACCGACAAATTTGAGTTCATAATTGTCTTATAGCTTCCTACAGCGCCTCTAACAAATCCAAGACATTGGTGACAGGAACACCTGGGTGAGTGGTGAGAACTCCATAGGAGCTCTCTGACCCCTGCTTGCTTTCTTTTTTTCGTTTGAGACAGTCTTGCTCTGTTGCCCAGGCTGGAGTGCAGTGGTGTGATCTTGGCTCACTACAACCTCTGCCTCCTGGGTTCAAGTGAGTCTCCTGCCTCAGCCTCCCTAGTAACTGGGATTACAGGCGTACACCACCATGCCAGGCTAATTTTTGTATTTTTAGTAGACATGGGGTTTTGCCATGTTGACCAGGCTAGTCTTGGACCCCTGACCTTAAGTGATCCACCTGCCTCGGCCTCTCAAAGTGTGGGATAACAGGTGTGAGCCACCACGCCTGACCTGACCCTTGTTTTCTGTCATCTTTTTCTCTTGTGAGATGCACGCTGAAGGTATGGAGCCAGACATACCTGGGTCCAAATACTGGCTCTTCCCCTTGCTAACTGGATTCAGGCAAGTCAGGGGACCTCTGTGACTCTGTTATCCTCATCTGTAAAATAGGGTGGTGCCTTCTCTTTATAAGCCAGTTACAGTGATTCAATGTCTGGCACTTAATAATTGGAAGCCATTACAGTTATTGTGACTCCTTTTCCAACAGGCTAAATGTGTGTGTGTGACCCAGAAGCCTGTCTTAACTTTCCTTGTTGCAGCTGCTTTAGTCTGTGGCATACAGGACCCAGCCCAGACCTTGACCCTGGCTCACCAGGCTCCCTGTGAGCTGACCCCTGCTCACCTCCAGGACTCAGTACTCGCCTCGCTAAATCCTTCAGATAGTCCCCTCCTGCTGACCAACCAGCAGCTGCAGAACACATCTTGCTGTCACAGGGCTTGCTGTTCTCCTGACTTGCAAGGCTTGTCCCCTGGCAGCTGCCCCCTCTTCCTGGAAATTGATGCAGGGCACCAGCAGCCTCTCCCTCGGGGCTGTCCTCACAGCCCTGCCCCTCACCTCCCGCTGCTGTATGGAACCCAGAACAGACCTCTGTACCTTTTATTTCTCTTTGTTTAGATAGCTGCTTCTCTGCTGGTGTATAAGCTGCTTATGGGCAGTGGTGGGCTATGCAAGGCACATAGCAGGCTGTGAAAAAATGATGAATGAATGGCTGGCTTCAATCATTATTGCTATATCGATGACCACTAAAAGGTTTTTAAAACATTTGGCTGGGCACGGTGGTTCAGGTCTGTAATCCCAGCACTTTGGGAGGCCGAGGAGGGTAGATCACTTGAGGTCAGGAGTTTGAGACCAGCCTGACTAATGTGGTGAAACCCTGTCTCTACTAAAAAATACAAAAAATAAGCTGGGTGTGATGGGAGGCGCCTGTAATCCCAGCTACTCAGGAGGCTGAGGCAGGAGAATTGCTTGAACCTGTGAGGCGGAGGTTGCAGTGAGCCGAGATTGTGCCACTGCACTCTGTCCTGGGTAACATAAGCAAAACTGTCTCAAAAAAAAAAAAAAAAAACTGTACCTCTTTTTCTTTTCTGTCTCCTGCAGCATAAAATATATGCTAGAAACAAAACAAAATGAGAACAGCAATGACAAAGAGCCCTCAGCTTTGTCTCAAACCAGCGCCTCTGCTAACTAATGTGTTTCTCTTTTTCGGCCTCCTTAAGGCCAGAAGCCTTGGAGTTACTTGATTCCAGCCTGTTTCTTATCTTAATATGTCATAACCTGTGCCCATCCTCTCAACTTCTCCATGCCTTTTTTTTAAATTAAATTTTAAAAATTATTTTTAATTAAAAATTTTAAATGTATTTTTTGAGACAGGGTCCTACTCTGCTGCTCAGACTGGAGTGCAGGTGGCATGATCACTGCTCATTGCAGCCTTGGCCTCCCTGGCTCAAGCAATCCTCCTGCCTCAGCCTCCTGAGTAGCTGGGACTACAGGTGCACACCACCATGCCCAGCTAATCTTTGTAATTTTTGTAGAGATGGGGTTTTGCCATGTTGCCCAAGCTGGTCTTAAATTCCTGGGCTCAAGTGATCCTCCCGCCTCAGCCTACAAAGTGCTAGGATTACAGGCGTGAGCCACTGGGTCTGGCCTTCTCCATACCTTTTGCCCCTCTGCCATCTTTACTTCCATTGCCACTCTGCTCAATACTTCTATCCTCACCTGTGGCCACTCTGTCCAGCTCGGTCTCCCTGCCTGGCCCCTGTTACGTCCTGTGACCCACACCCTGCTTGCTCAGTATTCTCCTCTGCCACAGCCCTGAGCGGCTGCTCACCTCCCTGACTGTCACAGCTCTCGATGCCTCTGTTGGCCTATGAAGGGCCAAGCCCTCAGTGCATTCAGGCTGGTCCTTTTGCCTTTTCTCCTAGTCCTCGCCATACACCGTGCTGTGGCCAAGTGAAGGTCTTGCTCCTGGTTCTCATGTGCTCTTCCACCTTCATGCTGTCTCTGCACATTCAGCCCATCTCAGTCCTCTTATTGTAAGTTTTGATGCCTCCTCGATGGAAAGCGTTCCTTTATTTTCTCAGCCTGAAACCCTCTCTCACTTTTATCAGGGAAACTTCTGCCCACCTCTTGTTACCGCATTATAAACAGATTTACTTAGATACATCTATTTGCCCTCAAAATCCTAGGTGAGAAAGGAACATCTCTGGGCATCAGAATTGGAGAGGAGGGGCTGGAGAGAATCTCAGAGTCAGAGCTGTTAGGTTAGGAATGGGGGCTCCTGGGAGAATTGAGCCCAGCCGGATTTAAAAAAAGAAAAGTTTCATTGAAGTATAGCATTTATACAGAAAAAGGCATACATCATAAGCATGCAACTCCCTGAGTTTTCACAGTGAACACATCATGTGCCCAGCTCCTAGAATGCCCATGCAGCCATAGGAAGGTGGAGCTAGAACCAGACCCCTCCATGAAGCAGGGCTGCAGAGGCCGGGCACTTCTGTGAAAAGTAATGCAGAAAATTGGCCCTCTCGCCCAGAAAAGCACAAGGAAGCCTGCTGTCTTCTCAGGGCTCTGGGGAATGCTTCTCCCTGGCTGTGAATTTATACACCTGCAGGGAAGAGGACAGCCAAGTTGAGATATTCACACAAACTCGGTCTAAGACTGGTGAGACTGCTGGGTCGTGGAAGAAACAAATCAGAAAGGCCCCTTAGGGACCCTTCCACCACCCAGGAAGCAGAGAACTCTGGAAAAAACACTCAGTATGGATGAGCTAAAAACAAAACAAACAAACAAAAAACAATGGGCACTTTTTTTTTTTTTTTAGACAGAGTTTCGCTTTTGTTGCCCAGGCTGGAGTGCAACAGCACAATCTCGGCTCTCTCCAACCTCCGCCTCCTGGGTTCAAGCGATTGTCCTGTCCCAGCCTCCTGTGGAACTAGATTACAGGCATGTGCCACCATGCCCGGCTAATTTTGTATTTTAGGTAGAGACAGGTTTCTCTGTGTTGCTCAGGCTGGTCTCAAACTCCCAACCTCAGGTGATCCGCCCGCTTCAGCCTCCCAAAGTGCTGGGATTACAGGTATGAGCCACCGCGCCCGGCCACGATGGGCACATTTAGTCATGCAATATAAGTGAAGACTGGCTCAGAAACTTCAGTTTATTCCCCATACTGAAGACAAAGTGAACCTTCTAAAACATAAGCACGTATCACTCTGCTAAATGGAGGTCACTCAGAAGACACAATTTTTCATTACCTACAAAGTTATACATCAATCCGCCCTGGTTCCCCTACTTCCCGCCCCCCTACTCAAGCCATGCGGCCTCCCTGCTGTTCCTTAATAGCCTTTTTATGGGGCTGAGTTGTGTTCTGCCAACACACATGTTGACATCCTAGCCCCCAGGAACCTGTAAACATGAACTTATTTGGAAACGGCCTTTGCAGATGCAGTCAAGTTAAGACAAGGTTATTAGGGTAGGCCTTTAATCCAAAATGACTGGCGTCCTTCCAAGCGGAGAAGACAGCTTGTGACTGCAGAGGCAGAGGTTGGAGTGCTGCATCTACAAGCTGAGGAACGTCAAGGATTTTTGCCACCACCACGAGCTAAAAAAGGCAAGGAAGGATTCTCCCTTACAGGTTTCAGAGGGAGCATAGCCCTGCTGACACCCTGATTTTGCATTTCTAGACTTCAAAACTGGAAGACAACACTCTGTGGTATTTTGTTCCAGCAGTCGTAGGAAATGAATACAAGCCTCAAATGTGTTCCAGCGCTTGCTGGTCTCTCTTGCTTGCAAACCCTTCCCCAGACAACGCCCTCATTCCCTGCAGGTCCCTGCTGAAATGCCACCTTTGCAGGCAGGCTGGTCCTGACTACACTACTGACCTGAGCAGTTGCAGCCTCTCTCCCTTCCTCCCCCTTCTTTAGCTTTCTCCACAGACCCTAGCCATACCTGACAATATGTTATATGTCTTTCCTCTTTGTTGTAAAACAATCATCTGCCTTGCCTTTTAGAAGGTACGTTCCATGACAGTAGAGACCGTCCGGTTCATTGCTGCACACCCATTGCCTGCCACGTGCCTGACATAGAATGGAGTCTCCCATACATTTGTTTCATAAGCGAATGAGCAGTTTGAGAATGTTGTTTAATTGTTTTCCTTTTCACTCTTTTATCCTCCACATGACCTAATGTTTTGCTCATGGTAAGAGAGTCAGGAAATATGGGCAGATGGATTAATAAACCTGTCACCACCACTGGGCTGAAGGCTTGCGTGGTGAAGAGGGGCAAGTCAAAACGCGTGGCATGTTGGCCTGGATTTGGTGGCCTCTTTGTTGTAAAATGATTCTAGGGACAGTCGATCAGATTTCTCTGAGTAATCATTATAGCTTACCATTTGTCACATGCAGCCACTGTTTCTCTTGCCCTGAATCCCTCCTGATTCCTCCCTTCCCCAGTTCTTTTTCTGATTAAGGAATCAGAATTGAATAATCTAAATTTAGTTTGTGTAGCTCAGAGGTACCAATCATGGCAAATAATGAATGAAGAGATTTCTCACCCTTTTCCCTGAAGCACTGAGCTGAAACCAACAAATTCATTTTATTTAGGATCACAGGCTGCACTCAAAGTGGTGTCTGTGACAGGTGAGTGCTTTATTCACTAATGAAGTCACCAGGCCCCAGACAAACCCTCTCCCTCCTGGTTGGGGTGCTCCTTATCTCTGTTAGCCCAGACACTGTGCCTTTTTAGCCTTCTGTTTGCTAATGGAATTGGTGTGTAATTTTGTTAAAAATATGTTGTTAGAAAAAATTCATATTATATATATCATATGGTTCTGCAAATTTCTTTAGCCTTTCAAGGGCTTTTCTGGTAAGCCTGTATTTAGAGTTCACAATTTCTGGGTTAAGGACTGTTTTCTACCAGTTTTGAAAAGGACCAACATAAAGCACATTTTATCTGCTTTCACTGCATAAGAACATAAAAATTTACTTATTGGAGAGCTGTTATATTCAATGTTTGTAAGAAATAAGCCATAGATTTGGAATAACAATTGTTATGGTACTCTCTGTTGGGGAAAAAGAAGGAAGTTCTGTTTTCAGTTATAACCTATGAGTTCTTCATATGTGCCACCAGGAGGTTTTATACATGAGGAATCTTGAATGAGTTTTTAAAAGTCATAAAGGCACCTGTAATCCCAGCTACTCGGGGGGCTGAGGCAGGAGAATCACTTGAACGCAGTAGGCAGAGGTTGCAGTGAGCCGAGATCACGCCATTGCACTCCAGCCTGAGCAACAGGGTGAGACTCCCTCTCAAAAAAAAAAAATAATAATAATAATTAATGAAAAAATAAAAAATGGAAGTCAGTAAAAATGAAAGTATAAGATGTGAATAAAAGAAATGAAATGATGCTGATTCATTAAAATATTTAATAAAGTATGTTTTGCTAGTTCCTTAATCATTTCTGGACAGAAACAAATTTAACCTGCACCAGCCATTGATTTTGTACTGGTGAGACTTGGCATCTTTATGCCTTGTCACTAATCATCAGCGTTTGCCTGGGAGGGACCAGAAGCCCCCTTATCTGCACCCAGCAGGAGGGGCCCAGCACCCTGGATGGAGGGAATGACTTCTCCAGGGCCTCCCAGAGGGGACAAGAAAGAGCCTTCATAGCTCAGACGTCTAACACCCCTGGCCATTTTATTCTCTGGCCTTGTCTACACTTCTGGCAACACACTATTGCAATATGAGAAGCCTTTTAATTTAGTTTCTTTAGAAGAAATGGGTTCAGGCCGTGCACGGTGACTCACGCCTGTAATCCCAGCACTTTGGGAGGCCGAGGTGGGTGGATCACCTGAGGTCAGCAGTTCAAGACCAGCCTGACCAACATGGCAAAACTCTGTCTCTACTAGAAATACAAAACAAACAAACAACAACAACAACAAAAATGGGTTCAGATTGTAGGTAGAGAAGTATATTATCCATGAAGATTACATCTTTAAAGGGCAACTTAAGAAGACTATAATTTTTGTTATGAGGGTAGAGAATTAGCCACACATATAAGGAAGGTGAGTTGATACCTGGATTAGGTTTTACTGTGCTTTTCTCAGGACATCCGCTTGGATATGAAGATCATGTAGGTAATATGAAAGGCTATCCATTTAATTTGACAGTTTGCATTGGCCTTATAACCATCAGGAGGACCAACTTTAATAACAAATAAACTAATTCCATCAGTAGCACATATTTAAGCTACAGAAAACTGGGTTTCAGCTGAATCTAGACTCCATCTTCCCTGAATGTTCCATATGGTTTGCCACCTTCGCTCAAACGTGTATAAGGCCTTTGCTCGAATGTGTGTGAACTCTGACCCACCTGCTTCAAATTGCATTAGTCCCTTCCCCCACGCTACCCCATCTCTTTTAGCTTGCTTCATTCTTCTTTTGTCCTGAGAAGGAAAAAGAAGAGGGGAGGCCGTGGAAGGGCTCCATCATTCAAAATACTACATATTGTGATGATTTTCTGTGTCTCCCCTAACCCCATGTAAACCCCCGTCTGCTCTATTCACTACTGTTTTCCCAATGCAATAGTAGGTGCTCAATATTTGTTCAATGAATACCGATGCCTGAGACCTTTCTGTACCAAGGGCTGGTTTCCTACTCCACAATGCATTGAACATACATGGGCAGGGTGGGCTGGCGGAGGTGTAGGAATGAAATGTGCACCTGTTCCTCCCTGTGGTCTCAGTGTGCGACCTTCGGGGCAGGGCAAGTGGTTAAACTGGGAAGGTGCGCGGATATGATACAGACAAACCTCATCATACCGTCCCTCCAAGAAATGCACTTGCCAGGCTGGCCTTCAGTTTTCCTAATGCTCTTCTGTGAGTCTCACCTGTCAAATTCTGCTACACAGAGAGGGTACAGATAAACTGAATAATCCCTTTTTCTATTCTGAAAATAAAGCAAAACAAAACAGGATCTGCACACTTGTGCTGTGACTAGGCAGGCAAACTGGAAAACTGAGGCAAAAGCATCCTTATATCTAAATAATAGTAAAGGAAACGTCAAAAAAAGTTATTTGCTGAGTCATGGCTGAGGATCCTGAGTTGGCCAGCTTGGCAGATGCAACCAGGGCACCCGTCCAGCGCAAATAGGAGTCCAGCAGGTTTTGCAGCGACCTGCGATGGTGGTGGGGAGTGGGCTTCTAGCTCAGCTTCCAGGCCCATTTTCACGCAGGGAGCAGCTCCCAGCTGGGGCGGGCTCTCCGCGAGGGGCGTGTCCCCGCCTGGCCTCGCCTCTGAGGCCCCGCCCCGGCCCGGCAGCGAATGAACGGGCGCGCCGGGAGGGCGCGAGGTCAGGGGGCTGGGGACGCGCGTGGGGAGCGCTACCCCGCTCGGCCGCTGCTGGGCGGACACCTGGGCGCGCCAACGCGGGAGGAGCCCGGACTCGGGCCGAGGCTGTCCGGGCAATGCCTTCACTCGGCGCAAACATGGCTGCGGCCCTGCGCGCCGCGGCCGTCCTGCTCGGCGATCCGCGTAAGTGGGTCTGTCGCGGCGGCCGCCAGGGCCAGGGTCCCTGAGACTGCGTAGGCAGAGCGGGCAGCTGGCGCCGGGGCCCTCGCGCCCGGGGGATTTCGGGATCGGCCGTGGGGGCGCTGCGAGCAACCGGGCGAGGGGCTTCGCGGAGAAGGGAGGGGTGAGGGCAGCACTCAGGGCTCGGGGGGCGGCGGGGAGGGCGCCTGGATCCAGGAGGCGCAGGTTCAAGTCCCATCGGTCGGCTGGGTGGCTTGGAGCCGTGGCTGGAATTTCCTAGAGCCTTGGTTATTGTCACTTGTAATAACCAGACCAGGGAAGGTATGTTATGGGTCTGCCGTAGAGGACAGTAAGGAAGGCATCGTCATCATCACCACCATGGACATCTGTCCTACATTTCCTTCCCTGCTGAGGAAAGCCCATGGCCCTTGGTCCCTCTATGCCCACTTCTCCTTGGCAGCAGGACCCACCGTGGGGCAGCCTGGGCTGGTGTTTTCTAGAGATATTTGGAGAACATGTGAGACCCAGGAACAGCCTCCCGTGTTTCTGATGCAAACCGTGAATAGGTGTGACCACAGGATGAGCTGATGGGACTGTGGGTCTCACCACCCACCTGGCTGGGACAGCATTTCCAACCGTGACACCTTGAACAAGGCACCTAACTTCGCCAGAGCTTTGGTAAATGTACATTGAAATCCTAATTTTTTTAAGGCTTGCCTTGAACATGAGCACCTTGCCTGGCACACAGTAGGTACACAGGCATCTTCAAAATGTCTAGCCATTCATGTAGAAGGCTGCCACAAATAAGATGCTTATTTAACGCATCTGAACGGTGACTGGACACAGACTGGACATATTTTTCTAGGAAGTTCATCAGTCTGACACCGACTTGGAGTGGAGAGAATCTCCTCTAAACCTCCATATCTCATTAGAGGTGGCTTTGTTAGGAACATAATAAGGACCTGGTGTACAATGAGGCTAGCTCACTAAAGGCACTGGGGGACAAAGGACATTGTTTTTTAAGAAGAGGCAGCACAGTGCCAGTCGTGGGGCTGAAAGAAGTATTGAACTAATCTTTTCTTTCATTGACCTTTCCTGTGGCAAATGAAGTCTGACAGGCCTTAGATTTGAGGTCGTGGAACAATACGTGAACTTTAAATTATTTGTAGTCTAGATTAAAAGTGGAAGGATTCAGAAACTCTAGCAGAAGTAGGTTTGGAGTCTATTTGTGTTACAGACTTTGATTTGAAGGTGTAGTTATAATCATCATTTTGGTTGATAGGAAAAAATCAACTTCTGTGTGAGAAAACATTGAGGAGTATTTCTGAAAATGAGTTCTGACAGTAAAAGTGGAAAAGCAAAGTTTTATACTTTATGTATCTAGCATATTACAGAATTAATAAGCTTCCTGGGGTGGGCCATATATTTATTATCTGTCTGTCTGTTTAGCTATCCATATGAATTATTTTTTTTCTTGGTGCCTTTTTCTTTCCAAACTTTAAACGTGTTTTGTTTTGTTTTGTTTTTTAAGAGATGGAGTGTTGCTCTGTCGCCCAGGCTGGTATACAGTGGTGCCATCATAGTTCACTGCAGCCTTGAAATCCTGAGATCAAGTGATCCTCCCACCTCAGCCTCCCTGGTAGCTGGAATTACAGGCATGATCTGGTGTGCCTGGCCTTCCAAACTTTTTTTTTTTTCGCTGAGCATATATTGTCTTATGTAATTAGAAAAAAAATTCTAGGATAATAAGAGTTTTAGGGTTTACATAAAAGACATTAGAACATTTTGGCTCCATATCAGCAACTAACCAGTATTTTGAAGCACCCACTATGTTTATTGATAGTTACAATATAGAACCTTATTTCTGTTGTTAATTTTAAAAATGGTACATATTTTATAAGTACTTCTGAAGTAATCTTCATCTCCTGTGTGATAGAAAAGGGCCATCATAGATTTCAGTACTTGTGTACCTCGCCTTTTACTCTCTTCTGCCTCACCTGCAAGGATCCAAAATGTTAATTTGGTTTTGAAGAACCAATTGATGCTTATTAACTTACGAACTTCTTAAGTCATGGATATACTTTTGAATGATCACCTATTGGATTTGTCCAGGAATTATGAAGTTTGTTTTTTTTTTTTTTTTTTTT
>NW_012111808.1:4833724-4947664 GCF_000951035.1 Colobus angolensis palliatus | reverse complement strand
GGCCAAAGTTTGTTTTTTGAGAGAAGTTTTTTGTTTTTTTTTGAGACCAGGGCTCACTCTGTTGCCTAGGCTGGTCTTGAACTCCTGAGCTCAAGTGAGCCTCCTGCCTCAACCTTCCAAGTAGCTGTGACTACAGGTGTTCACCACTGCAGGAGTTATGAAGTTTTTTTTTTTTCTTTCTTTCTTTTTTTTTTTTTTCTTGAGATGGAGTCTGGCTCTGTCGACAGGCTGGAGTACAGTGGCGTGATTTCGGCTCACTGCAGCCTCTGCCTCCCAGGTTCAAGGGATTCTCCTGCCTCAGTCTCCCAAGTAGTTGGGACTATAGGCGCCCGCCACCACACCCGGCTAATGTTTTGTATTTTTAGTAGAGATGGGTTTCACTGTGTTAGCCAGGATGGTCTCAATCTCCTGACCTGTAATCTGCCCGCCTCAGCCTCCCAAAGTGCTGGGATTACAGGTGTGAGCCGCTGCACCCAGTGAAGTTTTGTTTTCTTATGTCATCTTCTGTTTTGCTGCTTATTTCTTGGTTTGATCATTTTTATTGTTTGTAGGCTTTCTTTCTTTCTTCTTTTTAATAAAAAAAAAAATAGAGATAGGGTCTCTTCACATGGCCCAGGCTAGTCTCAAACTCCTGGGCCCAAGCAGTCCTCCCGCCTCAGCCTCCCAAAGTGCTGGGATTACAGGTGTGAGCCCCCATGCCCGGCCTGTTTGTAGGCCTTCTAAAGGTAGACCAGTTATCCATGTAAGGAGGAGGGGCAGAATTACTTGGTCTTAATTCATAAATGGGCAAGTCTGTACTATTGGATATTCTTCACCCCTTTGCTTAACCACATGCAGTGTGGCAAGGCATTGCTGTTGGGGCTGGACATATTTTTCCCCTCTTATCTTCACAGAAGCCCTGCAGAAGTAGCCTTATCACTATTTTGCAGATGAGAAAAGTGAGACTCGCAGCATCTCAGTGAGTTGCCCAGGCCCAGCCATACAGCCCCTTGGTCCTGTGTGGGATTTCTGCTCAGATCTCTCTGGTTTCCGACCACGTGCTCTCTACGCCATGCAATGCTGCCTGTGCCATCAGATTCTCTTCAACTGTGAGCTGAGTCTTTTCCAGAGGCTCAGTTGGCCCTTTGAATGTTTGCTTTAAACTCCTTTAGCCAGGACAAATGCTAATTGTTTGGTAGGAGACACTCTTCATTTGTCTAGAATCTTCAGATCATTAGGGGAGAGGAGTGTTTTAGATGAGTCCTTGAACGGTGAGTGTATTAACTCACCTGAGTGGAAAGGGTCCCTTGGTAGCAATATCATTCTCCTCTCTGAGAATCTGGTGAACCATGGAGAAAATAATTTTGTAAGTAGGACATGGTAATAGTTAAGCTGCTTGAAAAGCTACTAGCTCCCAGATTTTACTAGGAAATCCTCATCTACTAGTTGGAAAATCTAGTCCCTCCCCACCGCTTCCTTCTTTTTTTTTTTTTTTGAGACGGAGTCCTGCTCTGTCACCCAGGCTGGAGCGTAGTGGTGCGATCTCAGCTCACTGCAAGCTCTGCTTCCTCAGCCTCCCGAGTAGCTGGGACTTCAGGCACCCGCCACCATGCCAAGCTAATTTTTTTTTTGTATTTTTGGTAGAGACGGGGTTTCACTGTGTTAGCCAGGATGGTCTCAATCTCCTGACCTCGTGATCCACTCGCCTCGGCCTCCCAAAGTGCTGGGATTACAGGTGTGAGCCACTGTGCCCAGCCTTTCTTTTTTTTTTTTTAACTCCTTAATTTTTTTGTAGAAATGAGGGTCTTGCTATGTTGTGCAAGTTGCCCCCAAGTGGCTGGGCTCAAGCGATCCTCCCACCTCAGCCTCCCAAAGTGCTGGGATTACAGGTGTGAGCCACCACACCTGGAACTCCTTCCTTTTGTTAGGTTTGAAGGAGGAAATGTCATTTTATTACAGGTGGAGTACCCCTTATCCTGAATGCTTGGGACCAGAGGTGTTTTGGATTTCAGATTTTTTTAGGTTTTGGAATATACTTACCAATCGAGCATTCCAAATCTGAAAACCTAAAATTCAAAATGCTCCAATGAGCGTTTTCTTTGAGTGTCATGTCAGCGCTCAAAAAGTTTCAGGTTTTGGAGCATTTTGGATTTTGGATTTTCACATTTGGGGTGCTAAACTTGTACCAGCAGTCAAATTGTGGAATGCCAAGGTTTTATTCTCATATCCCATGGAATCTGATACAGTCTCACTCATGTAAGGAATTAGGGACATTGCAGCATGATTAGGAACCTGGTTAAATCCCATGATGATGTTCAGAATTAAACTTATGTAAAAAAGGAGATGTGAGTTGGTTTGAGCCTTGGAATTTCTTTCTTTCTTTTTTTTTTTAAACACCAACTCAAACCAGATGGAATTGAACTTCTTTATGAAATCTTTGCACTTCCACTTTGAGTTGGTAAAGATTATTCAGCATAAGCTCACATAATTGGCTCTGCTGGGAATGTGCACAATCTGGATAGTTGGAAATCTAATGGCCTGGAGATACCCTTCTCTTCTATTTTACAGACATGGTAGGTGATAACATCAGAGCAGGTATAGTTCCCATCCTCTAGAAACTGACAATTGAAACTAACGCCAGCACTAATCACATGGTGGATGCTGCAGAGCGCTTCACTCCTCTGCTCTCCTCCTTACAAGAATCCCTGTAGCAAGGTGTCATTTTACAGATGGAGACACTCAGGCTCAGGAAGACCTGGCCCCAGGTCACATTGCTAGTAAGTGGCAGAGCTGCATTCAGAGTCAGAGCTGCTTGACCCACAGCCTAAATTCCTCCTCAGGGCACCTTTGCCTGTTAGGAGGAGGAGGGCAGAAGGAGACTGATGGCAAGCTGATTTATACCTGACGGGTTTGAGAATGGGGAAGAGGTCATGTGCATAGCACCAGGCGCCATAGTAACCGCCCTCTCACATGGCCATCTTCAGTACATCCTCTCTGGCTTCAGTTTCATTTCCCTGGATGTTTAAGGACCAGTACTCTTCATATGACAGCTGAGTATGGCACATGGACTCCTCGATTCAGGTGGGTTCTTCAGGCCCACTGCCACCTCCTGTGGGGCCCAGGACAAGGGTATACTTGAAGGCACATATATGGTATGTGGGATATCGCAAGCTACCAAACTGGGAAATATGTTCTCTCCTCCTATATTGACAAATAGACCTTGATCACGACCTGGAGGGGTGAGCTCTTGAACTCTCTGAGCTCCTGCAGAAATGTAGAGGCCTTTGGAGAGTTGTCTCTGATTTGTACACTTTCCTGCTTCTCCTCCTGCCGCCAGCTCTTTCTGGCCTTGTGAGGAGTCTCGCCCACAGCCTGGATGGATTCTCTGGTCTGCATGCCCGGTTCCACTCTTGCTCCTGCAAACGGCTATCCCTTGGCCACCATTCAGGTCAAGACTTGCTACACTGATGGCACAACCTCTCTCAGAAGGATGGATCCAGAAAAGATACCTGCACCGACCCTGGGAGTGGGTGTGGAGCTTGGGGGACAGGGAATCCTGGGGTGCTGGGAGCCTGGTCTGGTACGTGGGATGTGGACTCCTGGCGGGGCATGTCTCCTTGGTGGTAGAGGCTGCATACCCCGCGGGGTGGGGTGCAGTGGGAGGAGGGCTAGAACAGGCCCTAGGAAGCAGAGGCCCCTTGTCAAGGTTCAAGGGCAGTTCTGGGTTCTCAGCACCAGTGCTTTCCGAAGAAGGCTCGGAGGCAGAAAGGAGAACTGCAGCTATTTGAAAACTGGCCCAGTTACCACTCCTGAAATTGGCGGCTTTTCACCTTTTCTGCAGCCCCTTGTCCTTCCACAGGAGCAGCACGCTACTGTCAGTCATGTTGGTCTCAGGCAGGGCTTCTTGTGAGGGATTGTATCAACATCTGCAGCCGAGGTGGGGAGAGGAGGTGTGTGTAGTTTCTAAAATGCTTCCCTGCAGGCTCTCATCTGCCATCCTGGGGGAGCGACCCTCCACCCATCCCCTTGGACAGGCCTTAAGTGCCTTTACCTGCCTGCAGAGAAATACTAGGAAAATCATTTCTGCCATCGCATCTCTTTAAACTTTAAATCCAGGAATTATGCTCTGAGGACCTCTTCAGAAGAAATTACTTTCCAGCTAGATTTCATGCGAGCACTTTAATTTTGTCACAGTGGCATCCAGCAGCTGGAGGGTCTGTCAGCCATGGAGGTGGAAGTCAGGTGCAGCTGCAGCCGCCGCCGCCACAGAAACAGCCCAGCATGCCCAGCATGCCAAACCTCAAGTTCAGCCGCAGAAGAGGTATGAGTCTAACATCAGATACAAATAAGGATTTCTCTTTATCGATGCAGACACCAGTAGACCCAAGCTGCCTAGGAGGAAAGGTGCTGGGAAAAGCCAGTGTGGAAGGAGCGGTGTGCTATTTTCTTGGCTTCCTTTCAACAGCTGTTAAACCACAGATTTTACACCCTCCTTCCCCACTGGATCTTTCCCCGCAACAGGGCTATTGTTAAAAGACACAGTTGAGTACAAATAGTCTGCAAATTGTGTTAAGAATTTGGTTCTGGAATATGTCACATAACACAAATTATATATGCTGGAAATGTATTTATGAACCTAACATAATTATGCCTATGAAATGTATGTTCTGTACAGGATAACGAATAACTGATCTACCAAGAATCTCTATAGGAAACTAGAGTATTGTTGAACATAATTATAAAGGAAGTAATATGATTTATCATCTATTAAAGAAGCGAAGTACATGTTTCATACCTCACCTCTTCTGTTGCTGGTGGCTGGCAGCAGGCATGGCATTGTTGCAAGGGTCCTCTTTAGTAGCAGAAGTCACAACTGCTCCCAAGTCTTCCTCTGTACAGAGGCAACAGAAGACTCTATAAAGGGAAGTTATCAAGATGAGTACGTAGAAACAGCACCCTTTAATATCAGGCAGAGTGAGATAAAGTAGCTAGGACCTATTTAACTCCATGACCTTTCTCCTAGATCACACATTGTTTGATGAAAATTATACAGGTATGAGTGTGTGTGTGTGTGTGTGTGTGTGTGTGTATATATATAATTTTTTATTTTTTTGAGAGAGTCTCACTCTGTCACCTAGGCTGGAGTGCAGTGGCACAATCTCGGCTCACTGCAACCTCCACCTCCTGGGTTCAAGCAATTCTCATGTCTCAGCCTCCTGAGTAGTGGGGATTACGGGCACACACCACCATACCCGGCTAATTTTTGTATTTTTTGTAGAGATGGGAATTCACTATGTTGGCCAGGCTGGTCTCAAACTTCTGACTTCAAGTGATCTGCCCGCCTCGGCCTTCCAAAGTGCTGGGATTACAGGCGTGAGCCACCACACCCAGTCATATATATATATATGTTGTTTTTTTTTTTTTTTGAGAGGGAGTCTTGCTCTTTCACCCAGGCTGGAGTGCAGTGTCTTGATCTTTTCTCACTGCAGCCTTCACCTGCCAGGTTCAAGCAATTCTCCTGCCTCAGCCTCCCAAGTAACTGGGATTACAGGTGTGTGCTACCACACCCAGTCATTTTGTATTTTTAGTAGAGATGGGGTTTCACCATGTTGGCCATGCTGCTCTCGAACTCCTAATTTCAAGTGATCCACCTGCTTTGGCCTCCCAAAGTGCTGGGATTACAGGCGTGAGCCACCGTTTTTATTTTGAGAAGAAGTGTTGCACTGTTACCCAGGCTGTAGTGCAGTGGTGTGATCATGGCTCACTGCATCCTTGAACTCCTGGGCTTAGGCGATCCTCCTGTCTCAGCCTGCTGAGTAGCTAGGACTACAGGTGCACACCACCACACCCAGCTAATTAAAAAATTTTTTTTTCTTGTAAAGATGGGGTCTTACTTTGCTGCCTAGGTTGGTTTTGAACTCTTGGCTTCCAACAGTTCTCCTGCTGTGGCCTCCCAAAGTGCTGGTATTACAGGCATGAGCCACGAGCCACCGTGCCTGGCCAAAACCAAAATTTTCTTATTGTGTGTTTATTATTTTTTGCTGTATGATCATGAGTATGATGATTGAATGCTGTGTAACCTGAGGTTACTTGGGGATGGGCATTGGATACCTTCTTCATCTGGCAGCCTGCCAAGCAGGCCCATTCCATTTCTCCCTGCCCGTCCCAGCCCCTCTCCCCACTTCAGCCACAAGTACTGAGGGTTGGGATTTGATAGAAACTGAAGAACTGATTCAATATGGAATCTTGGAAGAAAAATTATTTCATTTGTGTGTTATTCTAGTGGCAACTCATTAATATAAGTAGCCTTAATATTATTAAAATTAAATGAAAATCTTTAAATTCTACTAAGTAACTTTAGATCATATTTATATAAAATACATGGGATCATTTTAGAGAATATAGATAGGGAAAAAAATAAACATTATGAAAGGTCTTACCACCCAATATTTTGTCTCTGTCTTCTTAAAAAAAAAAAAAATAGAGACGGGCTCTTACTGTGTTGCTCAGGCTTGTCTTGAACTGTTGGGGTCAAGCAGTCCTCCTGCCTCAACCTTCCAGAGTGCTGGGATTACAGGTATGAACGACCAGCCAGGCCAATTTTGTCAGTATGACTATTAAGATTCACTCTGTATGTATTTAGGAAGATGTGACCATACTGTACATCATATATTTATAATGCCCTCTTTTTATTTATCATCATATAAATATTTGTCTATAGTATTTTAGTAACTGAAGAGTATTTTATTAAGTCATAAACTACCCTGTCCAACATTATGGGACGTGTAGGTGATTTCTACTTTTTTTAATATTAGAAATGATGAAGCAATGAGTGTGTCTTTGTGGATTATTCTGATGGCAGACATTATGAAGGCATTGTGCTGCTTAATGCTTGGGCTGGACTAGATTGCAGTACTAGGGTAGACACTACACTAGGCTGGGGTTGACAGATTCGTTCTGTAAAGGGTTAGGCAGTAAATTTTTCAGGCTTTGTAGGCCAAACTCTCTCTTTTGCTGCTATTCAACTCTGCTGTTGTAATGTGAGAGCAGCCACAGATATTACATAAACAATAAGGGGAGCTGTGTTCCAGTAAAACTTTCTTTACAAAAGCAGGCAGTAGGGGTGTATGTGTGTACACAGAATTAGTGCCTGAGCTGTAGTTCACCAAATTCTGTTCTAGAGGCATCGTAGACTCACAGGCCAGTCATGTCTTAGAGGTTCAATGAAGAGCTGGGATCTTACTACTTTTTCTTGAGGCTGACCATATAGAGTAGAGTAGAATTATTGTTTATGAATTGACAAGCTTAAGTTTCTGTTACGTACATTTAATATTTCAAGGAAAAACCTTGTATTTTGAGAGTCCTGGGATATAAAAATGGCAAAATGTTGAAACCTTTCCAAGTGAGAAATTTTAAGTGTATTTTGCTGTATACAATTTTATGTTCAAACAAACGGAACATGAACGTTCAGACCTTGGTCTCAGGTGTGTTCTGTCTGGAAGGAGAGGAGATGGAGGCCCTTGACTAAAGCTTTCACTTCACATTCTAGAATAGAGGGGTGTCAGACTAGGACTTACTAATGCGCTATTCATCATGCACAACACAGTTTTGAATTAAGTGCATGTGTATTTAGGTATTTTCAAGTCGTGTGCATCTCTTTAATGTGTAAGATCAACATGGGTTTGCAAAACCATGAGCAGGGCAAAGTAGCATCCCCTTTAAAGCCACTCTTGTTCTGAGCTCAGGTGTTACAGATGAAAAACAGCTCTAAATCCCGTTTGCACACTGATACTGTCTGTGGCTTGGGTAAGTCTTTTAGCCTGAGGTTTTTTAACCAGTAATCTGTTAACTGGCAGCAATCCATGGGAAATGCACTTAATTTATTGTGAGTCACAGATTTTGAGGGCGAAAGACAGGATCCCAGGAGAAGACTGGTGGTCTAAGTAGAAAGATTAAAGGAATATCACAAAATAATGCATCTGGAATTTTCAGATATCAAGGAAAGAAAACTCAACAGACCCCTGTTAATGCAGTCGTAGGACTCGAGCATGGAAGAGTTATATAACAACCACATCTTCACTGCAGTTGCTTGGTTTTTTAAAAGGGGATGAAGCCCTCTTCCTCTAAGACAGTGATTCTCAGGAGGGGGAAGGGGTCATTTTTGCCTCCTGGGACAAATTTGGCAGTGTCTGGAGACATTTTTGGTTGTCACACTGGGGTGGGGTGTGTGCTGTTGTCATCTCTAGGTAGAGGCCAGGTATGCTGTGAAGCCTCCCGCATTGCACAGTACAGTCCTCTACAACAAAGGACTCTCCAGCCCCAAACGTCAGTAGTGCTGAGGTTGAGGAACCCTGGTCGAAGGCAATGATGTGAAAAGGGACCTTAGTTAATCTTTATAATGGGGTCTAAATGAGAAAATCCCTGACCTCATTGTAATGCCATATTTCTTCTTCCCCAGGAATTGATTCGTATTCTGAAAAATTAGGTTGAGAAATCAGATTTTTACCTCATTCACTTACAATAGGTTTGATCAAGAAAAGTTTCCACCTGTTTACATTTGACATCTGCTGCTGCCTTACATTATTGCCAAATGTTGTTAATAATTGTTTAAAAATTACCCATTAAGATGTCATCATAAGCCCGGGACAGTGGCTCACACCTGTAATCTCAGCACTTTGGGAGCCTGAGCCAGGAGTTTGAGACCAGTCTGGGCAACATGGCAAGACTCTGTCTCTATAAAAAAATTAAAAAAGTAACCAGGCATGGAGGCAGGTGCCTGTGGTCCCGGCTCCTCAGGAGGCTGAAGCGGGAGGATCGCTTGAGCTCGGAAGGTCGAGGATGCAGTGAGCCTTGTTTGTGCAACTGCACCCCAGCCTGGGTGACAGAGTGAGACCCTGTCTCAAAAAAAAAAAAAACGATGTCATCGTAGTATCATTAGTTGTCGAGCACATAAAGAATGTTTTTCTATACAGGCTCTGTCTCAGCAGCGTTGGCTTAGTCGCTGCTGTAGTCAGAGGTGGTCTGGTATAGGAGATTCAGGAAGTAGACCCCTCAGCACTCGTAATAACAGTGTTTAGATAAACTTCAGGCTGGTTATTTTTCAGCTGCTTTATTGAAAGTGAATAGAGGGTATAACCATATAATGAAATATTATTTAGCAATAAAGAGGAGTGAAGTATACTGATTCATGCTACGACATGTAGCATGAACATTTTATGCTGAGTAAAATCAGACACAATCATGTGATTCTATTTCTATGAAATGTCCTGAATAGGCAAATCTATAGGCCCAGAAAGTAGATTAGTGGTTGCTAGGGGTGAGAGGGGAGGGAATGGGGAGTGGCTTTAATGGATACAAAGATTCTTTGTGGGGTAAAAATGTCCTGGAGTTAGATAGTTGTAGTGGTTTCCTGCCCTTCCTTATGTATTAGAAACCTCTGAATTGTTCAGATGATGGTGAATTTTATGGTATGTGAGTTATATCTCAATTTTTAAAAATGGAAAAAAGAATGAATGGAAGAAATGCTCCTTGTTCTTTAGTTCCCCAGTTATTGCCATCCCATGGCTACCTGTTCATGGGGACACACAAGGTCTTCTGATGGCTCCTGCCAGCGTGCCAGAGGCACCTGGTCCTGCTCCGGCTTCGCCTTGCTCTCTGGCGGGGCTTAGGAGTGGAGAGCTCCTGGCCTGGCTCACTTTGGGCTGTGTTGACTACGGAGCTTGATCTGGAGTTTAGGTTTACATTTTTGCCTAGTACTTTGTTTTTTTAAGTTTCCAGAAACTGCTTCACCTAAAACTTGTTATGGAGCTCTGCTTTCTTTTTGCTTCTTCCTGCTCATTCAGTGGTTGATTCTCTAGCCTGGGACTAATTTGAATGTTAGCACTGGTTCTTGCAGGAATTATCTAGCAGTGAATTTACATGCAGGATGGAGAGGAGAAGTTTATCATAACAGGAGCTACGGGTGAAGGAATAGAGGGAGGTCCTAGAGAAGGAAGCAGAGGAGCAAGCAATAACTTCAGTCAGTCCTGGTACGGTGGCCCACACCTGTAATCCCAGCACTTTGGGAGGCTGAGGCCGGTTCCTGAGGTCAGGATTTTGAGACCAGCCTGGCCAACATGGCAAAACGCCATCTCTACTAAAAATATAAAAATTAGCCCGGGTGCCTGTAATCCCAGCTACTTAGGAGGCTGAGGCAGGAGAATTGTTTAAATCTGGGAGGCGGAGGTTGTAGTGAGCCGAGATCGTACCACTGCACTCCAGCCTGGGTGACAGAGTGAGACTCCATTTCAAAAATACAATAAAATGTAAAAAATAATTTCAGTCAGTGCTCATTTAATTTAATCATTGACTAAAGAGACAGGAGCAGACGCAAGAGGGGGGATGGGCTGGTATTAGACTGTGGAGGTTTAAAATTAGGGGGGAACCCTGCTCTGTGTAGAGTAGAACTTACCATGTGCCAGCTGAAGCTGTTACCGCTGAATTCTCAAAACAGCATTTTGAGTAGGTGGTGGGTGCTGTGTTTTCCAGATGAGGAAACCTGAAGTTGGGAGAGGTTGGGTAACCTCTGTATTCGTATGGCATTTACGTGTGCAGATGCTTTAGCCTCAGGACAATTTTAGACTTCTACCTTGACTCCCAGTCCCTAAAGATTTGATCTCTGTTCAGGCTGAGACTTTAAAAGGGAAACATTTCCAGCTGAGTGAAGACCGATATCATGGATTAAGCCAAAAGACAAAGGTCCGCGTCTGAGCTGGGACCATGAGGAGCTGGAGGCCACAGATGTCCTGAATAGGTATCTGTGTGATGGCAGTGAAAAGAGCCGTAGTATTTACCTTTGTACGGAACAGGTTAGATAAGAGTTGCTGGCTGAACCAAGATTCCACCCTGGAAGAAAATAAGAAGTGTGACAAATCAACCATTGTATTTTATTTTATGTAGGAAGCCCAAAACTGGAATATTAATGCTAAACATGGGAGGCCCCGAAACCCTCGGAGATGTTCACGACTTCCTTCTGAGACTCTTCTTGGACCGAGACCTCATGACGCTTCCTATTCAGAAGTGAGCTCCATATAAACACCTCGACTTGATTATAACCTTGGCACTGCATTGACATGCGTCTCTCAATTCTGTAGTTTCAAACCAGTAAATCGTTTTAATGCGCATCTGGTAATGGTTAAAGCAGCAGCATTGTTTTCTGTTGGATATCAGAAGGATATGATATCAGAAAATTTCAGGGGGAGAGAGCAAATAAGTTAGTGAGGATTCTCCTTGAGCCCTTTGCTCCCCAGAGCCCTGGAAATTGCAGTTGTCTTGACATAGCTTAAGCACCTTTAAAGATTTTTAAAGATGTATTTGTCCTTGGCACTTAACGGCTGATTAACAGTCAGGGAAGCAATGATTATTATTCATTTGTACTATAAATATGGATTGTTGCTGCCCTTCTTTTCCTTTCATCCTTCTTTTCCTTCTTCCTTCTCTCCTTTTTCTTTCAAAATAGATTTTTGTAATGAAAAATTAATACATGCATGTGATAAGAACTACAAATAGTATAAAAGTAATTACAGTAAAAGGCAAATGTCCCTTTCCCCTTGCACTCCCAGTTACCCACCTGGAGGTCAACGCTGTTACATCCAGAAATAGTCTGTGCATATCCAAGTATACACATACACACACACACACACACACACCCTCCCCCACTTTGTTACACAAATGTGAAGGTACTTATGTACTATATTTGAAACTTTCCTTTTTTTTTTTAAACTTAACACTGTATCTTGTTTCATAACATTATATCGATATATAGGTCTGGCTCATTTTTTGATTACTATTTAGAATTGCATCATATGGCTGTAACTTCATTTGTTTAATCCGTGCTTCATGTTGGACAATTAGGTTGTTTACAGTATTGCAGTGAATATTCTTGTGCATACGTCTTTGCTCCTATATGCAAGTGTGTCTATAAGATTAATAGACTTTATTTTTTAAATAAAGAGAAATGTATATACTTCCTTTGTCTTATATCCTAGTTCTCGTTAGGTGTGGGATCCAAATGTGTTACTCTAGTAGCTAGCACACATCCAGGGTTCTCTGCATGGGTATTGTGTGTCCTGAATCTTCAGGGTGTGCTACTGGAACAACTGGTGGAGCACAGCTGGGTATTCCACAGAGAGGGTCTAGCTTTAGCTCCATAATCTACAACAAGAGAGCTGGCTATTGTCAGTGAAAGCTTCTATTTTAAAGGCTTAATCTTAATTTTTTTTTTTTTTTATTGAGTAGAAAACATGTCTTAGGTTGCTAAGGTGGAATAAAATCCACTTACCTGTATGTTAAATGATTTAGTAAGCTGGCACCATTCATCGCCAAACGCCGAACCCCCAAGATTCAAGAGCAGTACCGCAGGATTGGAGGCGGCTCCCCCATCAAGATATGGACTTCCAAGCAGGGAGAGGGCATGGTGAAGCTGCTGGACGAACTGTCCCCCAACACAGGTATGGTGTTTCTTCATTAACGTGTAACTAGATGAGTTCTTTCAAAGTAGTTATGAAATTCAAAACAGTAGTAGATGCTACATGCTTCATGTGTACTGGCAACTCGATTTGTGGTGTTCCTACTTAATACATGGTCATTTAATTTAGGTCTCCAGGCATTATCCCTTGACCTTTAGCCTTTGCTATGACTTCTTACATTACAAGTGAAAAAATGCTAAGGATTTGGGACATGAGTTTCAAAAGGAAGTTCGAGATGTTTGTTAAGTTGAGGTCGAGTATAAGGCATAAGCAACATACCGTGAATAAAAGATGCATACATCATTACGCTGGAAAGAAATCTTTGGGAAATAAATTGAGTCTGCTGCTATTGCTATTTTCTTTTCTTTCTGATAGCTAATTAGAATATTTAGAGCAGTATTAGCTAGCTATCATGGAAGCCACAAGACACTAAGCAACTTACAGTGATGCTGTCAGCTCTCAGGATACCACCATCATAAGGTATTGAAGGTCCTCGTTGGATGTGGCACCAAAAAGAGGATTGTGCACATCTGAGAACCTCTATCCAGAATAATAGTGTGCAGAATGAACCACTAACTGCATGGATGAAGTAAAAATGCCGTATTAAACACATCGAAGACACAGTTGATTGCAGGACAGCCTGTTTTTGTATAATACTAAGACACAAAAGCACTACCAGTTAATTTTAAGACACCATCTATTGTAGACTGGACTGATATGAGAAATGTTAAAACCAAAAACATGTACATCTTAGGACACATGAATTACATTCATTGCAAATATATCTTAGAGCTTTGGGATCAGGATAGGTGTGTGACACTGGGAACCCTCAAGGAGAACAGCTCCACTAGGCAGGACCAAAAGGAGCATTTCACTCTTTGCTGACATCACTGAGCAAGCGTCCACTCCAGCTGCTCTCAGAATCCACTGGTTCCAGTGGCACAAAGTAACAAAGGGTCCTGGCCCCTTCTCAGATCACCTCACATGGAAAATTGTTCAACTGTGCTTCTGCATATTTGGCTTGCTTCCTGCTTTCAGCTGTGGCTCAAGGGCATTTCTTAGGCAGTTCCTCCGTGCATGCCACAGTGCACCTTTAAAATGTCAGCCCTCCATTCACACCTGCTTGATAGAGAACAAACTCCAGTCATTAACAGTTTATCCCGATCAAAGATTTCTTGTGGGCCTGGCTTGGTGGCTCATGCCTGTAATCCCAGCACTTTGGGAGGCCAAGGCAGGTGGATCGCTTGAGCCCAGGAGTTCAAGACCAGTCTGAGCAACATGGTGAAACTCTGTCTACACACACACACACAACAATAACAACAACAACAATAAAAGTTAGCCAGGCATGGTGGCACCTGGAGGCCCAGCTATTTGTGAGGCTAAGGTGGAAGGATCGCTTGAGTCAGGGAGGTTGAAGCTACAGTGAGCCATGATCACACCATTGCACTCCAGCCTGGGCAACAGAGTGAGACCCTGTCTCAAAAAAAAAAAAAGGGTTTATTATGAACCAGATTTGCAATTGCTATGGTCTCTTCAGTGGGAAGAGGAGGCAGAAAGGTTCCCATTTTTCCTGTTTTTATGTTACTGTAGTACCCATCATTATAAAGAGCGCTAGTAAGCATGGGGGTGGGGCACACCCCGGCTGTTTGGGAGGCTGAGGCAGAAGGATTGCATGAGCCCAGGAGTTAAAGCCCTGGTAGAGTTGTCACACTTGAAAAAGGAATAGACAGAAGGGCATCCTTCCCGCCACCTCCTGTGGGGGTACCTCTCTGTCTCCTTCTCATTTCTCCTCCCTTCTGATCCTTTCTTTCCTATACAGTTGTAAAGTTTACTTTTGAACTATGTCTATTCATTTATTTCTATTAAGAAAAATTCTCTTTAGGCCAGAAAATGTGATAATTGTAGACAGATAAACACGTTTCATGCTGTCATTTTTTAGGGAAGTGGTTGTTGCTTGGTAGCCAGTGTGGACATTTTGAGACTTGCGCTGGTTTCATAGAATTGACCAGTTAGCTAAGACAGTGAGTTACATCAGGAAATGGTTTCATGTAGTTGCATTGCAGAAATGTAGAGAATAGATATAGAAATAGATGAGAAGTGTAATCATGTGATGGAAAGTCTAAATCTCAAATATGCTATACAAATTATAGTTTAACTGTTTGGCTTGTAACTGCTTTTAATGACTCGTGAAATAATTCTGTTCTTTACCGGATGCAGTGTGGGTAGGAGTATAGGTTCTTTTCTCTGATGGTCCTGGCTTCCCTGCTCTGGTTCAGGCAGTTTACTTACTTCACTAAGCCTCAGCTAGAAAATGGGGGTGGTAATAGAACCCAACTCCTAGATCCTTGTGAAAATTAAATGAGATAATCCTGAAAGGCATTAACATGACAAAAATTCAATATATGTGAGCTTTTTAATTCATGATTAGCACAGGGTTCATGATCTGATACAAATTAAGAAGCATTTGCTACATATTTCAAACTTTTCTTTCAAAAAATCATGTACAAATCAGACATTTGAACTATTGTACATGCTAAATTAATGAAATTTTGCTGTTTAAAAATCTAGTTTCTCTGTCTTTTAGTAGTTCTTGCTGAAGACTGTTTACATTAGACGGCTGCTCTGAGGGTACCTAGGCTAGGCCAGTGAGTAATGTCTTTTGGGCTCACTCTGGCCAGATGTGCCCATGAGATGTGGCGCTGGTTAACATCAGAGATGCTCCTTCCCGTCCCTGCATCCTTCCAGGGACAGCCAGCCTCTGTGTGAAACCCACCGTGGTGGACAAGGGGCCTTCGTGAACACTGTTTGTTCATTCCTCAGGATATGCCCAGTTGGAGAGTACATTGCCGCTTTTTCTACAATATGTGTTTACAGGTTGTCTTTAGAAAGCATTTAGAAAACATTATCAGTTCTTTCCAGGGTACTTTTCTCTTCTCACTTTAAAATGTGGCCACCTGCCCTGTCTTTATCTGCAAGGGCAGCCCCTCTACCTCGTAGTATGCACGATTTGAGGAACTAACTCCCAGACTCCAGGCATTTAGACTGTAACCTTCAGACACTGGACAGGTGAAAAGAAAATGTGAGAAGCAGGTTGACCTGCAGCACTGGGGATGTCATTCTGATCATTGTATTGTTTCAAAGTAGATTCGAAAGCAGTTTCCACTTGCTTGCTGAACCTCAGCTCAGATCACCAAGAGTTGCTTCAAGGGATTTGGTATTGTAATAGTTGGCAGTTTTTAGCACAAAGCACGTAATCTTTGAACAATTAAGTCATTTGGAGTTTGCTTATGGGATCATGTCCTCTGATATATTTTAACTGCTTGTGACCATTTTATGCAAGGTGGCATGAAATTCATGGCCTGAAAATGGACAGAGCACTAAAGATGATTCTGTTTTACTTCCTTCCTCTTTTTTGCAGTCCCCAACCAGAGACTACTGAGTCTAGCCAGCCTTTCTGTGCACACATGTGCTTCTCTTGCCTAACGGCATTCTGCTTCTCCCTTGGGAATGTGTTCCATTGGCTCATAGTTCTGTGGGTCAAGTTAGGAGGAATGTCATCCTTGTATATATCTATGTATAAATGAGGTAAACTCCCGTCTTTTCCTTCACTTTTAACCTAAATGTTTCTTGTGGCAATTTATGTCACATTCATAGCTGCAGCCCCTGCTAATGCTTTGGACAGTAACATTATCATGGTCTTATTATTACCTGACATTCATGTAGTAATTCTCACTATTATCCCTGAGTGTAAGTTATATGTAATCCTGTGAAAAGACCAGGAAACAAGACCAAGTAAGTTTAGGAAACTTGTAGTTTTATGACTTTATACATGCTTAAGCAATTATGTGGTGTGGATGTTTTTGAACTACACGAAAGGAAGATGCGGGAGGATAAAGAAGATAGAGGAGGATATTAGTGAAAGGACAGGGAAGGGACAGGGAAAGAACACGAGGATATGCAGCAGGCACGGGCCGTTTAGGTACCAAGAACAATGGCTTTCAATCCCACGTGGCACCTCCAAATTAAGCACTGTTTTATATGTGTAATGAGGAGAATCATTTTCATCATTTGTTATCAACGAATTTTTTTACATATCCAAGAGCACTTGCTTTTTTTATACATGTAAACGAGTTGGCCTGGGGTTTCAGGGAACTGGGTAATAGGAGCCAGGTGAGGGGGTTTCTGGGAGGAGTGAGAAGCATGGTTCGGGAGACCCAGGCTCTAATTCCAGCTCGACCACCTGCACGGTATGGCTTTGGGTAGTTCAGTTAACCTTCAGAGTCTCTGTTTCCTTATCTGAAAAATCAGGTTTAAATGATTAAAAAAATATGGCCGGGCGCGGTGGCTCACGCCTGTAATCCCAGCACTTTGGGAGGCCAAGGCAGGTGGATCACAAGGTCAGGAGATTGAGACCAGCCTGCCTAACATGGTGAAACCCCGTCTCTACTAAAAATACAAAAAATTAGCCAGGTATGGTGGCGGGCGCCTGTAGTCCCAGCTACTCAAGAGGCTGAGGCAGGAGAATGGCGTGAACCCGGGAGGTGGAGCTTGCAGTGAGCCAAGATCACGCCACTGCACTCCAGCTTGGGCAACAGAGCGAGACTCTGTCTCAAAAAAAAAAAAAAAAATTAAAAAAAATAATGCCCAGTGTCTACCATAGTATCTGGTATGCAAGAGGAAGTTATATTTTAGAATAAGTGTTGTTTTTTCCTCCTTTCTCTTGAGGCTTTCTTAGGCCAGCCAAGAACAGAGAATTAGGAAGAGAAGTTTGAGTTTTAAAAACCACTGTGCAGTAAAGGTGTGAGGGTGGGGTGCTGATCGCAGAAAATCGTGGTTAAAAGTCCACATACCAGCTGAAGAGTGGATACGATCCAAGGAATATGCTAAACTTGCCTCCGCCGTCAGTGCCATAGGAAATTCCATGAACTGTTTTTTGTTCTGGGCATTGCATTACGTTCGGTGACTCTGAGGAATCTATATAAAGATTAACACTTTCTCCTTTCCACGTGTGCTTCCTAATAGCCCCTCACAAATACTATATTGGATTTCGGTACGTCCATCCTTTAACAGAAGAAGCAATTGAGGAGATGGAGAGAGATGGCCTAGAAAGGGCTATTGCTTTCACACAGTATCCACAGTACAGCTGCTCCACGACAGGTAAGGGCATCTCTCTGCCAGTGGAAAGGTAGATATGGTGCTGGCAAAAATAACCAAGGAGTCTAAGTACTGAAGGGAAGGATGAATCATTTGCAATTTGAATGGCAAATTCAACCTGTCTTCATTAAACAGGAGAGTTCAGGTCAGTCCATTTGAAATCTCATGGTCCATCTGTCCCTTGAATTATTGGCCACTTGGCTGGGAATTACCCAAATGGTGGGTGGTAGGCAGTAGCTATAAGTGGTCAGTGCTTTAATGCCGTTGTGTAATGGATCAGTAATGAACCTTAAGGCTCTTTTTAGGTTTGTGTGATAAACCTTTTTATGGCTACCCAGATTTTCTTACTGATGTAGCAAAGATTGTAACTGTTTGCATTTTGAAAGCAAAGATGCCCATACAACATGGGAAATACTGGTATTTTGTTGCCGTTGTTGTGCTTCAGTTATGAGTTGGTTGCTGGTAAAACTAAAGCCCAGTTTGGGGTTCCCTTTGCAAAATTTTCTGTGTTCTTGATTTTGGAAAATGTTACTACTTGTTGTTTTCTGTATATTTAACTGGAGCTGGGTAATAATCGGTGTTTGGCAACCTCTGTATCATTCACTGTAGGCAAAGCTGCTGCTGTCACCCACAGATACATTTGTTTGCATTCCCTTGCAAGGACTGAGGTCAGCACATTCTTAGTCCCAAATAGCTTTCGGATGTTAATGTTTATCATTTCTATAACCATAAGGAGAATCAAAAGGCTATTGGAAAAAGTCAAAGCTTGTTATGTGCCTTAAATATGTGTTCAGAGAACCCATTAAAATGCCTGAGTTCAGAGAACCCATTAAAATGCCTGAGTTCTCAGAGACCCTCAAGAGTTTGAATTATCATTTCTTTTCTTTCTTTTTTTTCTGAGACAGAGTCTCACTCTGTCATTGCAACCTCCATCTCCAGGGTTCAAGTGGTTCTCCTGCCTCAGTCTCCCGAGTAGCTGGGATTGCATGCACGCGCCATCACACGCGGCTGATTTGTGTATTTTTGGTAGAGATGGGGTTTCACCATGTTGGCCAGGCTGTTCTCAAACTCCTGGCCACAAGTGATCCACCCGCCTCAGCCTCCTAAAGCACTGGGATTACAGGCGTGAGCCACTGCACTCGGCCTGAATTATTATTTTTCTTTTTGAAATGCACCACTACAACTTCAAAATGTCTGGTCATACGTTACTGGAGAAGGAGTCAGATTTTATGAACTTTTAAGCTCTCCTTTTGCCTTGTTTTAAGAAATATACCTCAATATGTAAATGGCTACTCTCACAATTAGATAAATTAAGAAGTTTGTTATTTACATGACAGAAGATTGACTATGATTTTTATTTCAGGGCTGGCTCTAACAAGTGACAGTGTATGCAAACCTTCAGCATATGCTTAGTTTTCCTTGAGTGTGTCTCATATAAGGACAGGTACATCCATCTATCCAAGTTGTGGAAGGCTTTGGGAAGTACATGAATTCTCCGAGGCCACTCAGGTGCTGTTTATCTGTTGGATCTTTTAGATATGCACTATTGTGGCAGAGCCAGTGTATGTCTTCATCACAAACGAATTTCTCAGTCACATTTTTCTCCTTCTTAATGACTTCTTTGGATTGTTTGTTGAATGTTTCCACACAATCTGAAAGAGCTAATGCCAGATGCCCCCTTGCACATATGTCCAGATGCCCTCTTGCACATATGAAAATGATATCCACCTGTGAAGTGTGGTCTGTAATGTGAATCTGGTGGTGACAACTTTTTGATTTCTGGAGAGATTGTTTTTGAACCTTGAATGGATTCCATTTGAATTCTTCTGATTCACTGTATTCTACTCACCAAAATTGAACCTGTTTTATCTTTTTGGAAGTTGAGTCTTAGCCTGAGAGTATATTTGATTTAAAATATGCTCCCTCCTAGCATTTTAAATTGGAAACCTAACTAATAGTTCTTATAGTTAGAGAGCCCAGTGGGTTGGTGATGGAAAACATAGAAATGTTTTGGGACTTGCTCTTTGTTAAGATTGAGGAAGAGGCTATGTGTTAGACTTGGTTTCATAGGATTCGGGTGTGACTCCAAATGACCTCCCCTAGACAGGAAAAAGTTGCATTGGGTTGACACCATCTGCCTTCCTTTTGGCTTTGAATTTTCATGATTTCCATCTCTCTCTTATAGAAATACAAGTTTATTAGACTACTTGTAATGATTTGGTGTCCATTTAGCTTATTCTAGGGAATGAGAGCTCACAGGAACCTCAATAATTTTCTCTCCTTATCATGAGGCCGTTAATAACAATAGTTATGCTGGGTGTGGTGGCTCGCCCCTGTAATCCTAGCACTTTGGGAGACCCAGGCGGGCAGATTACCTGAGGTTGAGAGTTCGAGACCAGCCTGACCAACATGGAGAAACCCTGTCTCTGCTAAAAATACAAAATTAGCCAGGTGTGGTGGAACATAGCTGTAATCCCAGCTACTCAGGAGGCTGAGGCAGGAGAATCACTTGAACCCGAGAAGTAGAGGTTGCAGTGAGCCGAGATTGTGCCATTGCACTCCAGCCTGGGCAACAAGAGCAAAACTCTGTCTCATAAACAAACAAACAATAGTTACAAAGCTTTTATCATAACATGGAAAATATTTATCTCTTAATATTAAGTAAAGATGCTCAAAATACTCAGCATGCAGAATTGCATATGTATTAAAAATTACAACTTCATAAAACAAAACATCTATAAAGAAAAAAAGAACCACATTAGAGTAAAACAATGACTGTAATTAGCATGCTGGGATAATGGTCAGTTTCTTTTTTTCTTTCTTCCCCATCCCATACATTTCCTATAATGGGATTGATAACCTTTGTAACTGAAAAAAAAAAAAAAAACGTACTTTTTTTTTTTTTTTTTGTGACAGAGTTTCGCTCTTGTTGCCCAGGCTGGGGTGCAGTGGCGCGATCTCGGCTCACCGCAACCTCCACCTCCTGGGTTCAAGCGATTCTCCTACCTCAGCCTCCCGAGTAGCTGGGATTACAGGTGTACTATCAGACTTGGCTAATTTTGTATTTTTTAGTAGAGACAGGCTTTCTCCGTGTTAGTCAGGCTGGTGTCAAACTCCCGACCTCAGGTGATCCACCAGCCTCGGCCTCCTAAAGTACTGGGATTACAGGCGTGAGCCACTGCGCCTGGCCAACATACTTTCAATTGTAAGACTTGGTCCCTGCAAATATGACTGCTTATATTTCATAACTCTACAGTCATCTTGTTTTTCACTAGAACTGACATCGATAATCTTTGAAAGTCCATTGAAATTGATTGCTTTTTAGTGATCTTCATTTGCAGGGTAGTTAAATCTATATGCATTGTAGAGTATTGAAATGATTGTAATTAGACTGATTCAGTATAGAAGCAGTTACCTGCTTTGAACTTATATATACTACCTTTACAAGTCTGTTTTTTATTTTCACCATAATCAAAATGCATCTACTAAGTGGCCTCTGTATATTTCAGGCAGCAGCTTAAATGCCATTTACAGGTACTATAATCAAATGGGACGGAAGCCCACGATGAAGTGGAGCACTATTGACAGGTGGCCCACACATCACCTCCTCATCCAGGTAAGCCAGTGATTGCCAGCTGCCTGTCACCCCAGCATCTAGTGTGTATCAGCTTCTTGTCCCTTCTGGGTTTGTGGATGTCCTTCTGAGCCTTTCTGTTCGTTTGCTTAAATTGTGTGTTAGGGATTAAATGAAAGTATTATATTCTTGATTTATTATGAACAGAGAAAATACATTTAAAGATTAAAATGATTAGAGTCTTCTTTCTGCAGATGAATGCTATTAGTCCCAAGCCATAACAGAACGATATTTTGAGTTTTGTGCTTCCTGTGACCCGAAGAGCATTAAAGATTGTGCATGGTCTTTCAGTTAACTTTCATTTGTAGGCTGAATGACTGACCGATGAATTAAATTTTCTATTTTCTAAATCCTTTAAAATGTCAAAAGATTTTAAAAATGTAAAAGTAATATATCTACATTTTCTGAGACATGAAAATAAATTGAACGTTTCAATTGAGAAAGTTTTACATATTAAAAGAAATTTCATATTTCTTCTGTACAATTTACATATATAATATTTTTATTAGCAGATGCTTGATTTTAGGAGAATAAATTAAAATTACAGTTCTAACGTTAATAGCGTTGAACTGATGTTGAACTGATTCTTTTCTGCGTGTCAAAAATGAGAGGGCAGTTGGTAAAATATTGCCCTAAATTAGGCAAATATAATTTTGTTCTGCTAGTAGAAGTTCCTGCTTTTGAGTTATTTTAGGTAGGGGAAATATTAAGTCATTTAGATTTTATCCATTTTATTTTTCACTCCCTGAACGTTTTCTGACTCTTGACAAAAAACCCTAACAGCTTTAGAAGCCTGGTATCACTTAAATCTGTGACCACTAGATGGTGCTAGACATCATTGAAATCAGGCCAGCTCTCCCCACAGCTGTGTTCCTTAGGCATATAAAGGGTTAACACTTGGGTTGAAATCCAATTTTAAGTAAAAAGTGAAGGAGCTTACCCTTAGGGGTGGGTGTAGTTGTGGTCTCTGTGTGCAGCATTGACGGCTGTGTTGCTGGGTCCAGCCAGTACTGCCTGGGCACCAGCAGCCTGGGTTTTGCTTTGGGAGGCCTGCGATTGGAAAGGAGGGGGTTTCAGGTCAGCATTGACATGTGGTAGCAGGGAATGGAGGGATCTGCACAGCATCTGCCTGCCCTGATCAAGTGAGTAATTAGATTTGCATTAAAATTCAGCCCTTTGAAAAGGGGGGAAGCAGAACGATGGAAAGGTCTCTTAACTGAGGAAGTCTCTGTTCATAAAATGAAAGGGAATTTTAGAGGCATTTATCTGCCCTCCTAGATGATGTGATTGAAGGCTCTGAGAGGCTCGGTGCCTCTTTCATTCTGCAGAGAGGTTGCGCATGGAAAATGCCACAGATGGGTTTTAGGTGATTTAAATAGCACTTCTCCTTGCCCATGGCGCCTCAGTTTTGAAGACGGCTTAGAGGCTGTTGCAAGCCATATGATTTGTGTTTTTACTTGCAAGTATTACTTGCAATTTGTGTTTTCCTCTTTGCAAGCCAAGAAAAGAAAAACACTAAGCTTTGAATACGATATGACATTTTTGGAAACCAGAAAACAAAATCCTAAACTAAAACAAAAAGTATAGTTTAAAACTACAAATTCTGTTTTGAATCCACATTTCTACTTGGCATAGGTAGTGATTGCTCCAAATAGCCATTTTATTACTGTTTTCTCTAATATTGGTATTTATCTAGCTGTTGGATTAACTGGGGCAAATTTATGTTCTAGACTCCTGTATAAACCTTGCAGTGGACCTCCTTATCTAGGCTGAGGTCCAAAGATAATCCTTTCTGAGCATCCTTAGTTTCCAAACACTGCAAAGACCAGAAAATATTGGTTTTGTTTGTATCTAATCCTATCACATTTACTGAGAATTTGCATTATAAATTCTGAAAAGGGAACTGAACTTTAGGTACCATTTTATGCCTTAGGATATTTGTTTGCCAAATTTCAAGAGTTCTGGAAAGATTAATAATATCTCAATATTTATTAGGGAATAGTTTGCTTATCCCATAGTTTTCACTGACCACTGATATATCAAAATACCAACAAGTGCAGATTTACATGTTGCTGATCAATTGTCCTTTATAATTTTTAAAAAGTTACAAAGGACAATTGGGAAATAATTCTAGATATGCAGAAAAGTTACAAGATTAAGAACAGTGTAAGGAACTCTCATCTACTCTTTTACCTATGTTACTGTGTTATTATTTTGAGACAGGGTTTCACTCTGTTGCCCAGGCTGGAGTTGAGTGGAATGATCGTAGCTCACTGCAGCCTTAACCTCCGGGGCTCAAGTGATCCTCCTGCCTCAACCTCCTGAGTAGCTGGGACCACAGGCATGTGCCATTATGCCCTGCTAATTTTTAAAAATGTTGTGGAGATTAGGTCTTTCCATGTTGCCCAGGCTGGTCTTGAACTTCTGGGCCCCAGCAATCCTCCCGCCTTGGCCTCCTAAAGTGCTGGGATTACTGGCGTGAGCCACTGCATCTGGCCTATTGATGTGTTATTAACATGTATCTCCTACTTGCTTTATCATTCACATGCCCTGTGTGTGTGTATGTATGTGTGTGTCTCTGTGTTTGTATACACATGATTTTTTTCTGACCCATTTGAGAATAAGTTATGCATATATCATCATCCTCTACACCTAAACATTTAAATGTGTGTTTTCTAAAATCAGGAATATTCTCTTACATAACCACAGTACAACATTCAACTTCAGTAAATTTAACATCAATATTTAAACTTTTACTTAATCTACATTCATATTCTGATTTTGTCAGTTGACCCATTTGTGACTTTTGTAGCATTTTTTATAAGCTAAATGACAGAGAATGATTAAAGTATAAGATGAAAGAAGGCCCTTTCAGTTCTGGTATTTCAGCACCTATCGACGTGAATCAAAGTGCCGGCTAGACGAAGGGAGCTCCCTGGTCTGGTAGACAGAGGTTTGGAGGGAGAGGCAGGAACCATGTTCTTTCCCAAGTTCCACAGATGTGACTGAATGAGCCCCTAAGTTTACCACATCTTTCCTCGCTCTGTGAATTTAATGGGTGTGTATCACCTGTCATCTGTTGTTGTGAAGGTTTTTATAAAACTTAACTTGATGGGGATAGGAGGCTCAGAAGAAAATGTTATAAAAATAGAACAGTATTTTCTTATTTCCCTACTATTCCTGACTAATGTATTTAATGTGGTATGCCTAAAAGCCAAACTAAGGAAGCTTTAGAAAGACGCTGTAAGCTGTTTTCCTGCTAACGGAGCAAATGAGAGGTCTTAAAACAACTTCTCCTTCCCATCTGTGTTTCCTTTCCATCTGGAAGTGTGCCCTGTCCTTCCCGAGGGGAAGCAGATCCACAGCCCGCATTTGCAGTGAGCCATTAGCGAGCTTTAGAAGTTTCCCAGCAAATTCCCTAGGCCCCTGAAACCGTTATGATCCATTTTGATGATAAACCAATGCTGAGAGGCTGGACTGTTTGCAATTTTTTAAAAAAGCGAGTCCTGATTTTTTGAGGGTTGCTCTGAGATTTTTGGTGTAGGCTTCATTTTAAAAATATTTTCTTTTTCCTTCCATTTCTTTCTTCCCTTCCTCTTTATCCTCCTTTCTTGTTATTCCCTCAGTGCTTTGCAGATCATATTCTAAAGGAACTGGACCATTTTCCACTTGAGAAGAGAAGCGAGGTGGTCATTCTGTTTTCTGCTCACTCACTGCCGATGTCTGTAAGTAAGAACGTTTTCTTGGATGACCTAGTGATAGAGGATTGGGTGATTTCATTTGCTAAATGTGTGAAATGGGTCCAGCTTCCATTATGTCCTAAGCCCAGTGCAAGAATGAATTCTCAAATCTCAGACTTGGTGCTGACTTAACTAGCTTCACTTCTTAAAACCTCATAACAATGAATCCAAATTATAATATTGTAAGTAGATCTTTTCCTCTTTTTTTTTATTTTTTGAAACAGAGTCTTACTGTGTTGCCCAGGCTGGAGTGCGGTGGCGCAATCTCGACTCACTGCAACCTCCGCCTCCTGGGCTCAAGCAATTATCTTGCCTCAGCCTCCCAAGTAGCTGGGATTACAGGCACTCACAACCATGCCTGGCTAATTTTTTATATTTTTAGTAGAGACTGGGTTTCACCATGTTGGCCAGGCTGGTCTCGAACTCCTGACCTTAGGTGATCCACCCACCCAGGCCTCCCAAAGTGCTGTCATTACAGGTGTGAGCCCCACCACACCTGGCTTCTCTTTTCTTTAAAATGATAACTTGAAGATATATTCATATATAAGACTTTCTAATAAGTGGGAAAGTTAAGAGAAGCCTGCTTTTGCCTGCCCTGTCGGCAGAGCTCAGCTTGATATTTCTGTGTGTTGAGTGGGAGGGTCTCCATTCAGACGAAGCGTTCTCAGTCCCATGCTTTTGGATGGACTTGTTAGGGGCTGTTTGAATTCCAGGCAGCCATTGCAGTTTGCTAAGACTCAGGACCACATTTTTGCAAGTGAATATAGAGGATCAAGTTGGGGTCTGGCTGCTCCTTAGTTCATCATATTACTCTCGGCTATTCATCCAGATGCTACAATCTGTGCCATAGCTGTTGTATTGTTGGAAACAAGAATGATCAAGCTAGTGTACTGTATGATATATAGAAGTGCTTGGAATAAGTAACCAGTTTCATCTGCTCGGAACTGGCATTGTATCCTAAAACCAGTGCTTTCCAAGCCAGAGAGGTGGATAATTACATCTTCATAGGTGTGATTGAGGTTTTAACAACGTTGGGAATGGAGCCAGCCTCAGTGTCTGGGCCACACTTGTAACTGGGCCTTACCGCCCCCTGGTAGCCACTAGGGCAAAGCCCTTGCAGATCCTCTACTCGTTATCTCTGCTGGGCCGAGGCTCTGGAGATAAATTCCTCTCTTCTGGAAGCCTGCCTATTTTAATGGGTTTGCTTTTCCTTTTGTTGTCATACAGTCCTTTTCACATGTCCATCCTCCTGCAGCCTCATCCTATGTAAGGTGAGACCTTGCCTGAGATGCCAGAAGGGAAGCTCTTGAACCAGCCCAGAGCAAACACATTTGCCTTTTTTTTTTTTTGATATGGGGTCTCGCTCTGTTGCCCAGGCTGGAGTGCAGTGGTGCGATCACAGCTCACTGTAGGCTCCACCTCCTGGGTTCAAGCGATTCTCCTGCCACAGCCTCTTGAGTACCTGGGACCACAGGCACACACCACCACGGCTGGCTAATTTTTTGTATTTTTAGTAGAGACAGGGTTTCACCATGTTGCCCAGGTTGGTCTCAACCTCAGGTGATCCACTCACCTTGGCCTCCCAAAGTGCTGGGATCACAGGCATGAGCCACCATGCCCGGCTGAAACCCATTTTTGTATGTGGGGATTCCAGGTGCTGCCTTGCCTCCTCTCACCCTGGCCTCGCTTCCTTATTCTTTCACCTGGGGGCAGAGCACGCTGCTTCCAGGTTAGTTTGCTGGTCAAGCCTCGTTGTGGGACCGGGAAATGCCATGATGTCATAAGGATAAGTCAGGTATGGGGAGGACAGTTGAAGAGGTGAGAAAGAACAATGATCTAGCATACTCTTCTCTTCCCCTACGTTCACTTCTGATAACTTTTTAAACTTTTTATTTTGAAGAAATTTTTAGACTTACAGAAAACTGGTTAAGAGAGTGCACAGTTACCCTCTACTCAGCCTCTCCCAGTGTTAACATCTTACACAACCATTGTACAGTTACCAACACTGAGAAACCAGCGCTGGCACAATACTATTAACTGCACTCCAGGCTTCATGTGGATGTCACCTGTGTTTCCAAAAATGTCCTTTTTCACTCCCAGGACCCAGTCCAGGGTCCCACACTGCATGTGGCTGTGGGGTTTCCTCAGCACCCTCCAATCTGTGACAGTCCTGATACTTGGCTTTTCTTTCATCACCTTGATTTTATTTATTTATTTATTTGTTTGTTTTTGGTACAGGGTCTCACTCTGTCACTCAGGCTGGAGTGCTGTGGTGCAGTCACAACTCAGTGCAGCCTCAACCTACCAGACTTGGGTGAGCCTCTCACCTCAGCCTCCTGAGTGGCTCGGACTACAGGCGTACACCACCACACCTGGCTAATATTAGTATTTTTTGAAGAGACAGGGTTTCGCCATGTTGCCCAGACTGGTCTCGACCTCCTGGACCCAGGTGATCCACCCACCTCAGCCTCCTGAAGCACTGAGATTATAGGTGTGAGGCACCACGCCCCGCCACACGTTGATATTTTTGAGGAGTCATTTTTAGGATGTCAGTTGTTTTGTGGTGCGTCCCTCCATCTGGGTTTGTCTGAAGTTTTCTCATGATTAGATTGCGGTTGCGCATCATTGGCAAGAACTCACAGGGGAGTGGAGCCCTGCTCTGTGCATCACACCCGGGGGTCTGTGATGTCAAAAGACATACTTGGGTGTGTCTGCTGTGTTGATCCATCCTGAAATTACTATTTTTCTTTTTGTAATTAAAAATATCTTGGAGGAGATACTTTGAGACAATACAGAGATTTGGTTATTCCTTATCCTTTGCCCCTAATCTTAGCATCCATGGGTAGATCATGTTTGTAGCAATTACTGCATTGCTGTCCTATTGGCAACTTTGTGTTTCCTTCATTCCTTCTACATGTATGCCTCCCATGGCTTTTAAACAGACTAGTAGTAATAATCATAAAATAGTTTGTCAGTGTATATATGTAATTGTTTTTTTTGAGATGGAGTCTTGCTCTATCGCCCAGGCTGGAGTGCAATGGGACAATCTTGGCTCACTGCAACCTCTGCCTCCTGGGTTCAAGCGATTCTTCTGCCTCAGCCTCCCGAGTAGCTGGAATTACAGGTGTGTGCCACCCCACCCAGCTAATTTTTGTATTTTTAGTACAGACAGGGTTTCACCATGTTGGTCAGGCTGGTCTCGAACTCCTGACCTCAGGCAATCAGCCTGCCTCGGCCTCCCAAAGTGCTGGGATTACAGGCATGAGCCACTGTGCCCGACCTGTCAGTATATTTCATTTCACCAGTATTCTTTGAGCACCTGCTATATTCCAGTCACTGTTTCCAGCCGTAACATAGGGTAGGGGAATGAAGAAAACAGAAAAATCTTTGTCTGCAGGGAGTAGGGAGAAAAGGTAATAAACATAATACATACGAAAATGGTATGGTAGATTAGCATGTAATAGATGTTATAGAAGAAAATAAAGCCAGGTGAGGGCTAGGGAGTCAGTACACAGTGAATGTTTAAAGCATTAAAATTTATATTGAAAATTTTCAAAGGTATTAACAAGAGATCGTGTATGAAACATTTGCTGTGCACAAAGTGTTTGCCTGTTGTCCATTGTTGCAGGAAGGGTGGGGAGAGAGGAAGTGGAAGGTGTGGGTCATACTCTTGGAGGTGCCCGTAACCTGCGCTGATGTGCTGCTGCTTTCCTCCTCTAATTCCACCAGGGTTTACCGTAAATCCAGCCGTTCTGTACATTGTCCATGCAGCACTGTTTCAGTTCCTGTTGTGAAATCAACTACTCACATGACCACCAGGGTAGAAGTTCCCATCCTGCCCAGCTTTTCTGTGTCATCTTCGTATTTCAGATGAGGGAGAGAGAATCATCCTCCTTAGTTAGATCTTGTGAGTCTCCCATGAATAACATGGAACATAGAATTCTCCACCCTCTTAGGGACGTTAGAGATGATCGAGTGCGGTGTTTTTCTTTGGCTGATGACGAAGTGGAACTAAGGAAGTTTGGTGATTGAACTCAGACCATGTCATCATTGGTGCAGGAGACAGAAAGGGAAGGCTTTGTTCCAGCGCTCACACCATGTCAGCACATAGTCAGAGGCTCTCGGGGCCTTCCCAGTGTTAATGACTGAACACCCATTGTGTCTCCGCTGCAGGTGGTCAACAGAGGCGACCCATATCCTCAGGAGGTAAGCGCCACTGTCCAAAATGTCATGGAAAGGCTGGGATACTGCAACCCCTACCGACTGGTGTGGCAGTCCAAGGTAGGTGGCTTCCACACTGGCGGGCAGCCAGCTCTTTTGGTTAAATGTATTTTATGAGTTGTAAAATGGTTAGATTTGGCTCTTACACATAGACAGGCTCTTCCATAACCTGAAGGCTCACCGTGGGCAGAAAGAATCTGCAAGTGAGTAAGATGGAAGGGGAAATCAAGTGACTTGTGGAGTTCCATTGGTTTAATATTTTACTTTTAGCTGCAATGACAGAAACTGTTATTTATTTATATTTAGGCAACTACTAGGATTCAAGTTTCCATGTGAAAATATCAGAATCGGCCGGGCGCGGTGGCTCAAGCCTGTAATCCCAGCACTTTGGGAGGCCGAGACGGGAGGATCATGAGGTCAGGAGATCGAGACCATCCGGGCTAACGTGGTGAAACCTCGTCTCTACTAAAAAATACAAAAAACTAGCTGGGCGAGGTGGCGGGCGCCTGTAGTCCCAGCTACACGGGAGGCTGAGCCAGGTGAATGGCGTAAACCTGGGAGGCGGAGCTTGCAGTGAGCTGAGATCCGGCCACTGCACTCCAGCCTGGGCGACAGAGCAAGACTCCGTCTCAAAAAATAAAATAAAATAAAATAAAAAAAGAAAATATCAGAATCCATTCAAGCAGGTGTAAAGAGTGGCTCTTGCCCCCAGTGGGCAGTGCGTGTGCCCAGGGGGGCAGACGGGTACTACAGACCATCACAAGGCGTGGTCCACTTACACATTCGTCTACCTTTTGCATAGGTTGGTCCAATGCCCTGGTTGGGTCCTCAAACAGACGAATCTATCAGAGGGCTTTGTGAGAGGGGGAGGAAGAATATCCTCTTGGTTCCGATAGCGTTTACCAGTGACCATATTGAAACGCTGTATGAGCTGGACATCGAGTACTCTCAAGTTTTAGCCAAGGAGGTAAATGCACCCATCTGCCTTTATCCCATCATGAGTTGTTTTAAAAGGAGATTTTCTCTGCAACTAACTAATGTGTCATTCAAAATATTGTTTACTGTATTTTTTTGCATGTACGGTGTCCTCATTCTGCTGAATAATAATTCATCTGAGTAATAATCTCAACACATTGAGTTAATTCCATGCAGTGGAAGGGGAAACCTGTGTTTTCCTTAAACCAGGTGCCCCAGGGATCACTGTGGCTGACATCATTTTGTTTGAGTTACTGGGCTACTCCAAAGTAATAACAACTACATTTCTTTAAGAAAAAAGAAATGTACTTCTCACTAATTCCAAAGGAAAACATTTTATTGTTTTATAATTTCTTTTCTTTGCCTAATAATGACCTTTACTCAGGGCTATTACATGGCTTCTTGTTGGGTGTCAAGGCATATAGGAGTCATTGTCTTTTAAGAGAAGAGCGTGAAATGAATGTGGAAGCAATGTGTGGTGTGATTTCCTTGGCCTCTTTTATGCACTCACTTAATTAGCTGTTTGCTGCCATGTTGTGATCAATCTGATTATTGAAATAACAAATACCATCTTTGGTGTCTTGTAATATGAGATGGATGTGAATTGTCATGCAGGGTGGAGAAAAACTATTGTTCATCTATGTCCTGCCTTTTGAGAGCTGGCCTAAAACCTTTGTCGAATTTATACTTTATTTTTATAACTTTTCTCCCTCTCTGCCAGAGTTTCTGGCCCTGGTCACCCCATGTGTGATAGATGGAGGCCCAGCCTGCAGGAGACGTCACCCTCTCTGGGACTGGGCAGCAGGTGGAGGGTGGGGGGAGAGTGGGTGGGGGCAGAACTTGAGCCAACACCCGACCCCCATGGAATTTGAATTTCCATGCTGGACATCAATCAGACGTGGGTGAAGTTAGGGAGCACATAAGTTTCTTGTCAGTGGTTCTGACACAGGATTTGCAGGCAAGTTGTAATTGGCTAAGAAGTGGTTGCAGCATCGTCTATGGATTTTGTTTAAAGATGCCTTCTGTATCTCTCCATGAGCTGGCTAATTGTGAACTTGCTAAAACTTCAGTGAAAATAGAGTTTATACCAATATATTTGGAAAACAATTTTTTATTTTAAATTTGTTATGATTTTATAAATTTGCTTAGAGATGAAATCTGGCTCTCTCAACCAGGCCGGAGTGCAGTGGCACAGTCGTAGCTCCCTGCAGCCTCAGAATCCCGGGCTCAGGTGATCCTCTCCTCAGCTTCCTGAGTGGCTGGGACTACAGGTGCACACAGAATTTCAGTGTTGATATTTATTTTTCTAGTTAGTGTATCGCTGACGACTCTCCCATCGACGTTGTTGGAGAATGCCCTTTATCAGCACTGGTTATTCTGTCGTAACTGACTTTTATATGAAGTTTGAGAATATAGCCTCTTCAGTTGAGATCCATGTGTTTGCTGAATCTCAATGTTTTTCCCATGCCAGTCTCCTCCCCAGCTCTGAATTGGATCCAGTGTAGGTCCAATATACATTTTATAGTCAATAAGTTAATTTACTTCATTTTGGCACTTGGGATCAAAACAAGTATGAAACTATATTTAAAGCAACATTCTACTTAGAGTCTGTAAAATTATGCACTAGTAAAAGAGAATAAAAAAAGAATGGTAAACAGATTTAAATTGCTTGAGAATTTCATCAAGTGTAACCACAAAAAGGATTTGCAAACAAACCACCTGTAGGATGGTAACGGGGAGGGGAAGGACATAAGAATTAAGGAATAATTTATGATAACAGAATCAACATACAGCCCCACCCTGTGACTGTTTTTCATTAATGAGCAGTCTGTGAACAGTTGAAGTCAGACTTTGAATTGTGTGTGTGTGTCTGTGTGTATTTATTTTTTTGTGGCAGTTTCTTTGAAAAAAAAAAAAAGAAAAATAAAGTATGTCTGTGTTTTTCCTCCCTTTTCTCATTTGATTCAGTGTGGAGTTGAAAACATCAGAAGAGCTGAGTCTCTTAATGGAAATCCATTGTTCTCTAAGGTATCTACAGTGTTACAGCCGTTTTAGTAGAACATACCAGGGAGTAATCCTCTGAGAAACTCTTGCAGAATATTGGTTTTTCTCACATATTAGAACATTTGGAGTTCCAATTAATTACAAAAATAAAATCGAATTCCTTATCTGCTCAGTCTTTTTTCCTTCAGATAGCCCCAATTTTCTGATTTCTACCCACCTATAACTATGTCTGATTTAAAACCTGCTTTCCAGAGAAAAGGCCTAGTGGGTGGGGTAAGAGGTTTTCATTTCCTGAAATCTCTGTTTTAACTTTCTCTAAGCTGAGGATTCTCAGGAAAGGAAGATGCTCTAGAATTTGGTTCAAAGGGCTCACCACTCGGATGAAAAGAAACCCCAAGCCAGAGTGTTGACCTGGGCAGCTGGAGGAGGGGGCATGGCAGACGAGCAGACCCTGTGCTTCTCACGCCTCTTTGCCTCTTGTCTGTCTTCCAGGCCCTGGCCGACTTGGTGCATTCGCACATCCAGTCAAACGAGCTGTGTTCCAAGCAGCTGACCCTGAGCTGTCCGCTCTGTGTCAATCCTGTCTGCAGGGAGACTAAATCCTTCTTCACCAGCCAGCAGCTGTGACCCCCGCTGGTGGACCCTGTGGCATTAGGCAAATGCCCAACCTCCAGATACCTCCGATGTGGAGAGGATGTTGTTCAGAGATCAAGGAAGGAAGTCATCCTTCCTTGATATATATACAGCCTTTGGGTACAAATTGTGTGATTTCTTGAGGATTGGACTCTATTGATGGATTTCTATTTTTATATAACTATACAGTAAGCATTTGTATTTTCTCTCTCTAGGTATGTTACTAGTTTGGAATGTCCACTAGGACCTTTAATAAATGAGTTGAAAATGTATCTTATTAGACACACCTATTTTAAATACAGATTTTGGCTTTATTGCCCAAAAGCCTCCTGAAAGGGTACAGAGAGCCGCCTCTGCGGGCTGGCAGTGTGAATGAGATCTGTTGAGTCTTGTGCATATAGTTGCTGTTTTTAAAATGAACATAATTGAGTATTTGAAGTGAATTTGAAAAAGAAATGTTACTTAATCTTTCCCTAAACCCATGGGTTACAGAATTCTAGGGAGGCAATTTGGTTACCTGCAATGACTGCTATTGCCAGTAAGGCTACCATTCATTGGTCATCTTGGTATTTGTGTATTAATCTCACTTTCCTCAGTGTAAAAAGGAACAAGTACGGATTTCAGAAGTGCTCTGAGATTCCCTGTACACCCAAGGCTAATAAACGTGTGCCAGTACAGTGTTCATGATACGTGCCTTGGTGGGAGTCTGTGGTGCCACAGGGAAGGGGCTCCCACTGCTTCTGGTCTCCAAGGACAGTGCTGCTGGAAAGGCTAATGATGAGCTTCACCCTGGACCTCACCAGCCTTTCCATCCAGCATCTTCTCTTAGTTGAATGCCTTCTTTCTACACATTTGTTTTCAGAGTTATTTTATAAAGTCAACAATACTGTACTTGAATTCTTTCTTAATTTACAATTTTTTATTATAAAAATTTATAGCCATACAATGGGACACGTGAAGAATACAGAAAAGTAACCACTTTAATGAAATAACTATTATCATAATATTGTGTTTCATGCTAGTCCTTTCCTGTAGATATTTTTAATGCCATTGTCACCTTGGATTTGTGAGTGAAAAGTGTTTCTAAAAGTATAGAAATAATGTCAGATCAGAATCTGATCTATATTTGTATTTAAATGGATTAAAAGATCCCTGGTGGTTCCATGAAGAATTTGTAAAGATCACTTTCTCTTTCCTCCAAACCCTGAAACTTTGTTCTTCAAAAGAGCATTTTTTTTAAGCCAGTTTATAAACTGGAAGTATTAGGAGATTCATAAATCTTCTATATTGAGAATTGGCTGTGTTAATAAATATTACAACATCATTAAGGTTTTCACTAAGTTTGATTCATATTGTCTGTTAAATCAAAACTGATCTAAATCAAAATTATTAAATGTAAGGAGCTTTTTTAATACAGGAAAAGAAACATGCCATCCACTTGAGTTAATAGTTTTCCTACATTGATGACAGCCCTCTTGAGTAGCGTCTACATTTTTAAAATTTCAAATTGGCTTTTCTATTAGTAGATTGTGTTTCTAGAGAAAGATACAAGGCATAGGTAATTGTTTAGGATTTTCCTCTAGCCTTTTCCGTTACCTTTTTGGGGATTAGGTTCACAGTAGACTTTGAGTGACCATCCCACCATGAAGTGAATTCTCTGGGTTAGTGGTGTGGTGCTGGAAGGAAGGTTATTTTTGGAGCCACTCTCTGTCCTTAAGGAAACTTCCCAAGGGTCTACTTCAATTCTTCAATGAAAAAATAGAGGTGAAAAAATATTTTTATGGAGATGATGCAGAAAACTCCAATTCAGGAGCCCTTGCGAGTATGTCTGAAGCAATTATTTGCTAAGGAAACCTGAATTGATAGTGCTGTGCTGTCTGGACTAATGTCTTTGGTGCTGAGTTGGGACCAGACCAGCTTTTATAGTGACAGGCAAAGAGGGATTTATTGAGATCACTGCTCATGGCATTTGTTATTGTAAGAAGTGTTGCCTTTGATTGTTACTAACCATGGATGGGTAATGGTCATACACTAGGCCAGCATTTGGCAGGACAAAATCTTTTTAGAGCTTTGAGAATTGTCATCCTGTTGGTCAACTTTGAAATACAAATGTTTGCCCTGGTAATTAGCAGTGAACTACTGGCAGTTTCTTCAAGCTGTGTATGTACAGATCTGGCTTTTAATTGATGAATCAACTTCTACAGAAACTTTTGCAAGGACAGTGTTGATAAGGCAGTTTAGCTTGCCAGGGTGATGATAAAGCCCAGGTCCCTGCATGTACAGTGCTCTTCTAAAGAATATGCATTCTTGAACTACTGAACTTTTTAAAAATCAAAATAAATTTTTGCACTCAAAATTTGCTTCATATCAGGAGAAATGAACTCATTGTATATCTGTGTGGTTTTTTTGTTTGTTCGTTTGTTTTAAGATGGAGTCTTGGTGTGTCACCCATGCTGGAGTGCAGTGGTGCAATCTCATCTCACTGCCACCTCCACCTCCTGGGTTCAAGTGATCCTCTCACCTCAGCCTCCCAAGTAGCTGGGACTATAGGAGTGCACCACCACGCCGGGCTACGTTTTTATATTTTTTGTAGAGATGGGGTTTTGCCATGTTGTCCAGGCTGGTCTTGAACTCCTGGGCTCAAGGGATTCTCCTGCCTCAGTCTCCCAAAGTGCTGGGATTACAAGGATGAGCCTCTGCACCTGGCCCTGAACTCATTATTAAAAGCCCTTTAAATGTGAGGCTGGCTGCAGTGCCTTACATGTGTAATCCCAATACTTTGGGAGGCCGAGGTTGGAGGATTGCTTGATCCCAAGAGTTCAAGACCAGACCCTGACTCTACAAAAAATAAAGTAAAAATTAACCGGGTATAGTGGCACATGCCTGTAGTTCCAGCTACTTGGGAGGCTGAGTTGGTAGGATTGCTTGAGCCCAGCAGTTTGAGGTTGCAGTGAGGTGTGATTGCACCACTGCAGTCCAGTCTGGGTGACAGAGGAAGACCCTGTCCCAAAATTAAAAAAAAAAGAAAAGAAAAAGAAAGAAATACTGGAGACTGAGTCATTTATAAAGGAAAGAGGTTTAATTGACTCAGTTCAGCGTGTCTGAGGAAGCCTCAGGAAATTTACAGTCATGGCAGAAGGGGAAGCAGATGTCTTACATGGCAGCAGGTGAGAGCTTAAGCAAGTGGGGAAGAGCCCCTTATAAAACCATCAGATCTTGTGAGAACTCACATGAACAGCATGGGGGGAACTGTCTCCACGTGTCCATCTCCTTCCATCGGGTCCCTCCCTCAACACGTGGGGATTATGGGGATTACAATTTGAGATGAGATTCGGGTGGGGACACAGAGCCACACCGTATCATTCCACCCTGGCCACTCCCAAATCTTCATCCTTTTTACATTTCAAAACCAATCGTGCCTTCCCAAGAGTGCCCTAGAGTCTTAACTCATTCCAGCATGAACCCAAAAGTCCAAGTTCAAAGTCCCATCTGCGACAAGTCCCTTCTGCCTGTGAGCCTGTAAAATTAAAAGCAAATTAGTTACTTCCAAGATACAATGGGAGTACAGACACTGGTAAATGTTCCCATTCCCAATGGGAGAAATTGGCCAAAATACAGGGGCTACAGGCCCCATGCGCTACGGCACTCCCCTGTGCAAGTCTCAAACCCGGCAGGGCAGTCCTTAATTTTTTTTTTTTTTTTTTTAGATGAGTCTTGCTGTGTTGCCCAGGCTGGAGTGTGGTGCGATCTCGGGTCACTGCAAGCTCCGCCTCCCGGGTTCAAAGGATCATCCTGCCTCAGCCTCCTGAGTAGCTGGGATTACAGGCACGTGCCACCACACCCGGCTAATTTTTGTATTTTTAGTAGAGATGGGGTTTCACCATCTTGGTCAGGTTGGTCTCTAACTCCTGACCTCGTGATCCACCCGCCTTGGCCTCCCAAAGTGTTGGGATTACAGGTGTGAGCCACCACCCCCAGCCTACTCATTAAAGTTACAGAATAATCTTTGACTCCATGTCTCACCTCCAGCTCATGCTGATGCAAGAGGTGGGCTAATCTTTCTCATAACTTGGGTATTTAATTCAAGAAACCATAATTTAAGGCACGTAAAAGAGATCCTTTGCTCAATCTGATGCCATTTTGTGTTTTTCCGAAGTATATTATCATTCCTCACAAAGGGTAAAAGAGTAGGCTGCAACCATACCCCAAGTGGAGTGAGCAGCAAGACCTGCCCCTGCTCAGAGTGTAGGTGACCGAGGGCACCTGCTTTCCTAGGGGCTCTGCCATATGAGCTCCTCTCGATGCGGCAAAGGACCACCTTGCACAACGACAGCGGGAAGGCAGAATTTAAAGCTGGCAGCTGTAAGAAAGCGAACGTCTGTGTGTGCGCACGGGGGCACGTGAAGGCGCAGGTGCATCAGCCAGGAACCTCCAGTTCGCCTCTTAACCTTCTCACCTCACCTGAATCCCCTTCTGCCAGAATCCTGAAGGTGGTCCACGAATATGGCTCCCAACGTTAGGTGGAAATGGGAAATTCGTTGAGATGTCACAAATTGGAATAAGAAAATCTGAGCTCACCCGGAAACGAATGCCCTAAATTAAGATTATTCAGCTTCTCAGTTGTTAATAGCAAAATGGAGACCTGAGCTTGGATAACTTTTGATATCTGTGGGGGATTCTGGAACCAATCCCCGCCAATATAGAAGGACAACCGTCCACAGTTCTTGAATGTATTATTAACCGTATTCGTTATGTATGTTAGATGCCCAGAACATATTTATCCTGCACCTCTAAACGTTTGATCATTTTACAAACCTTCTTTTTTTTTTTTTTTTTGCCAATTTTATCCAGCTAGACACTTGTGCAATATGGCTACTATCTGATCTTTGCCTTAAATGTTGTGCTTCTTTTCCATATGCACGTATTTTGCAAAATATAAAGTGTGTAGAGCTGTATAGCACCGAGCCAAGTGGTGGGTACCTGCGGGTGCTTCAGAGAAGTAAACTGATGCTGCTAATATTTGTTGAATGGCGTGAACATGATGAGCAATAGCAGGTGGTGCCCTTCAGCCAGACCATCGCTCCGTGCGTGTGATGCCTCTTGCCAAAGAGTAGTTCTGGGAGGTGGTTGCCTCTAGAGAACACATTCCTAATATCCTGGGGTCCCATGAGGGAAAGAAATGCTTTTGCTTTTGATGTGGGACTCGTATTAAGCCTTTCTTCAGGGAAAAGGAAGTGAAAAATGCACCCCGTGATAATCAGTTTCTTACAACATGCTGTGATAGTACCGGCTTCATTGTTTTTAGCTGGAATCATTAGCTTCCATTTTTAGAGTAACAGTTATTGGCTAAATTAGGCTACAGTAGGCCATTAAGATGGATGTTGGAATTAAAAACATTTTTGGAAAAAAGCCTGCTTTGAGCCTTTGTTTGTTATAAGCCCTTGGGCAGAGATCTGGGTCCTGTTTCTGATTTCTTGTGAGCCTTCACTCTGACAGTTTTGTTTCCAGAAACACACTGTTAGCCTGCTCCTGAAATGGGAACAGACAGGCCAACTTCCCCTCTCCAGTCTCCCCTGCGGGTCAAAGCTTTACTTTCCTGTCATGTTGAGAAAGAATAGATTTAACCTCGAGAATCCATGGAGTGTTCTGTATTCTTACCTTTTCCTTATTTTAAAAAAAGTGTACATATGGCATGGAATTGATTGCACAGGCACATGACATGTTGACTTGTGAACCCATTGTTAAAATTTCAAGTTACAATCATTAAAATGATAACTTTCAAATTAAGTTATATTAAAAACAAAGGTAACATTCAAAATTCGTTGCTTTCTAATTATTTCACCCTATTTTTTGTTGTTGATTATTTAGACTTAGGAAAGTGATGGGAAAAACGTTAATAACACAATACGTAATTGTTTCTGCAACCATTACCTTGTGATATTCACAAACACTTGAACACTTGAATAGTCTTCCATTATTTGAAAACTGTTATTCAATTTATCCAAGTGAAGTGTTGGCATACAAAGAAGTTGTTTCATATTTGCATTGCTCATTAATGTAAACAAAACATCAATATGTGTGAACTATGCTTGTTGATCAATTGCAACCATAGGTTGGTTGCAGATACAAGAGCTTGGTAAAAAATCAACAAAAGCATTCTCTGAGGATGAATTGGCTCTATGGAAGTTATAGGAAAGTGTATTGTGTATTTTATTATTATTTGTAAATTGTGTGTTCCACATCTTTTAGATAAGTAAAATTTATAGTAAACATACTCTGACACATACATATATGCATAGATTGTTTTTCAGATTGCTGGTTAGTCACCATTTACCAGCACACTGCTGCCTAAAAGGGAACTTTTCTGGGATGATGGAAATGATATCTATGGATTGCATACTTGTACTGTTCTCCACATTCATGATATAGAGAGGGAGCTCTCTCTATAATCACTGCCTATTTGGAACAAAAGTTACCCCCACAGTGACTAGGGGCATAAGTCTTTTTAGTAAGATTCCATTTGTCTTCACCAAAAACCTATGGGCCTGTAGTACTCACAGAATCCATGGAAAGTGATTCCCAAAGTTCCAGCCAGAGGGCTAAAAGGGACAAAAACTTTCCGGTGACATAGGTCTGTCTGAAAAGTCCATTTTTTACTTGTCATCTCATCCAGCCCTGGAAACTTGTCACAGGGGAAGACCAACGCCGCTTTGGGGAAGCACCCACTTCAGGGGAGCATGAGTTGCTGACTCTCAAGATTAGGCAGTGGGGAACCAAGTGGTCTCTGGGAGGGCTACACCTTACAGTGTCCATAGCTACACTGGAGAGAATGAGATGGAACACTGTGTGCAGAGCCGTAGAGCTCCAGCTGGCCCCTGAAGGCAGCTCACCTTTTCACTAACACTGGTGAGACCCTCTCACCAGCGTGTCCCCATCGTACCCTAGAGCCTTGGGTTGCACGGGTCCTGTTTTTTCCTGAAGCAAAGCAATCTTTTCCCCAAGCTACGCTCCGCAGATGAGCAGCTTCTTTTATTTGTATCTTTCTCCTGTCAATTGCATGACAGAAAAGAAAAACTGTGTCAAATAGTGAATTCTAACCCCTTCCTATGCCTCAGAGCTTGATGCAAATAAAGACAGCTACTCTAAGCAGCCACTTCACCTTTTTGTGTCCCCCAAGCCTCTCCCTGGGCCTCTTCTGAACTCCTGGTTCGCTCTGTTTCTGTGATGCTTTCTCCTGTTTCCAGTTGCGGTGTTATCCTTTGCTGCAATCCCTTGATCCTCAGGAGCTAGGAATATCTTCAAGCTTTTATGCCTGATCCCTTCTGAATCCCCCAAAGGCCAAGTACCGAGCCGAGCCGTGGTGGCATCCAGCAGCAAAGGCTAGCCTGGCTTTACCTTCCTAAGAGCCAAATGTCTCTCCAGGAACATGATCGGACATCTCATTGCAGCTGTAAAACATGAGGTAGCATTTTGAGGGTATGTGGCTGCTTGGTTACATTCCCTTCTCAAAAAAACTTAAATGGGTTTCCCTAGACTGAGGATATGCACAGCCAAATGCTCTAGCCTGCATTAGAGCCATCGGGGCCAGATTATCTCCTGATCATGTTTCACTCCCAGCTGAGTCGTCCTCAAGTGCAGTGTAGAGACTGTTCATGAAGCACCAGTGAAGACGGCCCCACGACTGGGAAACCGGAGGAGAGGGGCAAACATGTTATCAAGCTTTTGGCTCAGGAAAGTCTGACTTCGGGGCAAGACTGGGTTGTCTGACACAGACGTAGGCACCACCATGGTGAGCAGGACGTTCTTCCGTCCATGCTCAGAGCTTGGCTGTCTGTTTCAACCACTGTTTGGGTCCATCAAGTTTAGAAACAAAAGAAGTGTACTAGGTGGGCTTTTCTTTGACTCTGGGAGAAACACAGCAAAAGGAAACAAATTTAAGTGACCTCAAGGAGGGATGGAGAGTGGGTAGATTGGCAAGATTTGTAAATACATAAATAGTTTTCTGAATAATATGTTATTTTAAAACAACATTCACAGCCTGCTTAGTCTGTGCAGCTGTAGTCCTGCTTAATTAAAGCAAGGGTTTGGAGGGATTGACCTGTATTTGAATATACAAATTTTTCTTTCTGAGACTGCATTCAGTGGTGTGCTGATCAATGTTTAATAACAGGCTCTCTGGGAGAAAAAAAGAGCCCTGATTTGTAGCATTTGCTGATTTCCATGGTGTAAATACTACCATTGCTGCTGGCTCCAGGCTACCAACATGACATTACTGATCATAGAGTTGGGAAGAGTTGTTAAAGATTGGCTTTCCTGAGCCAGCACAAGCCAGTGGCTGCACATTGCTGACTCTATACCTTGTCAGAGGTCTCACTCACTATGTACTCTGGAATGTTCCCCCACCTTGCTCCCTTCCTGTCCTGAACAGAGCGGAATCCTGCAGAACCTAAGAAGTAATGGGAGCATGGGGAGTCCAAGGAGTGATAAGGCAGATTATTTTCACGGCAGTTGGAGCACCCCAACAATGGACATTGGGAGCCTGGAGTAGACACCCCGTGGACCACAGCCAAGGGCAGCCTCTCTTCAGAGAGGCCTGAATGTGCTTGCCTGTGGGTCCCAGGATGGAGTGCAGTGGTGCCATGATAATTCACTGCAGCCTCGAACTCTTGGGCTCCACCTGCTTGTTTCCTGAGTTGCTGGGACTACAGGTCCATGCCACCACACCAGGGTAATTTTTAATTTTTTTTTTTTTTTGTAGAGATGGGGGTCTCTCTATATTACCCAGGCTGGTCTTGAACTCCTGGCCTCAAGTGATCCTCCTGTCTCTGTCTCCCAAAGTGCTGGATTACAGGTATGAGTCACTGCACCCAGCCTTTTAATTATTTTTTGTATGTTTAAAAATCTTTAGCATTATAAGACATCCACTCTGCCCACCCGAAAAGATGGTGTGAGAATAATCTGAAACAACGTGTAAAACCAGAGTGTAGACTAGAAAGAGCTTTGTATCTGTAATGGGCTATTATTTCATTAACATCTATGACTATTTGGACATAGTACCTAGGTCATAATTTTAAAATATATTTTTCTTACTAAAAAGTATTTTAAAATGTAGAAAGTAAGATACGTAAAAAGGGGAAATTACCTATGATCTTATGACACTTCGATGAAACTAACCCCACATATTTTATGCATCCTTTCAAATGATAAAAATACTCATATGTTTCTTCTCTTCTATACTCTGTATAGCTCACTTAACACCTCATGGATGTGTCTTATTTGTCATGACATATTACTAAACAATGGTTTTGACAAATATCCTTATAGACAAAATCTTCAGGCATATCCTTGATCATTTCCATAGGAAAAGTTCTTGGAAGTGGGTTGTCTGAATCAAAGGATATTCTTGCAGATTTTTTTTGCAGGATGAAATGAGAGCACATATGTAATGTGTTTAGTACAGTGCAGTGCCTGAGGTATGTGTGTGTGCATGAGTGTATGTGTGTGTGCATGAGGTATGTGTGTGTGCATGAGTGTATGTGTGTGTGGTAAAGGCCCAATAAATGGTAGTGATTATGATCTTGTATTGATTTGGTTAGCACACTTTTGCTGTATTGTTCTTAGTGGTGTTACAGTTTTCTTCTGGGGCTATTATGAAGAGAGTGTGATGGCAGGAATCTAGGGGATCAGTTCTCTTGTCCTGTTTTGTTTTTGTTTTTTCAGACAGGGTCTTGCTCTGTCACTCAGGCTGGAATGCAGTGGCATAATTCTGGCTCTCTGCAGCCTTGACCTCCTGGGCTCAAGTGATCCTTCTGCCTCAGCTTCCCAAGTAGCTGGATGTATAAGTCTGTTCTCACACTGCTATAAAGAACTACCTGAGACTGGGTAATTTATGAAGAAAAGAGGTTTAATTGACTTGCAGTTTCTGCAGGCTTAACAGGAAGCATGACTGGGAGACCTCAGAAAACTTACAATCATGGCAGAAGGCGAAGGAGAAGCAAAGACCTTCTTCGTATGGTGGCAGGAGAGAGAGAGAATGAGGGGAGAAGTGCCATATGCTTTTAAAGCATCAGATCTTGTGAGGACTCACTACCATGAGAACACCAAGGTTAAATCTGCCGCCATTAACCAATTACCTTCCACAAGGCCTCTCCTCCAATTCTACACAAGATTTGGGTAGGGACATAAATCCAAACCATATCTGGGACTACAGGTGCACCACCATGGCCAGCTAATTCTGTGTGTGTGTGTTTGTAGAGATGGTGTCTCCCTATGTTGCCCAGGCTGGACTCAAACTCCTGGGCTCAAGAGATCCTCCCACCTCAGCTTCCCAAAGTGCTCGGATTACAAGCGTAAGCCACCACACCCGGCCTGTCCTGCTCTTTCTGTTCCTTGTTACCGTTTACTTTTGGTCACTTGCTTTGATAGGGTTATAGGAAGAATGTATTGATGGGCATAGAAAGAAGAGACAGATGACAAAGCCATTTGTTCTTACTTATCAATAACTTTGCGAAGAGTCTGAGTGTTAAGAAAGTTGAGTTTCAGGTTAGAAGAACTTGGGGGATTATGTGTGGATTTTACTTACCCTTTGCGGGTCTACAGGTACCTCGGCATTGCCTGAGTGTGTCCTGAGTGCCCTCCTGTCCCCAAACAGCTCTCAGCAGGCTCCCAGAAGGCAGAGCCATCCATAAAAGCTGGGCGGGCCTCCAACTCCGGTAACCACCGCACTTACACAATTGTCCCTTACGAAAAGGCAGCGGGGAATGTGTTCTTCCTGTTTCTACCCTCCTGAAGGTTTTCATGTCCATGCTAACCCACTGTGGTCCTGGGCCAAGGCCAACTTGCCCATCAATATTTTAAAGTAGTGGTGTTATAAAATTTATGGAAGACGCACAAAGAACAAACCCCTGAAGTGACAAGCCGGCTGAGAAGGGATATTGGCTGAAAGGAGATCTCCCACTTTGAAACAGTGTGAGATCAAGTGCCCCAGCCGGTGAGACCCTTTGTATGCATAGGGCCTGGAGCTTGGGGGAAAATCTGACCTGGTTTCAAATCCCACCTACAACTGTTAATTTATTTGGTTATCTATTAACAGTCTCCTGGCAGCTTACTTTTATGTTTAAAATTAAGTGCTCGATTGATTATTTTCTAGAACAGTGATGGGATGTTGTTCTATACTTAAGCCAATCCATTAGTGGGCTCTCTCGTTCCTGATCTCTTTTCCTTCCTTTCTTGGTTCATTTTATGTGTGTTTGTGTGTATGTGTATGTCTGTGCACGCGTGTGTGAGCATGCGTGCATGTGTGTGCACCTGAAGTTGTGGGAGCCAGAGGATGGAGGAAGAAAGAGTCTTTATTCTGAAATCAGAGGAGAGTAGGGCTTTTATATTTCTTCCAAACTAGATATTCACAAGGAGTTTTCAGCACCCGAAGAGAGGTAGTTATTTCTTAGCATGATTCATAGATGGAAGCAGTGTCTGACTCTCTTCCTTGCCAGAGGTCTTACTCACTATGGATTGGGGAATTTTATATTATGGGGATTTCATTTTATCAAAAATCTTAGCATAAGCTGCTATTTTTTGAAAACCTCTACTTTTCTTTTATCTGCTGTGGAGGCATCTTCAAATATTTCCATATCTCCAGGATTTGCTTCTGAGGATTGAGACTCAATTACTGTTTTTAAAAATTGGGTTTATTAAATATATTGACTAGATAGAAAAAATATGACATATGTAAGGCAGAGCTCCTGACTCTCGTGCTTGGGCAGGTTCCTCGGTGTGCTTGGAACTTACCAGTTTCTTCAGCCTGGAGTGAAGCCAGGTGTGGCCTGGGGTGGCCTGAGCTCCCAAGCAGGTCATCTCTGGCCACCAGAACAGTGCTGTCTGGGCTCCTGAGAGCAGCATGAGCAAAGGAGGATCTGACCTCTGTTTTACCGGGAAGATGTTTGAAAACACTGGAATCAAGTGTCAAGGATGACAATTAGAAACATTCATGTCCCCAGTTCACAGCCTGAGAAGTAGTCTGTGCCATTCCTTTTTAAATCTGCCGCTTAGTTAGGGCTGATGCTCATTCCAGTATACAGATGAGAAAAGTAGGTATACATGGCTAGTTAGGAACAGTCAAGACTGAAGCAGATGTTCCTCCATTCCCAGCCTGTAATAATGGCTACTTCCTTGCATGATCATGCCAGTGCAGAGTGCTGGCTTTTTACACATCATCTCTATCCATCTTTACAACAAAGCTGTGGATAGATGTTGCTATTCACATCCTCAGACTGGGCTTCTAGGATACAATGATCCAGGGAAGAAGCATTCAGGCAATCAGTGCTGAAGTGATGAAGCATCCTCATCTCCTTTCTGCCTGCTGGAATGTTCTGTCTCAGAGCCAGCAAGTCTCAATAGGGAAGCCCAGCCACCTCTGCCTTTGTAGTCTTATAAGCCAAGGACCCATTGGCAACAAGCAGGTAGTCTGTACTGTGGAACTTGCTTTACATAGAAGTGTGTTTCTGAAAATGTCCATGGAAATGGAATGCATTAGTCTGTTTTCATACTGCTATAAAGAACTGCTTGAGACTGGGTAATTTATAAAGGAAAGAGGTTTAATTGACTCACAGTTCAGCATGGCTGGAGAGACCTCAGGAAACTTACAATCATGGCAGAAGGTGAAGGGGAAGCAAGACACCTTCTTCAAAAGATGGCAGGAAGGAGAAGTGCTGAGTGAAGGGGAAAGAGCTCCTGACTCTCGTGCTTGGGCAGGTTCCTCCGTATGCTTGGAACTTATCAGTTTCTGTAGCCTGGAGTGTAGCCAGGTGTCGCCTGAGGTGGCCTGAGTTCCCAAGCAGGTCATCTCCGGCCATTCACATGATAGTGAATGAGAACTATCACGAGAACAGCATGGGGGAACTGCCCCCGTGATTCAGTTACCTTCACCTGGTCTCTCCCTTGACACATGGGGACTGTGGGGATTATGGGGATTATAATTCGAGATGAGATTTGGGTGGGGACCAAAGCCTAACCATATCATGGAAGTTTTAAAAATCTAGTTGCGTTGAACATATATTTGGGAGGGTCAGGGATCTATAGGAAACCTTCACTGAAGTAGAGAATCTTTCCCCAACACACACCTGACTTGGCCAATGTATCAATCTAGATATTTGACTCAGGCTAGAATATGTCTTGGCTCAATTGCCAAATCTTACTAAGAGTAAGGAACTGGGTTCTTCTGGGCAAAAGGCCTTCTGTTCTTAGAAGCTGGGTAATGGTAAAGAGCACAGCTGGGGCTGGGGCTGACTTACCAGGGGGTCATTCAATGCCCATTGTTACCAAAGTGTGGAGATTTCAGTTCTGCAGAACCTAATGCCTTGGCCTCAGAAGTCTAAGTACCCAACGACTCTCGTGCTACACGGGCCTACAAAGCTTGAACAAGAGATATTTATTCTTTCACAATGCTGGAGCCCAGGAAGCCTAGAGTCAAGTCAAGGCAACAGCAGGGCCAGGAAAGAACCTTCCTTGGGTCTTCCAGCTTCTTGTGGCTTCAGGCATACTTTGGTTTGTGACTGCATGGCTCCATCTCTGCCTCCATCTTCACATGGCCTTCTCTCCTGTGTCTGTGTCTTCTCCTCTTCTGATTTTTAAATTTTTATTTAGTTTTATTTTTATCATATCTGACTGCAGCCTCACACTCCTGGGCTCAAGCAGTCTTCCCACCTTGGCCTCCCAAGTAACTGGGATTACAGGTGTGAGCCACTCTGCCCAGCTTCTCTTCTGTTTCTTGTAAGGATACTTGTCATTTGGGTTAGTACTCACTTGGATAATCCAGATAATCTTTTCAAGATATACTTAAACTAATTGCATCTGCAAAGTTGTCTTCTCCAAAACAGGTCCCATTCAGAGGTTGTGGGGGTTAGGATATGTTAGGATCTCTTAGGGGGGCACCATTAAACTCACTGCATGCCCCCTTCTTCCCTTCCCCTGAGACTGTTCCTGCTTAGGTTCTGTGGGCTCATCATCTTCTGCGTGTGAGGCTCCCTGCTGTGGCATACAGATGGGGTCTCAGGGCTGAGGTGGGTGCTTACAAGTACAGGCCTGGAATCAGACAAAGCCTGAGCCCAGTCACGGCTCCCATGTATCAGCTATGAGATTTAAGCAAGTAACTGAACCTCCCAGGACTCTAGCGCCTCATCTCTGACATGCGATAGTAACACCTACGCACAGTTTTGTTGTAGAGATGAACCAAGATGATGGGTAAGAAGCCAGTGCCATGGCCCAGTGTGCACTGGGGTAGCCGTTAGTGTGCGCTGGCACTGGAGGAACTTGAGCTTTGGTCCTGACTATGCCTAATTAGCCCTGTGACCTCTGGTGAGTGTCCCCTAGCCCCTGTCCAGAGCATGTGTGGAATGTGTAAAGACGTCAAGATTAGGCAGGATAATTTCCTGGCTTTTCCAGCCACAATAGTCTTGGGCCAGAAAGACTCTGAGACCCTGGTTAATCTTATTTTTGAGCGGCTTAAGCAGCAGTCATACATATTCCTTAGACTGGGCTTCCAAAATTGCTTGGAGAATTTTGCAGAACATTTCAACATCATGTTTGCTGCTTAGGAATCATTTTAAAAATGGGGCTTCATCCACTGGGTTGCATTTTGCCTCTCCTGAGTAGGAAACAGGTTGTGAAATCCCCGAGTTAAAGAACGGGGGTAGAGGAGGAGCTGTTTAGTTCATTCTTTTGTGTCTAAGTAAGACGCCTCAGAAACAGAGAAGTCATGCAGTGTTACATCTGACAGGACAGAGGTCATCCTGGCACCTGGGCAGGGCCTGTGCAGAGTAGGCCCTCAGAAAGCACCAGGACCATTCAACTTTCAGAAATGGGAGCTCAAAGAGGTGAAGTGACTTGACCAAGGTCACACAGAGTTGGTCTTCCAATTCTAAGGCCAGGATTTTTTCTTTCTAGGGTTCTTTCTAGGATTCTTATTTCATCTGAAATTGCTTTGGGGTGCCACTGTTGAGGACACATTTTTATTAGACACAGTTGTGCTATTGTTCAGATAGAGTTAAAAATATATTCATAGCTCCCAGAGACATTATAATCCAGTGCAAAGTTAAAAAGAAAGGAGAAACCTGGATGAGATAGAGCAGAGATTCTTCCAGATGCAACATCCATGATGAAGATCTAGATGCACCTACACAATTTTTCAGTTTCACTGTAGAAGGCACAAAGGCCGGGCACGGTGGCTCATGCCTGTAATCCCAGCACTTTGGGAGACTGAGGCAAGAGGGTCACTTCAAACCAGGAGTTCGAGACTAGCCTGGGCAACAAAGTAAGACCTCATTTCTACAAAATTTAAAAAGAATAGCTGAAAGTGGTGGCGTGCACCTGTGGTCCCAGCTACTTGGGAGGCTGAGGCAGGAGGACTACATGAGCCCAGGAGGTCAGGGCTGCAGTGAGCCGTGATTGTGCCACTACACTCCAACCTAAGTGGCACCGTGAGATCTTGTCTAAAAAACAAACAAAAAGGCTGGGCGCAGTGGCTCACGCCTGTAATTCCAGCACTTTGGGAGGCCAAGGCAGGAGGATCACGAGGTCTGGAGGTCGAGACCACCCTGGCTAACAAGGTGAAACCCCGTCTGTACTAAAAAATACAAAAAATTTGCCGGACTTGGTGGCACGCGCCTGTAGTCCCAGCTACTCAGGAGGCTGAGGCAGGAGAATGGTGTGAACCCGGGAGGCGGAGCTTGCAGTGAGCCAAGATTGCGCCACGGCACTCCAGCCTGGGCGGTGGAGCCAGACTCCATCTCAAAAACAAACAAACAAACAACAACAAACAAACAACAAAAAGAAAAGAAGACACATTTTAATTGCAAACCCAGTCTTCATTTAAAAGGGGATCTCTTTTTCACTCTCTACGGAACATTTTCTACTACAGACGTACTTGGCAGACTTCTCAAGGTCTATTACCCAACATCAGTGTGCTATCTAGACATCTAGAAACACACTTCAATATTTCTTCTTTAAAAAACCAAACCTTCAATAGTCATGAAGAACAGGAGCACCTCCTGCTCAGCTCTCTAACTATTTGAACAGTATTTCTCATCAATTCAGAAATCAGTCTGGCCTTTGCCCTCGGGACATGTGTGCCAGGTATTAAGGACTGTTGAGGGACAATCTGTGTCATAGGGAAGGTGACATCTGTTCTACAGGATGTGGCCTTCTTTGTGGGGCCAGTCTTTTACCTATATGACAAGTCCTCATCTTCCTTATCTGGCTGCCCGCCCTAGGGACTTTCTGCCTGTCTCTGAGGATGGTTCTGGTGGCCAAGGAGGAAGCTCTTGGCCTTCAGTTGCTCTCCCATGTCTGTCCATGGTAGACTTAGCACAGAGCAAACCTTGGGAAAGGAAAATGCTGGATTTCCCTATGGTGCTGTGGTATTGACCAGCGTGTGTGTGAGTGTGTGTTTGTGTATAGACAGGGGGTGAAAGGAAGGGAGGAAACAAATGTATAAATCACATCTTGCAAATCCTTCCATTCTTAGCCAGCTGTAAACTCATGTCTTTGCTTTTCTCAAGCTTTGATTTATGTATTGGGATCATGGGGTTTGTGTCCCTTCTTCTGGCTGTAAGTTTGGATTTAGCAGGGTGCTCCATAAAAATGTTATGTGATTTGCATGCTCTGGGCTGACTGAGTTCCATTCTTTATAGGATGGTTTTTTAGATGGATGGTCTCTGTGGGCCTCCATTCTTTTGTTTTCTGGGGTTCAAAGGTTACATCAAAAACCTCCCGGCCTGCTGCCTGATGTGACCTTTGAACTCTGAAGGGCACAAGATCATCAGGCCATAAAATAAGGCACAGACACTAAAGGTGTCATTCTGATTGTCCTCAAAGGACAGGAGTTTAAGGCTTGGCCACATGATTCAGGGTAGAGGAAATACTGAGAGAGCAAAATTCAGGGAGCATCAAACAATGAAATCTCAAACCATAGCCAGGAAGGATGGAGAAACGCCTCTGGGGCTGGACACTGGGATAATTGCTAACAATGTCAGCCATGTGTTTCTACAGTGATTTCTGGTAAGACAGCCCCTGAAAGCTCAACCATGCAGACTGCCAGGCTATTGTTTTCATTGCATCACCACCAGTGGGTCCCTGTTACTGTACACTGCCTGCCCTGGCCCGCGTAAGGCCAGCAGGAGGGCATTGGGAGGACCTACGTGCTGGCATAGCGGAGTTCAAACTCACAGGAAGGACATCAGGGCAAGGCTGAAATCCGAGAGCTGCGACCTGGTGGTTTGGAAGGAAGAGCTGTATCTTTGCTGTTGGTTTTTTAAAAGGAGAAGAAACACTGGCTTGGAGTCAAACCTCCCAAGAGTATGTCACTGGGAAGGGGAAGATCTCTTTGGATAATGATAAAGGTCTCCTTGTGGCCAGCCCGAATTTCAGGGCCAGTCAAAACATACATGCAAGGGAAATGCAGCGGAGTCCTACAGGGCCCAGCTTGGAAATTGCAGATCAATAAATCTGAACAGATAAATTAGCCAGAATATTCTAAAACCATAAATGAACTTCTACTGATTTATGCAGAGGTCTCCAAGGTGTTTGGAAAATGTGTGTAAGGAGCATTTACACTCCCTAGTGGCATGGAAAGTCTTTCACGGCAGCAGGAAGCAGCGAAGCAAGCGTGGCGGGAAGCCTACAGCTGCGAGTAACCTGCCGTCCTGGAAAAAGCTCGTACTCAGGATGGGGTGTGTGCGGGGGGTCATCCTTAGAGAGAGAGCAGGGTTCACTCCCCACTGCACAGAGGGGGAAACCAAGCCCCAAGTCGGGATGATTCAGACACATCTGTCCCCGGATGTTATTCTCATGCCCAAACCAAGTGGAGGGAAGTGATGTTTTAAAAGAAATGGATGTGTAGAAATTCGAGCTTCCACAAAGGGCAGGAGAAAGGGACACTCCTGACCTGAAACTCAGACCTAAGGCTGTGGGTTTGAAGGCTTAGCAGCGCCAGATGGATGCTCAGGAATTGCAGGCCGAATAATTGCAGCTGAGGAATAAGGGGTCCAGATAGGGAGATAGAGAGAGGGAGAATGGGAGGGCGAAGCTGAGGGAAAGAAGAAGAGACTCAGAGGGAAGACAGCTCACGGGGTGGCTAGTTCCTCTAGAGCTGGGGAGGGATTTGTGAATCTGGAAATAGAGGAAAGACATTTTCTTTGGAATGACTGGGTTTTATTTTATTTTTAGAGACAGGATCTCACTCTGTTGCCCAGGCTGAAGTGCAGCAGAGCTACCATGACTCACTACAACCTTGACCACCTGGGCTGAAGCAATCCTCCCACCTCAGCCTCCCAGATAGGTGAGACTTCAGTTGTGCACTACCACACTCGGCTAAGTTTTGCATTTTTATTTTTTGTAGAGACAGGGTTTCACTATGTTGCCCAGGCTGGTCTCAAACTCCTGGCCTCAAGCGGTCCCCCCATCTTCATCTCCCAAAGTGCTATGATTACAGGTGTGAGCCACCACGCCCAGCCATGACTGGGTTTTATTCTTAGTCTAGGCCCTCAGTATTTAGGCTTAGCTCCTGGGAAGAGTGAGCAGTGAGGGCAGAGCTCTTCTCCATCTCTGTCTCCCTAGAGCAGCTATTTTAAAGAAGGGGTACAGTTTGACTGTGAGTGGATCTGGGTTCCAGTGTTTGAGGCACCATGTCTTTGAAAGGTGGCATCTGTGCAGGGGTGAGTCCAGGTCTCCTGTCTCCCCTAGTTACTCAATCACCCCCTTTGTCTCCTGACACCTGCTGAGTGGTTAGAGGACCTCACCTGGGTCCTTATCTATGCTTGGACTTGGGCCACCATTATTAGTTCAAGCCTTTGAGTTTCTCTGGTTTGCCTGAGTGATAAAAAATTCACTCTGTGGGGAAAGAGGGGGACAGAGCCCAAGGCTGAGGCTGAGAACGCCTTCTGATGGGACCTGTTCTGCACACCAAGTGTGGAGGACGGCTGTCCTTCAAGCACCTACAGAGCTGGTTACCCTGGCCCATGGGCCTGTTTGAAACTCACCTTTCTTCACAAGACCAGGTTAAATACTCCCACCTTCAGGAAGTCTTCCAGGACTAGCCCAGCCCAGAGAAATCTTTCCTTTCTGATCATATGGAGTGCCATTCTTCCAGTGTGTATCATGCTTGGTTTAGTAATGTTAATCAAGTAGACTGTACATGTGCATACATATTTTTATGTGTACATATCTACATCAACATCTAAAGCCCTCTCCAGCTGGACGATAGCTGGGTCCGGATTCCAGATCCTTGCTCTTCTGGAGCATGAAGAGGTGTGTTGGTGTGTGTGCGTGTGTGTGTGTTTGTGTGTGTGTGTGTGCGCTCACCTGCCAGAGTGGAGAAATAGGTAAGAAGCTGCTAAAAGGAAAAACTCCTCTTCCATGTTCACCTAGTTAGAGATTTCTCTTGCTTAGCAACTAACATCCATGGAGGGTTCTTTTCTTGTCTTTTCTTCTTTTCTTGTCTTGTCTTTTCTTCTTTTCTTTTCTTGTCTTGTCTTTTCTCTTTTCTTTTCTTTTCCCTCCCTCCCTCCCTTCTTTCCTTCCTTCCTTCCTTTCTTTTCTTTTTTTTCTTTTTTTTTAGAGTCAGGATCTTACTCTGTTGCCGAGGCTGGAGTGCAGTGGTGCAGTCACGGCTCACCGCAGCTTCAACCTTCTGGACTCGAGTGATTCTCCCACCTCAGCCTCCCCAGAAGTTGAGACCACAGGTATGTGCTGCTGCACCTGGCTATTTTTTTTTTTTTTTTTTGGTGGAGTCACGGCTCACCGCAGCTTCAACCTTCTGGACTCGAGTGATTCTCCCACCTCAGCCTCCCCAGAAGTTGAGACCACAGGTATGTGCTGCTGCACCTGGCTATTTTTTTTTTTTTTTTTGGTGGAGAAGGGGTCCTGCTATATTGCCCAGGCTAGTCTCATACTCCTGGCCTCAAGTGGCCACTCCTATTCTAAATGAACTGCCGGCCTGGGCCTCCCTTTTATCTCAAAGGCCATTTGCCATAACCTCATTCATCTGCACAGACTGTCAAATTCTCTCTCCTGGACTTCTCCTGTGACCTTCATTTTATTCTCTGTTCGTGCCTGAGTGTGGTAGCTGAACTGGATTGATTAAAGTTTTAGCCCTGTCTTGTTTTAATTCAAGAGCTAAACTGAGCATTTAAATGAACTCACAGCAGGACTGACTGGCAGGCTTCTGGAATCTGGTTAACATTCCTCCTGAGGCACTCTCACCCGCCTTATCTCTCTGCTCTGTGTCCGGGTTGGTTTCTGGATGAAGTTCACTGTTGGTTAAAAATGACATCATCGGAGCAAGTGAGAGTAGATGAATGTTCACTTCCATCCATCCATCCATCACTGGAGACCCTGGGTTCATTAAGCATGCGCCAGGCACAGTTTCCCTCTACATCCCATGATTCATCCGTGGGTCTAATGAACCAAGATGGAGTTTGTCAGTTTCCCCCAGTTTGACTAGATGAGACAACAATTCTTTGGTGCTCAGAATCTTTTATCCTATAGAGAGAGACGGTGAGCAGAAGAGAGAGCAAGTCCCAGCACAGTGACATAAATGTCGGTGCACATCCATTCATCATTTCCACCTATAAACACAGTGCCCTCAAGAGCTGGGACACTGAATCCACACCCTTTCTTCTGCAGGTCTTGGTCTGATTGCTATTTTTCAGGGAGTCACCTGGCCTCTCCATTTGGTTATCCCACTGTAATTGCCTGTGGTTCCTAAGACAGAGGAAGGAGCATGGGTGGGCAGGTCTAGGCATCCATCACCCAGGGCTGGATCAGGCATATAACTTCATACCATGTCCCCTCTAAACTCTCAAGGGCCTTCTCATCCATCCATCCATCTACCCACCCATCTGTCCATCCATCTGTCCATCTGTCTATCCATCCATCCATCCATCCATCCATCCATCCATCCATCCATCCATTTATTCATATATTTAATTCAGCAAGTATTTATCACTTGCCTTCTATGTAACAGGTACTGTGCCAGATGCTGGGATTTTTAAAAACATACCCAAGAGGTTGTTCTTATTCAGGGATGATGTGTTAGGCTGTTCTTGTATTACTATATAAAAAAAAAAAAAACCTGTGCTGGGTACATTAAATTATAAAGAAAAGAGGTTTCATTGGCTCATGGTTCTGCAGACAGTACAGGAATCATGGTGCATAGTGCCTGCTTCTGGTGATGGCCTCAGGAAGCTTCCACTCATGGCAGAAGGTGAAGAGAGAGCAGGCATCTCACAGGGTGAGAGCAGCAGCAAGAGAGCGAGTGGGGAGGTACCACACTGTTTTAAACAACCAGATCTCACATAAATTCAGAGCTAGAACTCACTGATCACCAAGGGGATGGCACTAAGCCGTTCATGAAGGGTCCACCCTCATGAGCAAACACCTCCACCAGGCTCCTCCTCCAACCCTGGAGATTACATTTCAACAGGAGATTTGAAGGGGACAAATATTCAAACAATATCATATGGTAAGGCTAGCAGATTATGGGATGACCACCACTGAAAAGATCGTTTGTTACTTACGGTTCCCAAGAGAAGGGGACAGACCATTCAGAGCCACACACCATTCAGAGCCACACACGGAGGCACACCATTCAGAGCCACACATATCAGCTTCCCGAAGTGCTAGGATTACAAGTGTGAGCCACTGTGCCTGGCCCAGGGGGAGCATGTTAAATCGATGGTCTCCCGCTCAACTTTTAATAAAATGAATGTCCATCAAAAGAACATGTGCAGTGCACCCAAGAAGTCAATACATCAATTAACCAAGAAATATTTTTAGAAAGAGAGATGAATAAGAGGAAAGACAAGGTTCCTGGCCTGGAGGAGCCTTTAGTCCAGCTGATATGGTTTGACTGTGTCCCCACCAAGTCTCAACTTGAATTGTATCTCCCAGAATTCCCACATGTTGTGGGAGGGACCTAGGGGGAGGTAATTGAATCATGGGGCTGGTCTTTCCCGTACTATTCTCATGATAGTGAATATGTTTCACGAGATCTGATGGGTTTATCAGGGGTTTTCAATATTTGTGTGTCTCAGGGCATAGGGAGGCCGAACAGTCAGAACACACAACATTTATCTGTTAAGTTCGCCATCTTGTATGGGTGTGGTTAGTGGTACCCAAAAACAATGATAATAGTAACAGCAAAGATCACTGATCACAGACCACTGTAACAGATACAATAATGATGAAAAAGCTCAAAGTATTACGAAAATTACCAAAAGGTGACACAGAATCATGAAGTGAGCATATGCTGTCAGAAAGATGGCCAGGACAGACTTGCTCCATGCAGGGTTGCCACAAACCTTCAATTTGTAAAACACACGATGTCTGTGAGGCGCGCTGTAGTGAGGCATGCCTGCATATTTGTTTGTTTGTTTGTTTGTTGACATCTATTTTCCCCCATTAGAACCTTATTCCACAGAAGCAAGGACTTGGTCTTCTTCATTCACTGCTGCATCCACAGTGCTCAGGACAGCGCCTGTGCAGGAACCCCTCCTGAATGACTGGCATTTGCACACAGCCTTCTCCACTGCACCACGTGGGCACGAGCAGTTTAGGGAATGCAGCGTCCATCTGCCCCTTGCTGCGCCTGTCGCAGCCTTCTGCCTTCAGGACCCACCATTTAAGCCTCTTCTTCCTTCTCTACCTCTCCACTGCCTCAATCCAGAGAAAGTTTATCCAGCCTGGGGCAGGGCTGTCTGGCTCTGACTGATCACATATTCTTCTAAATCTATTATTTATGCCTAAACCGTATGCCCTGAGTCTTTCAGGCCTGAGGCTGTTATGCTCAAAAGCTGAGCTTTGAAATATAGAAAGCTTCTTCCCCCCTTAAAACTATGGTCTCTGCTGTGAGTTTCCAGAAGCCTATTTTGTAACACAGAAGTGAAAGCTTGATTCCTTTTACTGTATTTTGCAATGTCATCACTTCACTAATGCAAGGCCTGTGAATGTCCCTGCGGCTGCCTATACCAGAGGACAGGCCAAGGGGTGAGTAAGTAGGGTGAGGTTCGTGGATCAAAATATTATCTGTCACATACTCTATAGTACAGGAACTCTCACTAAGTATTGCAAGTGTAAATGACCTTGGAAGTACTTTCTAGCTGGTGCCACAGCATTGGCAAACAAAGCTAAAAATAATAAACCCAGTGTTGCTGGGGATGTGGGAAACACCATGCATTGGGGATGCTGCACTCATTTGCTCTGATATTTCTGGAAAGCAGTCTGGTAATAGTGTATCAAGAACTATGAACATTATCCCCTGATGATGCATTGGTAATACCACTTTGGGAAATCTACTCCATAAGCATACGCCAAAAGAAGCAAAAGAAAAACCATAATCTTGTTCAAAGATGATCATGGCATTATTTAGAAACAATGAAAATATCCCAGACAGGAAAGTGGTTAAGCACTATGATCTGTCAAGACAATGGGATAGTAGCTAAATCTTTGGGCTTAGGGTAGGATAACTACTTTAACAAATAACCACAAACCTTGGTGGCTTAGCACAATAAAGTTTATTTCTTACACACATTGCAACCCAATGTAGGTCAGTTGGGGAGACAGGTTTCCGTATGCCATCACTCAGGGACCTAGGCTTCTGTGTTTAGTAGCTTCACCATTTCCTCCCTGTGTCTAATAGATCCATGAGGGAAGAGAGTGAGAACAGAGGATTGCAAGGGAGGTTTCATGAGCCAGATTCAGAGGTCTGGAGGCAACATTACTTCTACCCACATTCTAGGAGTCAGAACGCAGTCACATGGCCACATCTAACTACAAGGGAGGCTGGGAAATGTAGTCTTGCTATAAGCCCGGGGTGAAAGGGGAATTGTTTGATGAACACATAGCAGTGATTGCCACACTGTCAACAAGTTACACATGTTGACTATGCTGACACATGAGCACTTAAATATTAAATCATATTAAATAAACAAAGCAAAACATAGAAACACCAATTAGGACTGATTACTAATAACTATATACTTGCAATTATGTATACTGACCAACTCAGAAGTGATTTTAAAGTATTGTGGGCTTTGTAGTTGTATGTTTTGTCCTTACTGTAAAAAGAAAAATTCACAGGGCAGATAAAACTGTGGTTATGGATTCATGTGACCAGATGTGGAATTGCATTATGGTGTTTACCTTTTTGAAACTTTTTCATTGAAAACATAGAAGCTTGTTTGCAGCAACATGGATGAACCTGGAGGTCATTGTGCTAAGTGAAATAAGCCAGATATGGAAGGACAAATACTGTATGATCTCATGCATATGTGGAATCTAAAAAAGTTGAACTCATCGAGGTGGAGAGTAGAACAGCAGTTGCCAGGGAGTCGGGGCTGGAGAAAACAGGGAGACGTGCTCAAAGGGTTCAGCGTTAGTTATAAGATGACCAAGTGCTGAAAATCTAATGGACAGCATGGATGGTAATGGATGTATGAATTAATTTGATTGTGGTTATCATTATACAATGTCTACATATATCAAATCATCACATTGTAGACCTTGAGTATATTCAATCTCTGTTAGTTAAATATTTTAAAATAAAAAATTTAAAAACATAAATGGAGTGTCAGTATGAAAAAATAAAAAGAGAGTTTTCTCAGTTCTATTTTTCTGGTTATAAAATAAATACCTGTTATTGTAGAAAATTAGAAAAGTGTGTTTCAAAGTAGGTACTGTTCTTCAGCTCACTGGTAAACACTGATGATACCACTTTACAGTTCTTTCTCCTAGGCATATATTTATATATTTAAGATGCTATAGACTATTTTGCAGGCAGCATTTGTCATTTAACACTATTGCATAGGTATTTTTCCTTGTCACTAAAATTATTTTTCAATTTTAATGTCTTTACAATATTTCATTATATAGATGCACTAAAATTTAAGCCACTCTCTGGGTGAGGGACATTGTTCCCATATTTTGCTGGTGTAACTCACTCTCTAAGGATTATCTTTTACAAACAGCTTAGCCCACATTTTTAATTACTTTATAGGACGAAGTCCTTAAAAAGGAATTACCAGGTCAGAAAACATGAGTGTTTTCAAGGTTCTTGATACACATTGCCTAAACTGCCTTCCAGAAAGGTCATATAATTTATATTCCTCTCTCACTTCACTTTTATAGCATCCAGTACTATTAATATTTCTAATTTTGCTGGTTTGATAAACAGGAAGCTATCTCTGGTGACTTTATTTTTAATTTTTTGGATTCCTTTTGTAGCTGAGTAGCTTTCTTATGTGTATTAGCCAAACATTTGTATTTTCTCTTTTGTAAATTATCTATTCATAACCTTTACCCATTTTCTATTTCTTTTTTCTTATTGATTTGTATGAATGCCTGTATAGTAAGAATATTAACCTTTTGCCTGTCATGTATGTGGCCAATATTTTTTCAGTTTATTGTTTGCTTGTAATTTTTTGACATCTAGATGTTTACAATCTTTGTGTGATCTAATATGTTAGTCCTTTCCCTTGTGATTTCCTTCATTATTTTGTACTTAGAAACTTCTTTCAATGCAAGGATTAAATAAATACTTATCTACATTATCTTATGGTTTTCCAAGTTTTTCAGGTATTATAATTTTAATGTCAGTTTATTTTATGATGTGAGATAAGGATTTAGATGTTTATACCACCAAGAGAGCCAATTTTTTCCAAATCACATTCAAATAATTCATTCATTTCTCACTGACTTGTAATATCTCCTTTATTAGCTATGAAGCTCTTATTAAAATGCAGATTTTAGAATCTGTAAAGTGAAAAATAACAATCCATCACTGACCACCCAGAGTTGTCATGAAAATATACTATTTATTTTTAGATAAATCTAAAAATTACATGTGTAAATCTATGTGAATAGAATAAGATAAATAGGTTAGGCGTGGTGGCTCACTCCTGTAATCCTAGCATTTTGGGAGGCTGACAGGGGTGGATAGCTTGAGCTCAGAAGTTCGAGACCAGCCTGGGCAACATGGCAAACCAAAAACATGTCTCAACCAAAAACACAAAAAATCAGCCAGACATGATGGTGCATGCCTATAGTCCCAGCTACTCAGGAGGCTGAGGTTGGAAGATTGCTTGAATCCGGAAGGTGGAGGTTGCAGTGAGCCGAGATGGCACCACTGAACTCCAGCCTGGGTGACACAGTAAGACTCCCTTTCAAAACAAAAATGAAAACAAACAAACAAAAAAACCCCAAACAACAACAAAAAACAATAAATGGATGCCACTTTTGGGGTGGGGGAATCAGTTTAAAGAAGCAGATGAAAAAATGACAGCAGTAGGTAAGTTCAGATTAAAAACGAGGAGGATGGCCTGAATTCAGGTTTAGGTCTGTTTTCCTAGGGAGCTGACCTGACCTGAACGAAGTTCTCCCAAGAAACCTTTGGCCTGGGGGCAAAGGCAGCAGTGAGCCGGGCACAGAGGCTGGCGTGGAGAACGTGAGTCATGGGCAGATTTGTTTCTTAATTCCTAGAAAGCTTTTTCCCATGAGCCAAAACGTAGGGTTGGAAATGGGCTTGGGTTGAGAAGGTAGGGAAGGAAATGGGGAGGAGACATGGAAAAGTGGCTGCACATTTTTGTGGCATTTTCTTTCAGCATACAGACTATTAAATGACAGCCGAGTGTGGTGGCTCACAGCCACTTTGGGATGCTAAGTAAACGGGTAGATTGCTTGAGTTCAGGAGTTCAAGACCAGTCTGGACAACATGGTGAGACCCTGTCTCTATAAAAAATACAAAAAACAATTAGCCGGGCACGATGTTCTGCACCTGTAGTCCCAGTTACTTGGGAGGCTGAGGTGGGAGGATCGCTTGAGCCCAGTAGGCAGAGGTTACAGTGAGCCGAGATTCTGCCACTGCACTCCAGGTGGGCAACAGAGTGAGATCCTGTCTGAAAAAATAAATAAAATAAAATAAATGAATAAACAAATAAATAAATGAAAGTGTTTTTCAAAAGTTGACATGTTCCAAATGTTTAATCAGATCTGGGCTGGTATACTCCTTCCTAATGCCGTCGGAGATTTTTCTGGAATTTTGGTCTGACTTTGGTTTGGACAGTGACTCATGAATGGAAGATCCCTTACACTTCATTTCCTATGGATTTGACCACATCTGTAGGCTGTAAACTGAATCCCAGAGTTCCACTGCTCACAACCTTCCGTTTTCTTAGTTTGCCTTTTTCCGTTTCAAAACAAAACTAAGTCATATTGCTCAGTATTCAAATGCTATGAGTCTAGACGGGAGATTATTAAGTGTTTTTTTTTGTTTTTTGTTTTTTTCATGGAGGACAATGGTAAAAGATCTAATATCCATACCACATAGCCCTGGGTAATGTTTTTTTCTGTCATCTTTAAGAATGATGCACAATGTGTGAATATGGCCCACAGTTGGGGCCTAATTATGATTCTCCAGCGAATGCACTGCATTTTGGAGGAAGTCTTAAACGAGCACTTAAGCAGTAATGCCTCTGAGCACATCACTGTGGATCTGGAAGAGGGCTTCAATTCCTGCACCCGGAGCCACCGACGCCCACGCTGCTCCCACAAGCACTTTTATCACCAAGTTATTAGACCATTATGGTCTACGATTGTCTTTTACCGCCTTTGATTTTTTTCTGTTGTCAGACGTGAGGAAAGTGATGTGTAATATGATCCAAAATGCTCTTGTTTGTTTTAATCTGCTGTTTTAATATATTATGGCTTCCTGCCATTACCCTTCTCTAGCAGGGCCCTAGGGTCCCTTGGAGACAGTGGGAGCCTAGAATGTGCTGGGCACTTTGGAGATTTGGTGCAAAGCGGTGGCATGTGTGCTCCTGCCAGGGGGGACCTCAGAGCCGGGGGTGGAGCTGGCAGCTGCGTCCAGAGGCTTTGGAGATCACTGTAAAAAAGAGTGGCCTGGGGACTGGGCAAGTGGAACTTGCTCTCCAAGAGATCTCTTGCAGCTGTGAGTTCCAGCAGGTGTTTGTATGGATTTGGGGTCCAAAGCCCTCTTGGGCTTGAGGTGGGTTTAGGGCAACTTCCCAAAACCCAGCTTGGCAATGGTGAGAAGAGATACCCGCTCCAAGAAGTGCTTCAAAATGGAGCTTTAGGTGTGGTCTTGGGTGATGGCATCTGTGATGATTACACACAAGTACAAAACACTCTAGTCTTGGCTCTGTCACTAACTGAGCACATCCTTTCCCTCTCAGAGCCACTTGGTCCCCCGTGTCTGAATGAAGAGTATGAGACTAGGCCCTTCATAATTCCCAGCCTCCCATCAGCTCCCTGGCCTTCCTGGTATATTAACATAGGGAGCTGTTCCTGTTTCTCTTCCATCTTATGAGAAACCATTGGCTTCTCAAGGTCAGTGGTCAGCAAACTGGAGAAGGCCATGAACAGGGCTCTCTTTGCTCTAAATAAAGTTTCAATTGACATATAATAATTATACGTATTTATGGGGTAAATAGTGATGATGTCATACATATAATGTACAGTGATCAGATCAGGGTGATTAGTGTATCTTTGCTTTTGCAGTGACCACCAAAATCATCCTGGAAAGACCTCTGGGAGAGATGGCAGAGCTTGGTCCACTCTGCATGCCAAACTGGCTGCTGGCAAGGAGGTTGATCATCTCTGATGGCCTTCAGCCACAGAGCAGCCACACCCTTAATAAGATATCCCTGCCTTGAAACCTTCGTTTAATCAATGAACGAATACTCAGTGAGTACTGAGTGTGTGTCAGCACATCAGCTCTTTTCTTCTTCATATCCGCCTTGTGAGACATGCAGGAAGGGTGTTTATGTCCTCTTTACAGGTGAGGCTACTGAGGCACAGTGTTGGGGGCCATTGCCAGAACTGAGAGTGACTATGCAGATACTGGAATCTACTTCCCTTCACCATTAGACCAGTGCTTTCCCACTCTATTGTAGATGGCACATTATAGAAAAACCCTCACTTCTCAATTCCACCAAACACTGATCATTAAAGGAGAAGACATGAGTTGGCCATATCTCTACACATCTCATTAAAAAAAGTTTCAATTTAAGGACTCTGGGCTGGGCATGGTGGTTCATGCCTGTAATCCCAGCACTTTGAGAGGCCAAGGTGGGTGAATCGCTTGAGGTCAGGAGTTCGAGACCAGGCTGGCCAACATGGTGAAACCCCGTCTCTACTAAAAATACAAAAATTAGCCAGGTGTGGTGGCGAGTACCTGTAATTCCAGCTACGCAGGAGGCTGAGGCACGAGAATTGCTTGAACCCAGAAGGTGGAGGTTGCAGTGAGTCGAGATTGTACCACTACACTCCAGCCTGGGTGACAAAGCGAGACTCCATCTCACAAAAAACAAAAACAAAACAAAAACAAAAAACAAAAAACAGAACAAAACAAAACAAAAAACCTCCGGAGAGGAAAATTAGAACATACCCATGTATGTTTAAATTTCTGTTGCGATGGATCACTGTTTGTCAGTGTAAAACACTGTGCTTTGGCCACAAGTAGCAATAGAAAATAAAATTCAAAAGTCAAAATCTTGTTCATTATCTTATGGGTAACAATGGCTTTAGGGGAGGAGGAATAGTTCCCTTAAAGGTAATTGATCCTTTAGTGCAAGATGGCAGATGAATGCAAAATTCCAGTGAAAATACAGTAAAGATATCTAAAGACGAAAAATCCATCATGGCACTAAGAATGAAAGTGGGGGCAGCATCAACAGCCCAGAGATTCTAGTTTCTGTAAGAGATGCAATTAATAAATCGCAACAGAGTGGTATCTAAGAGTGAACTGAGCTGCCTAGAGAAGGCTAGAGCTCCCTGTGTGGATGCTGGTGCCCTACTGATACGGTTTGGCTCTGTGTCCCCATCCAAACCTCATCTTGAATTGTAATCCCCGTAATCCCTACGTGTTGATGAGGTGACGTGGTGGGAGGTGACTGGATCATGGGGGCAGTCTCCTACGTGCTGTTCTCATGGAAGTGAGTGAGTTCTTATGAGATCTAATGTTTTTATAAGTGTTTGACAATTCCTCCTTCAAATGATGTCTCTCCTGACGCCTTGTGAAGACGGCACTTGCTTCCTCTTTGCCTTCTACCGTGATTGTAAGTTTTGGGAGGCCTGCCCAGCCATATAGAACTGTAAGTCAATTAAACCTTTTTCCTTTATAAATTACCCAGTCATGGGTATTTCTTTATAGCGGTGTGAAAACTCACTAATACAGCTACTATAAAGCCTTTTTAAATTTGTGGCCCTGGGTTGGGGAAAAGGGTGTAAGGAGGTGCCAGCTGTCAAGAGCTGAGTTGACTGTCAGCCACCACAACCATCCCAATTCAGGTAAGAGGTGAGGTCATGTGTGGAAATGTACACCTTCTTGGAGGAAGCCCACCATGGCTTCCCATATTAGTCAACTTAGTGTTTCATTCATGCAGAGGAATGCGTAGTAGACAATGTTGCCAATCCAAGGCCAACAGACAATGAAGGATACAAGTTGCACACAAGGGAAGACTAACATTAACATGAACAGCAAAACCCAATAGAAAAATGTATTTCAAGAATGGAGAGAACTTTAAAAATCTTCCTAGACTCCTCGGAGAGATCCAGGATCTAGATTTGTAAAACAAGAACAGGCTACTATGATATTGAATATTCCCAACACAAAGATGATAAGTGTTTTAGATGATGGATATGCTAATTATTCTAATTTGATCACTGTATTGCAACATCACTATATACCCCATAAATATGTACAATTATTATGTGTAAATTAAAAAATATTTTTTTGGCCAGGTGCAGTGACTTATACATGTAATCCCAGCACTTTGGGAGACTGAGACAGGAGAATCACTTGAATCCAGGAGTTTGAGACCAGCCTGGACAAAACAGTGAGACCCTATCTCTAAAAGAAAAAAATTAACTGGGCATGCCTGTAGTTCCAGCTACAAGGGAGGCTGAAATTGAAAGATTACTTGAGCCTAGGAGGTCAAAACTGAAGTGAGCTGTGATCATGCCACTGTACTCCAGCCTGGGTGACACAGTGAGATCCTGTCTCAAAAAAAATTTTGTTTAAGAAGGAACCAGAAGTAGAAGAAAGAAAGGAACAGGCTACTGTGAAAAAGCATCTCCAGAAGACAAAAAAGAATAATTGGAAATTAAAGATAAAACTGCCAAAATTGAAAATGTAATGAAATGGCTGAAGATGAATTTGATAATATCTCTTAGAGCACAGAGCAAAATGGTGAAAATATGAAAAGTATGAGATTAAAATTAAGAGACAAAATGTTATTCCAAGAGATCCAGCATTAAAGGGATGAGAGAAAGAACAGGAGGAGAGAGGAAATGAATGCATAAATTGAAGTAGTGTGAGCTTAACAATTAAAGAAAAACAGAAGCTTACAAATTCAAAAGGTGCACTGATTTCTGAGCAGAAAAACGAAAACAGACCCGTATCTCTAGGTGAAGCAATGCACCACAGAGATAAAGAGATGATTCTAGACTGGGCCTGTCCAACAGAGTAGCCAGGTGTCATGTTTGGATACTGAGTGCTTGAATGCAGCTGGTCCACATTGAGATGTGATGCGAGAGTAAAACACCTATGGATCTCAAAGCCTTAGGATGAGAAAAATAATGTGAAATATCTAAATAATAACTTTAAAAATAGTGATTACAAGTTGAAATGCCATTTTGAATATACAGAAATGGGTTAAATAAAAATACACTATAAAATTAATTTCACCTATTTCTTTTGACTTTTTTAATGTGACTACTAGAAAATTTTAAAGTACTTACGTTGCTCACATTGTATTTCCATTATGCACTGCCATTCTAGCAGCATCCAGAGAGAGAGACAGAGAGACAGGAAAAGAGAGAGAGAGAGAGATCAGCCACAAAAAAGAATGAGGGTATGATCGATTTCAGATTTCCATAAAAAAGCAGGAGGACAGAAAATTATAGTATTTATTTATTTATTCAATTTTTATTTTTTTATTGTAGAGTGATATTGTTTGGCTCTGTGTCCCCATCCAAACCTCATCTCATAGTTCCTATAATTTCCACATGTTGTGGGAGGGACCCGGTGGGTCTTTCCTGTGCTCTTCTTGTGATAGTGTGTGGGTCTCACAAGATCTGATGGTTTTAAAACTGGGACTTTCTCTGCACAAACCCTCTCTTTTCCCGCTGCCATCCAGGTAAGATGTGACTGGCTCCTTCTTGTCTCCCACCATGATTGTATGGCCTTCCCAGCCATGTGGAGCCATAAGTCCAATAAACCTCTTTCTTTGGTAAATTGCCCAGTCTTGGGTATGTTTTTATATGCAGCATGAAAACCAGCTAATACATAGAGACCCAGGCTATGTTGCCCAGGCTGTTCTGAAACTCCTGGCCTCAAGCAATCCTCCTTCCTCAGCCTTCCAAAGCCCTGGGATTATAGGCATGAGCCATAGCGCCTGGTAAAAATATTATAGTCTAAATTTATTGGAGGAAGAAAAGATCTTAAATCAAAATTTAATATTCAGCCAACCTATTAATCAAATATGAAGGTGAAATAAACACTTTTCCAGCCATGCGGGATTCAGAGTGAATTCAGGATCTTTATCTACCAATCATCCAGAGTCTAGGAGAGAAAGGAGCAGCCATGGTCCAAGAAACAGGGCCACGCTTCTAGGTGTGAAACAGAAAGGAATCTCGAGGGACACTTCCACAACAGGTCTAGAAACATGGCTCAAATCGGAATATGAAGTCAGAAGACTCTGAATAAAACTTCAAGCATAGAATGGGGGTCAGTTAACAGTCAGGACAATGAAAAAGGTAGAAAATCTCGGCCCAGTGGGAAAGAAACAGGTGTATTTTTCCCCCCTCTGTTTAGGAAAGAAGAAGTACAATTTGAAATGCCAAGAAAAAAAACAGAAAAACCAGAGAAGAAAGGTTTGGTTCAAATGTAAAATCAGCAAAAATGTGGCCTGGTTTTGAGCAATTGATGGAATGTAAGAAAAGAGGATCCATTTGACCTCCTCCTGGGAGCATTCTTCGAGAGAGAGTCAGCTAGCAACATATGATCATATTTCCTTTTCAGTGGATCTGATTATACTCTTTCTATAGTGATCAATAATTATATAATTACATTTACATAGTTATAACTAAATGTTTGCTAATTTCAATTTTTATAATGAAAACAGAAGGCAATTATAGACTAGAATGTGCATCTAACGATTGACACTGTGTGGGTGATGCTCAAGCTAGGGGAATTCAAGTTGTGAGCAAGAAGAGGAAGGGCAAATGTAGGTGCAACTTTCTTCATTTGACTTTGGGATGAGACAAGAGATATTGTATAAAGGAGATGGGACAAAAATAAAGGATTATGTATATTATTTAAAAATAAAAAGACAACTAATTGAAGAACCAAATACAATAATAAAATGAAACTCAAAATCGAGAGAGATGATTGAAAATATTGCAAGTGAACTAAATTCCTCCTCTATTAAATAGTGCAAGTGACTTGATATTATCTAATCATGGCAAACCCAAAAACTGAAATCTATGCATATTGTTTAGAATTATGGTGGTAACTTATCAGAAGAATTAAAAAAAAAAAAGCTTAAAAGAGTTCCCTCCAAAGTATAGGACTTGCATGGGAGACAGCAGATAGGGGTTTGCTTTTTATTTCATACCAGTGTGTACAGTTTAATTTTTTTAATCTTATACATATATGTTATATTATTTTTGAAAATACACTTATAAAAATTGGTATTAACAATAGGTATAAAGAAAGCTCTAATAAAGGACTTGTTTGTCTCTGCTGATGACATTTGCTAGCTTGGGTCTTTAGCTAATGACATATCTCCTTGTCTTTGTGGGTCCCTGGTCTGTGGCTGAGCTCCTGTTCTATGCACTGACACACTCCATCATTCTAAATCAACATGTGCACTTAACAGTGCTATTTAAGGCTTAATAAATATTGTATCATCATTCATGGGGGGTGGTGTGGAGAGAGACGGCAGCTCATATACAAGAGAGGGACTTTTCTTGTCAGGGCCATTGTGTATATACATGTCAAAGAGATGGACACAGAGAGGAAGCAAATTTTAACTGAGGCTTTTGAAAATGGAATAAGGAAATTTATAGCATCCTTACTCATTTCTTCAGGGAAGAGAGGAAATTCAAGGGCTCTCTGGGCTGTCCAGGGTTCATGCTTCTGGTCCCAAGCTAATCCGCCTTAATGTGTTGGTTCGTGGGCCCCGCATATTCTCAGCAGCATGAGCACTCAGAGGCCACGGTGTCTGGGCACGTCTCCAAGCTCTCCCATGAGAAGGGGTATCCTTGCCCCTCCAACCTAACTCATCATCAGGCCTTGCCTTGGCCAGGGAATGGTGGGCCCCAGCAAAGCTAGGTCTCCAAGACTCAAAACAGAGACTCAGGTCCCCAGTTTCCAAGAGTCCTTGGACAATGAGCTGGCTGCTGGCACTTGGCTAGTTCCAGACATCGCTGCTCTTTGTGGGATGGTCTCTGGATCCCCTCTCCCTGGGATTGATCCTTCCCATTCTCACGTTGCCACCTGCCTCTAAACCTCATGCTCCTTCTAATTTGGGGGTCTTTTCCACAGAAACTCTTGCCCTTTCACTTAGTTCTTGCCAAGTGGTTGGAATAAGTATTTGGTTTCCCAAGGTAGCTACTATGAAAGAATCAATACACATTTGGATGCATGAATTCTAATCTGTTTGTTAAAAAATCAGTTACTGAGTTTTTATGTTCCTTACAGTCAGATCTATCAGTGTTCCAGTGTCTTCTGATCATCTACACCTTGTTGCCGATCCCAATACAAGTTAGTGCAAGAGCCTTCATATGTAGAATTTCTCATAGAAGTCTCTTGTATTTGTTAGGACTCTTTTTGATTCCAAGCCACAGAAGCACAAATCAAATTAGCTTAAGCAACAAAGGGAGTTTATCGGTTCTTTGCCAAGGAAGTCAAGGTGGATATATATTCAGTCGTAGCTGAATCCAGAGGTTCAAACAGTATTTCCAGGGATCTCTCTCTCTCACCAACTTGGTTCTGCTTTGCTTTGTGCACTGCCCCACTTTCACGTGACTTTCCCCATGTGGGATGGAAGATGGTTTCTGGAATCACCATTTATACTTGTATAGTGTGTGATACAAAAGAAAATCTAATTATCTCTTATTTTCTTTGTATATTAAATCTTTTTATTTTTTTGAGATGGAGTTTTGCTCTTGTTGCCCAGGCTGGAGTGCAATGGCACGATCTCAGCTCACTGCAATCTCCACCTCCCACGTTCAACCGATTCTCCTGCCTTAGCCTCCCAAGTAGCTGGGATTACACGCGTGCGCCACCATGCCCGGCTAATTTTGTATTTAGTAGAGACGGGGTTTCTCCATGTTGGTCAGGCTGGTCTCGAACTCCCGACCTCAGGTGATCTGCCAGCCTCGGCCTCCCAAAGTGCTGAGATTACAGCGATGAGCCACAGTGCCCGACCTAATTCTTATGGAAGACTAGCACCACTTGGGTCATAAGCCTTTGTACTAATACTCTATATGGGGAATAAGTAATGTGATAGCCTCCTTGAGCCATGTGCCCCTCTCTGCAGGCAGGAACAATCATCGACAGCTCTGGCAGCATCACACCTCAGTATTCTTTTAGTTAGTTCATTTCAACTGAATTTACTTCAGTATGTATTTGTTGAATGTGTATTGTGAGCCAAGCCCTGTTCTATGCATTGAAGATACAAAGATGAATAAGCAGAACACCTCCTTTCAAGGTGTGCAAAATACAACTGGGAAATAAATTGAACAATTAATTACAGTACTATGGGATAAATGGTATGGTAGAAATCTAAATAAAGTATGAAGAGAGCACTGGATTGGGGGGAGGAGATAAGGGATTGTTAGGGAAAAAGAGGATATCTGAGTTGCACCTTGAATGATGAATAGCTCTTCAATTTGTGCCCCCTGCTCTGTGTTCCCTTTTTTTTTTTCCTTTCTTGCCTTCTTTTGGGTTTATTATTAATACTGTTGTTCCATTTTTTTCTCCTTATTAGTTAAGAAGTATTCCATTCTTTTTTTTTTTTTTTTTTTTTGAGACGGAGTTTCGCTCTGTCGCCCAGGCTGGAGTGCGGTGGCCGGATCTCAGCTCACTGCAAGCTCCGCCTCCCGGGTTTACGCCATTCTCCTGCCTCAGCCTTCCCAGTAGCTGGGACTACAGGCGCCCGCCACCTCACCCAGCTAGTTTTTTTGTATTTTTTAGTAGAGACGGGGTTTCACCGGGTTAGCCAGGATGGTCTCGATCTCCTGACCTCGTGATTCGCCCGTCTTGGCCTCCCAAAGTGCTGGGATTACAGGCTTGAGTCACCGCGCCCGGCCCATTCTTCTTTTCTATTCATGAGAAGCTACTCTAGGAGTACAATATGCACCCTTGAGTTATCAGAGTCTAATGTTAGTTTCTGGTTTTGCCCCACTTCTGGAGAAGCTTGGTTATTTTGACTGTGTGCTGGGCATTGTGTTTGAAAGACTGTTTATAGAAATCTTTATGACCTCATATGATGTTATCTTCCCCCGGAGAGATGTTTGTTTGTTTGTTTGTTTCTGCCACAATCCTTGGGGATACTAGTAGTTTTGGGCAGCAAACTTAATGCAAACTCAAGGTTTGACACTTTCTTGGCTGAACAGATGACCACGTGTGGACTGATTTGCTTGCAGGTATCTAAATGCCTGCAGTGCAGTCCTTAAGCATCCTAGCCATTGGTAGGCCCTCAATCTTTTGTCCCCTTAACTTTTGAGAGGCTGCCGAAAGCACAGCCCAGCATCTCACCTCTTCTGCATCAGCACAGGCTCCCAGGTGAAAGCTTCCCCAAGTGATGTTTATCTCTCTAGGTGCCTGGCCACTCCCACACTTTGGTTAGCAGTTTTTCACCATCTTATTGGGGGGAGTCGTTGATGCTTTTAATACAATATTTCTGTATTTCATCCAGATTTCCTGAGGAAAGATTTGTCTGAACTACCTTGTCTTTCTTTACTGATAGTGAGTGCCTCAATAGGCAGATGGGATAGAGAAGGATATCCCAGGCCGTGGGAAAACACAGGGAGTTGACAAAATGCATGGGAGTTTTTGGGGAGAAGTAAGCGGTGACACATGGCTGAAGCAAGAAAGAGAGAAGTGGGACAGGAGGCTGGGAAGCAGGAAAGATGCCAACTTACAGTGTTTACACTATTCCGTAGCCAACTGAAGAGACCAGGTTTTCAGAGCAAGAGAACGCCATAATCAGACCCGGGTTTTGTCATTTTAACTTTAGCTGTGGTTTGGATAATGTCTTAGGGGAAGGGAGGGAAGATGAGAAAGGAACAAGACCAGCTAGAAGATGAACGTCCTAAAGTTTGATGAGGAGGGAGGGGAAATGAGGTCAGAAGGCAGTAGACAGAGTCAGGAAAAATCTTGGGGGCAGAAGCTATGAGACTTGTTGACGTTCATAAAATTCCTTGTTGAGCTTTATATGTTGACATGCAGTCACTGTTGAGTCCTGTTACAGACATAGAGCAAGAGGATGAATTTATCAACTTACCTGTAACTAAAACGTCCTGGCATTGTGAATGGTCAGAAAATCAGTTCTCTGGAGCTCTAAGATCTGCAGAAAATCAAATAACCATAGGGGAGTGAGAAGGTAGGGGGCATACATATACTCATCCTTTGTCTCATTGTGATCTTCTCTGGCAAGTGTGGAAAGTCCCCTACTGTGACAAAGCCTTTTTTTCCAACCCCTTATGCTGAGGAAGCCTGAGCAAAGTAAGTTTAAGGTTCTGTGATGGAGCAATCATCCAGCTCATATAGGAAAAGGCAAGAATCAGTTGGAAAATCAGCTGTTGTGAACTGGGGCTTAGTCACCTTGACCCTAGAAAGAATCATCTTTACCCTACTCCCACCTTTCCTTGCTGCTTTTATTCTTCTCAAGCAGAGATCCTTGGAAGCATCATTCAGCACAGGTAATTTTAGATGATAACTTCAGTGTTCTTGAGGGGCTGTCTGTACCCGACGGCAAGAGCTGCAAATAGCGTGACATCATCAGTAACCAATAATGTAGTCATTGGTGCAGTCTCTTACCAGGGAGGGAAGGCGGTCCTGGAAATTTTTCTCTTGGAATTGCCTTTTGAAAGTTTGCAGCCCATTGTGACTTGGGGCAGGCTACTTAAACTCTTTGTGAGCCATCTATGAAATGGAGGATAACAACAGTTCCTCTCACAGAGTTTCTTGTAATAATTAAAATGAGACACAGCTGGGCACAGTGGCTCACACCTGTAATCCCAGTACTTTGGGAGGCCAAGGAGGGCAGATCACTTGAGGTCAGGAGTTTGAGACCAGCCTGGACAACATGGTGAAACTCTGTCTCTACTAAAAACACAAAAATTAACCAGGCGTGGTGGTACATGCCTGCAATTCCAGCTACTTGGGAGGCTGAGGGAGGAGAATCGCTTGAACCTATGGGATAGAGGTTGTAGTGAGCTGTGATCACACCATTGCACTTCAGCCTGGGTGGCAGAGCAAGACTCCATCTCAAAAAAAAAAAAGAGTACCTGGGACAGTGCCTACTGCATAGTGAGTTCTCTATAAGTATTAGCTATTATTTTCCTTTTTAATGTCCTCGTGGCATCAAATCTTTTACTTATGCAGCAAACACTTTTGAGTACAGCTATGTGGAACACATCATGCTAGATTCTGGGGATATGAAAAGGAGTAAAATTCAGCACTTACTTCCAAGCAACTCACAGTGCAATGAGGACGATAGCAAGTTAAGGGGTAGACCTCCAACCGGAAGGATCATGGAAGGGCACAGGAGAGACCTTCAATCGAAATATAGGCCTTGAAAGGTGAGTAGGAGTTCATCAGTCAATGAAAGGTATTCCAGAAAGAAGGAAGAGGGTATATAAAGGGCTAGGGGCAAACAAGTGGTTGCAGCCTGTGGGTACCAGTCAGTGGCTCTAGGGTGGGAGACTGGATGGTAATAGGTGGGGCTGATGGACAGATTTCAGATCAAGAAAAGCCATGAGAGACACACTAAGACTTTGGACTTTATCCTAAAATGTTTATTGGAGAACGATTGGAATTGTTTTAGGAAGTGACAAAATCAGATTAATGATTTAGAAAAAGTGATCTGGCTGCAGTGTAGACACTGAGCTGGAGAGAGACCATCCTGTAGGCAAAAAGATCAGTCAAGACACTTTTTGAAGATCCAATATTGAAATGATGGATGAGGGTCCTTGAGCCAGGGCAGTGGCAGAGGGACAGAAAAAGAGGCAGATCTGAGAGATATTGAGCAAGTGAAATGTCGCCAACCAGGTAAAGGATGAGGGTCAGAGAGAAGCCAAGGAGAAATCCCAGTTTCTGAGGACCTGGTGTAAAGCCAAGGAGGCAAAAAGTGGGATGAATCCCAGGCTGGGGTGTTTCCATGTGTGTGGAATGGAAGCCCACAGAAGCAAAGGAGTTAAGAGCTTGGGCAGAGTGTCACTAGAGATTCAGTTCCATGCTCTAGACTGGATAGAAATCAAGATGGCAGGAGGCTGGTGGATCGAGAATGAAACAGGTTGAAAAATACTCCTTTGAGAATAGATATTATTTTGACTATAGTTCAAAGTCATTTCTAGTCAAAGTTTAAGAAAGTGGTGATCAAACAGGAAGCTATAATATTAAAAGCAACCACAAAACCAAGCTCTAACATTGAAATAGACAAGCTGGTTTTCTTTTGTGATTGTTAAACAAGCACTGGAGTTAGCCCTATGAAAGATCTATCTATCGGATCTTTCATTAATTGTAATTGGATGGTTCATTAATTGTAGCCAATGTACACATTTTGAGCCATGGCAGTACTGTTGGAATGAGGGCTTTGTCCCATAAGTTGACTACTGTAGATGTGTAAGTACTAGAGTACTTATTTCAGACACATTCACATGACTTTAGAATGTTATTTAACCATATTATGTGTGTACCTTGACTCCCAATTGGATTATCAGCTTCTGAAGGAAAGTGGATTATCTTAAACTTTTTGTGTGTTTTTGGCTGTTAACATAGATGTTGGGTCCAAATGAGAGTGCTCATAATTATCTGTGAAAAGAATAAGAAGACAGAGTACTTATCTTGAGAATAAATAGACAGTGAATGCTGTGCTGTCTGGACTTTTCTCAACAGGAAAGCTTTGGAAGTGGGCATTTTTGATAGTCTCTATTGCAAATCATTGAATGCAGTCATTGAAATTCAACTGCAGTGCCAGCACATTTGAAAGAGGCCTGATAAAAATGCAAAGTCTATGCTGTCTCCAATGACTTCAGCCAAGTAAAATACGCCTGGAGGGGAAAATAAACCTTTTTCTAAAACTTCAAACAGGGAAAAAGTTTCCTAAGTTTTTGAGAAATGACTAGTATTTCCAAAATGGATTTGGAGTGGGAATGTGAGAAGCCAAAGGTAACCACTATGAAAAATAACGGGGCAATTGGGAAGCACAGGTTACCTTAATCAGGCTTGGAGAGAATGTGATAGAAATGTAAATCTAAAGCTGCCTCTAGATCCCCTGGCTAAATAGAAACTCCTAGAGGCAGAATCAATTTTTCACTGTTCGATGATGACTGCGTTTTCTATAGGTTGAAAGCACAGAGGTAGGAAAGTTTCAAAGTTCTCAAGAAATAACAGGTGAATGAATTAAAAATCATTGCTTTTGCCAACCCACCCTGTCTGGCCTCTTTCTTGGAGAGAGATGGAGAGAGTTTGGTGTCTCCATCCCACTCTGCCTGTCCTGGACACAGTTTGCAATCCCAGCCACTAATTAGCTTGTTATTGTTTCCCAGTTTAGGAAGGAGGAGAGGCAAAGAGATCCAGGGCTACTGGAGAACAGGCCAGGATGGGGGCTCTCATGGGGGACCTCTAGGGAGAGCCTGAAAAGGCAAGAGAGAGGACATCAAAGATAATTCCTTCTGCTTCAGAATTTTGCGGAGGGTCTGCTCTACATCACACGTGTGTGTGTGTGTGTGTGTGCGCGCACGCGCGCGCATGTGTGCATGCACATTAATAATCTGATGAATTTTTTTTTCTTCCTGAGTTGAGGATTGGAGCATATTTAGGGAATGCTGGACAGAACTGCTGAGATTGGAACTTTTGTAGGAACTCTGACACTATTTGTCTCTATCGCAACGGGAGATATATAGAGACAGGGAACTTTTCACAAAGGTGGAGCTGCTTCTCCTAAGTCCAAGCTTGGCAAAGCCAAAGGGAGGAAGGGAAGCAGCTTGCAGCTCTGTGTCACTGCAAATGAACTCTTCGCCCCATCTAGGATTGAACTGAGCTGAAGATTTTGAAAAGATGGGAAACGCGGGACAGAAAGTAGAAAAGAAGAAAGATAGCCCATTCTTTAAGTGTGGGCTCCACATAGGGACTTCCCTCCAAAGAGGACAGTAAGGAAGGGGGATGGGGAAAGAGTAACTTCACAGTGGAGGAAACTGAGAAACAGTACCTCAGCCAGGTGACTAGGTCAACATCAACAATGGTAAGTCATGTCAATAGTGTATGCCCCTAATATGACATGATAAGAATGGGACTTTACTTCTGCGGAAGCCCCCAAACCCATAGCCTTAGTCTAATCATGAGAAAAACAGCAGATAAATTCCAATGGGAGGACAGTCTATGAAATACCTGACTGGTACTCCTCAAAACTGCCCAGAGTGTCACAAATAAGGCAAGTCTGAAAAATTGTCTCAGCCTAGAGGGGCCTAAGGAGATAGGATGCCTAAATATAACATGGAATGAACAGGAAAGAACATTAAGTAAAAACAAAGGAAATCTGTCTGAAAAAAATTTGGACTTGAATAATAATCATCTGTCATTAATGGTTCATGAATTGTAACAAATGTACTGTCCTAATGTGAGATGCTAATTATGGTGGAAAGTGGTTATGGTGTATGTGTGAACTCTCAGTACTATCTTTGCAATTTTTCTGTTTTTTTTGTTGTTGTTGTTATTGTTAAAATAAACTTTTTTGTTTTGTTATTGTTGTTTGTTTGTTTGTTTTTTGACAGAGTCTCGCTCTGTTGCCCAGGCTGGAGTGCAATGGCAGGATCTCGGCTCACTGCAACCTCTGCCTCGGAGGTTCAAACAATACTCCTACCTCAGCCTCCTGAGTAGCTGGGATTAAAGGTGTGTGCCACCATGCCCAACTACTTTTATTGTACTTTTAGTAGAAACGAGGTTTCACCATGTTGGCCAGGCTGGTCTCAAACTCCTGACCTCAAGTGATCCACCCACTTTGGCCTCCCAAAGTGATGGGATTACAGGCATGAGCCACTGTACCTGGTCAAACCTAAAACTGTTCTAAAACATAAAGTTTATTTTAAAAATCAGTGTCCACATGAAAATATGCTCAACATTGTCAGCCACTAGGAAAGTGCAAATGAAAATGAGAATGAGATACGGCTTCACACCCATTTAGGATGGCTATAATCAGAGAGATGGACAATATCAAATGTTGGCAAAGATGTGGAGAAATTGGAATCCTCCAACGTTACTGGTGGGAATGTAAAATAGTGCAGCTACCAAGACAATGCATGGGGAAAGAACAGTCTTTTCAACAAACGGTGCTGGGAAAATATGCAACAGCTAGACCTCTACCTCATAACATATACAAAAACTAAAGTGGATCAAAGATGTACACGTGAGGGCTAAACCTATAAAATTTGAAAACAGGTGTAAATCTTCATGATCTTGGATTAGGGGATCTTAGATATGGCAGCAAAAGCACAAGCAATCAAAGAATGTGAACTGGGGGGAAGAATAATGACTGGGAACTCCACGGAAGAGCTGGAATCCACATCTGTCCCTCACTGCCTCCTGACAGCCAACTTTCACGATGCTGGTGCTACAGAAAAAGCTGGCACCCTTCATGGAGCTGCTGTCATCAGCCCAGGATTTGGAGCAGCTAAAGGAGCAGTGAGGGCAGGAGTTGCAGGGTGGACTGCTGCCCTGCACCAGCAAGGGGATCGGGGACAGCACGTGTAATCTGTGACAGCACCAGTCACCAATGCCCTGCACTATGCTTCCTAGGATTAAAAATAAATAAATAAAAAAAAAAGAGCCTGCTGATTTACTTTTGATTTCCAGTTCTTGTCCAAAATGTCTGTTATGTTCATGTGAACCCCCAAATAAGCAGGGAAGAAAATTCTGGGAAATCAAGATCTAAGCAGACACAGCCCAAAGCTACCACCACAGGCCATAGCATTTCCTCATTTCTTCTTCTTTTATTTATTTTTATTTTCAAGACAAGGTCTCACTCTGTCACCCAGGCTGGAGTGCAGTGGTGTGATCACAGCTCACTGAAGGCTTGACCTACTGGAATCAAGCAATCCTCCAACCTCACCCTCCTGAGTAGCTTGGACTACAGATATGTGCCATCATGCCCAGCTAATTTTTGTATTATTTATAGAGATGGGGTCTCACTATGCTGCCTAGGCTGGTCTGCAGCTCCTGGGCTTAAGTGATCTCCTTGCCTTGGCCTCCCAAAGTGTTGAGATTACAGGTGTAAGCCATGGGACCCAGCTTTCCCCTTCCCTCCCCCTCTCCTCCCCTCCTCTCCTTTCCCATTTCCTTTTCTTTACTTCTTTTCTTTTTTTTTTTTCTTTTCTTTGCTTTGCTTACAGGATCTCACTCTGTAACCTTGAAGTCCTGGGTTCAAGCGATCCTCCTGCCTTGGCCTCCTAAAGTGCTGGGATTACATGCATGAGCCACTGTGCCCAGCAGCATTTCCTCTTTTTTGCAGCTTAATCCCATTTACAATTCCATGCAATATCCGAATTCTGTCTTCCAGGCCTTTGTTTCTTTCACTGCACTTATAACTTTCATTTATTATTCTACATGCTTATTTTTTTAATGGTTTCTTATATGTCTCTGCACTACTTATCTACAAACTCCCTGAAAGAAAGGACTTTGTCTTATGGACATTTGAATCCTCAGAATCTAGGATTGAATAATCATGATGACAATTATGATGATCAACAATAAGAATAGCAATCACTTGTAGAGCTCACACCGTATGTGAGGCCCAGTTGTAGTAGTTTATATATATTACCTTTTGCCTGATTGAACATCAAGTCCAATACCTGGCAGAGAGCAGGCGTTCTGCTTCTGGTCATAAACCCCCAGGGGGTTGGAGCTCATTGGGAACCTTAGGGCTCAGCTCAGTTGCCTGATGACCCATGGGAGTGGATAAAAAGGGATTTCCTAGTGGCTACTCCTTGTTCTGAGGTGAAAAACATATTAGAGGCCAGGCGCAATGGCTTACACCTGTAATCCCAGCACTTTGGGAGGCTGAAGCAGGTGGATCACTTGAGGTCAGGAGTCTGAGACCATCCTGGCCAACATGGTGAAACCCTGTCTCTACTAAAAATACATAAATTAGCCAGCGTCATGGCGCATGTCTATAGTCCAAGTTACTTGGAAGGCTGAGGCAGGGGAATCACTTGAATCCAGAAGGTGGAGGTTGCAGTGAGCTGAGATCGCGCCACTGCACTGCAGCCTGGGCGACAGAGTGACACTATGTCTCAAAAAAAAAAAAAGTATTAGAACGTAATGGGGTTTTGCAAAATCCCTTCTCTTACCTGAAGGAGCTATGTATTCTATAGAAGATTTTGTCCTGACCCACCTCTGAGGACATTTGGCCCTCAAAAGCACTGCCATCGAGAGCATAAGACCCACCCGGGGGCTCCCTGTTGTCAGTCCAACCTCTCTGACATCCCCAAATGGTCTTCCCAGCAGTCCAGGCCCATCTGTCTGACAGTTAGGCTTATTGTCCATCATTTGCTAACTCGGTAGGAATGAACTTGAGCTTCAGGACATTGGAGTTGGCCAACTTTGGAATCGAATGCTATTGAATCTTCTTTAAAAGTTGCTTTTAAACACTCTTTGCTAATATATTGCTGATAGGCCTGTGTTATTTGTGGTTCTATCGCTTTATTGATCCTTGTGTCCCACGGGCGAGCTGAATGACTGAGGAAGCAGAAGCAGTGCCATGATGAGCATGTACACCTCTCAGAAGAGTCTGAACCCTGCGTGCTTCTGTTTCTATAGGTTTTTTTGCCTTGATTTAGGCTGAGACTGCTTATGGAAAAAGAAAACACCCTTCAAGTTGAAGTTATAAAAGTTAAAAAAAGTTTGATATTGGAAGACATCAAACAATCCATTAAAATGAATGGCAGCAAATTCAGGAGTGAGGAAAATTCTCCCAGAGGGCAGGAGAGGGTCTGTCTTTGGGTCCTCCCACTTTTCTTTCTACTTACATCCCCTACTTGAAGTCTTTCTAGCCTAGGCACCCAGGCCACCGAAGCTACTTCCTGTGAGGAAGATGGTCTGATGGATTCATCTGGAAGGTAATGGTGATTTAATATGCTAATCTTAGCATAGGTTATGTGCATTTTCAAGAAGAGTACCTTTTAAATGAGGGATCTAGGAAGCATCATGGCCTGCTGGTTTGAGTGCGGACTGGGAGAGTCTTTCTGGAGAGCTGTCTGTCAATATCTGGTCAAGTTTACAATACACCTACCTGATATCCAGCAATTCCACTCCTGGTATTTACCCCACAGATGTTCTCATGCAGGGTCATATAGAAGCATGCACAAGGATGTTCTCTGTAGCAAAGTTTATGATGATAGAGAGTAGGAGGCAGCCTGGGGATCCCTTTCTGGAGATGATGGATGGGAACAATGTGGCGATGCATTCTGTGGATTTCTATGTAGAACCCAGAAGCAATGCATCACAGTGCACACGGTAATATAAATGGACCTTAAAAACAGAGTGATGAGTAGAAACCATAAGGTAGAGTGAGATGATCTAATATAATACTAGTCACATAAATTAAAAATACATGCACCCTACAATGCAGATTCTATGTGAACACATACAAACAAAATGATAACATTGCTATGAGAGAAGGAAATGTGTATGGAGCAGAGTGTTCCATTCTTGGACTACTGACACTCGGGGTTGGAGAATTTTTGTAGTGGGTGGCTGTCCTGCGCATTATAGGATGTTTAGCAGCATCCCTGGCCTCTACCCTCTAGATGCCAGCAACACTTCTTCAGCTGTGACAACAAAAATTGTCTCTGGGAGAAATCCAAATGTCCCATTGGGAGAAAATCACCCCTGGTTGAGAACTACCTATGTAAAAAACAAGGCTAAAAAGGGAAATATATAAAGGGAAATATATATGCAAGAGATGTACTTTAAAAGAAAGATAAACAAAAGTGAATACCCAAAGAGGACAATATTTAATGCCCCCTCCCCCCAATACACTGTGATTGGTAGGGTTTTAGACACAGTATTAGAGCAGGTATCACTTTTATGTCATATTCTATAAAGGCTACTGTCCATTCTGTGTGTGTATAAGGTTTTCCACTTTGCATGCAGTAGGTACAAACTCATTCTTTGTTCTTAGACTTGTGATTTTTGAAAGCTGTCCCTGAAAGAAATGTCTGAGCATAGCTTGATCCTGAGTAGCTAGATGGCCAGATTGGGTTTGGAAGATGCAACTGCTTCTCTGATGGGATAATAGTTGCCTCATTGGTACAGTGGACCATGAACGTCCTTCTTCAGCCCATCAAGGAACAAGGACCTGGGGCCTCCTGTCTCCTGTCCTGCTCTTCCCTGTGGGTAGAGGAGAGCCTGGGGGACTGCTCTAACCCTGCTGAGTAGAAACATTACACGGCCCACTCTTGACTGCTGTTCCTTCTCTGCTGGACCCGCTGTAGAATGCTGAGCAAGAAGAGGCCCAGCCAGAGGGAGGCAGCTGAGGAGCAGCGGGCAGTCATTAAGCACGGGAAGGAGGATGGTTTTGGAGGCTGTCCATGGTTCTGATTTGACCTTCTCACAGCAGATCTTAGAGAACGTTGATATTTTATATTGCACATTTTTCCTTAGGAAATGAATGTCTGTAATTGTAGAATAGGTCAGTTCTGGGAAGAGATGGAGTAAGGGGAGGCATGTAAATGGGTGCCTTGGGTTAGGTTCCCTGGGAAGCAGACTCTGAGAGGCCAAAATTTACATGTGGAGGTTTATTGGAAGTGCTCTTTGGAGTAACTCCTCCCTGCCTCCCCATGATGGGTGAAGAAAGAGTTGGCCTGCAGATTTTGGGGGGAAGCTCAACTTGGGGGGAATCAGCTTTACCAATAAAGCTGATTTTTAAAAAGGCTCTCATCTTTGTGTCTTATTTCTATTCGATCTAAACTCAGAAAGAGAAAGCAGGAGTGTTATTTACTGGTCTCCTAAAAATTCAGCCAGCGTGGTGAAGGTGAAGATGATGATGACAACAATGGCAATGATGATTTTTGGGACCATTAAAGCTCAAATGAGGTTACCCAAAGTGCCCCCATTTGGAGATGTATTTGTAGCCAACAGTTTATGCCAATACCAGGCTCTTTCTATCTGGTTTCAATGTGACAGCTCTTGCAATCCTGTGAATATGCACAGCCAACAGTGATATCTTACCTGCACTTCTGTATGCTTCTGTGTGGTTTGGGACATCCCAAATCATTGGTTGTAAGCTCCATGGAGTTCCACACACATGTCCTGAATGGAGTTCTCCAACGGTGAAATAAAGACTTGGAAATGTGAGCAAGTTCTGAGCAGCCATAAACCACAGCATCACAGCTGTGAATGCATTTATATTGGAGATGCTGGAAGGGCGTTAGCACTAGTTACCTTCACTTCTACCCACATCAGCTGCTTAGCAATCAGAATGTTGAAAGAACACATGAGTCAGAGTCCTAAGCAGTGAGTACTAGGATAAGCTCTGCCATTGGCTGAAGGAAAACTCAACACGAATAATAGCTTAGCCTTGGAGTCAGCCTGTCTAGTGTGTGACCTGAAGCAAGTTACTTTATTTCTCTAAAGAGCAGTTCCTTCATGTGTATTGTGGGGATAATTACAGTACATGCCTCACAAGATAGAACAAGATGAGATAAATCATGAAAAGTTTAGCACAATACTTAGTAATAGTAAATACCTACACATGTAAGCTGTCATTATTAGGTGAGGCAGTGGAAGATGATTTAAACTTCTAGCATTTAATTATTCAATGGGAATAATAATAATGCCTGCACTATAGGCTGCAGGAAAAATGAGATGAATAAATGCACACATAAAGTGTCCTAATATTAAAATTAGCATATTGTCTTCAATCTTTTCTAACACAAGGACTATGTTTTTTCTTTGTTGCAATGACTGTGACTTATTTTAATAAACTTTGGCACAGACCGCTTGGTGTTACTCATGTGTCTGTTTGTTCAAACTGTAATCTGGGGGCAGTAAATCATCCTAACCAAGAACAGGGAGCTGGTGAACATTACCTCAGAGTGTTCTCACTGCAGGATGGTCACTAACAGTGCTTCAGCCATCCACATCTCAGTCCACTTCGACAGTCACCTATCACTGTATCATGGAAAATGTTATAAATGGATTCTGGTGACTGGAAAAATTAAAGGTATTTGGGATAGGTGGGTTGGGGAAGCCCTAAATCTACTCTCTTGCATGCACAGAGTATAAGACTTCAGTGAAACCCTTAGCCTGCTTTAGGGAATACAGGAGAGGTTTGATCCCTAAAAGTTCCTGTGTTCAGTCCTCAGTCTAGAATATTATCTGTTGTCTGCTGCTGCCCAAGGACTAATGAAGGCCTGCCTCCAAAATGTTCCTAAGTCTATCTGGAATATGGTTAGGAATCCCAATAATACAGAGACCTCACACTTCACAAAACTCCCACAGTGAGTGGTATGTGTGGTTCTGTGACTGATTTGCTAAATTAAACATGTTAATTAAATACCTATATGTGGTAACATTTGGTTTCAGACTCACTTTCTTTAAAATCTGGCAAGAAGTTTGTGGGGAAGTAGTTGACTCTTGCCCATCTCAAAACCTTTGGGTGCTTACCATTAGCTACCACAAGAACCTAAATGTTGTGCATAACCAAATTGGCTTAGTCGGTGCATGACAATTTTTATGAATAGTCAATTCAGGGCAAAACAAGCAAGTTTATAAATTCTTCTACTAGTTGTACTTCCATTGTCAAAGCTAATTGTTAAGAAATGGCTTAGGTCCTGTGGCATGCATCGCCACAGTGCCACAATGCAGCTTTCTCATGTCACTAGGGGAATTCATGTTTAGTTGACACTTTCAGATGGGCTTTGAAGCTGATGATCCTGGCTCAAATCCTAGTTCCACTACTGTGTTACCTAGGCCAATTATCCTGACCTCTCTGAGCCTCAGATTTCTCTTTTATAAAATGTTGGTTGTCTTTAATAGCGATATATTCATATATACACACAACTTTGTGAACCAGGCAGGACAGTAATACAGTTGATATTCTTATCCCCAATTTATAGATGGGAATTTAAATGACCTTCCCAGAGCCACGTATCAGTAAGACGTAGGCCTAGGACACGAATTAATATCTTCTGACTCAAACCGCTGGTTTCTGTCTCAAATCAGAGCTAGAAGTACTACTGGAGGCATGATTCAGACATTTACATATTGATAATCTGAGAAAAATACTACCTGGGGTAGTTAGGTTAGTTACCTGGGAGCAACTACCTGGGGGCAGAAATGTAATCTACTTCTACAAACCTAGATCACTTGGCCATGCATTGAGTTATGCTCAGTTAGATTTAGTACTTGGAAGCACTAAACTGTACTAAACTGTAGTACTTGGAAATCTTAATGAAATGAGAGAGCCCTTTTTTGACTAGCCCTGTTTAGCATTATCCCCATTTCTTCTGAACTCTCGGCATTTTTTTGTTGTTTGTGTGACTTATTTGGAATATAGCTGATATGGCTCCATAGCAGGAATGGCTTGGTAATACTTGCTCTATCACTGCAACCCAAGGAAGCATGCCTTACTAACTTCCAGGTCTCCATGGTGCAGCACCAAGTGACAAGTTGCATGGGGTCAACTCTGACATCTGAGTTTGAATGCTAATTCTGCCTCTTGGTGCTGACGTTGCTGCACGCTGCCCTAGCCTATGTCTCCTGCATGATTGTTGTGCAGATCAAGGAAGGAGGATTCTGGAGGTGACAGCATAGTGGCTGCCTCTACGGTTGGCAACCACCATCATTAATTCTAGAAATAATTGTGTTCAGTGAACCATTGTGGACTGACCAATGCTTCTTCATGCTTCATGGGTCCACATGGATTTATTCCTTTTAATTTTCTTTCTGCAAATGATTTCCCCCCTCCTAGCACCACTTAAGGAGGGAAGAGTTCAGGGAGAAGAAAAAAGTGAGAGAATGGATTTGCAAGGGCAGTTACCAATAACTTAAAGCATTTTGACTAAAGGAATCTCTTTTCACTCCTACCGCTGTGAGGCTGGACCTATGGTGTCCTTCAGTCAGTAGGATGCAGCAGAAGTGATCATACCTGTTCCATGCCTTGATCTTAAGGGGCCTTGTGTGAGTCACTTGATCTCCTGGAACCCTACCCAGGCCAGCCTGCTGGATGATAAAGGACAGCAGAGCTCAGTTGATTAAACTAAGGCCATCCTAGACAGCCAACTGGGGAGCTGACTACAGATGCATGAATGAACCCAGCCCAATCAGAAGAACTACCCAGTTGAGACCAACCCAAATTGACAACCAACAGAATTATGAGTTATAAATACAGCTGTTTTTTAAGCCACTATGTTTTAGAGTGACTTGTTCCCACTAACTAACTCTAGCAAAAGCTAACGGATACACCAATGTTTGAGGCCCCCCCTTGTGGAACTGGATAAATTGATCTGGGATGGACCTTAGGTAGAGTATATTTTAAAAGCTCTCTGGGTGATTCTCATGAGCACCCAGGGTTGAAAACCACCAGTCTAGATGAAGGCACTCAGTGCTTCATGGGCTAGGTTATAGGTGAGTTAGACCAAGGGTTAACCCAATGGGACTCCTTTGAATCTTGTGGATATCTAAATTTTTTGCCCATAAGTTATTGGGGTACAGGTGGTATTTGGTTACATGAGTAAGTTCTTTAGTGGTGATCTATGAGATTTTGGTGCACCCATCACCTGGGGAGTATACACTGCACCATATTCATAGTCTTTTATCCCTTGCCCCCCACTCACTCTTCCCCCCAAGTCCCCAAAGTCCATTGTATCATTCTCATGCCTTTGCATCCTTATAGCTTAGCTCCACATCAGTGAGAACACACGATATTTGGTTTTCCATTCCTGAGGTACATCACTTAGAATAATAGTCTCCAATCTCAGATATCTAAATTTAAAATGAATAGATGGGCTGGGTGAGGTGGCTCACGCCTGTAATCCCAGCACTTTAGGAGGCTGAGGTGGGCAGATCACTTGAGGTCAGGAATCGAGACCAGCCTGGCCAACATGGTGAAACTCCATCTGTACTAAAATACAAAACAAACAAACAAAAAAATAAGCTGGATGCATGCCTGTAATTCTAGCTACTTGGAGACTGAGGTGGCGGGATGATCACTTGAACCCAGGAGGCAGAGGTTGTAGTGAGCCATTGTGCCACTGCACTCCAGCCTGGGTGACAGAGCGAGCCTCCATCTCGGAAAATAAAATAAAATAAAAACTCATTAACTCATTAACTTAGAGAATATAAGAAGCCAAGATAAAATCTGTACAAAAATGTTAATATTTCCAAAAATCTGGGGCAAATGCAAAGATGGAAGGGGCTTTTGATAAAACCAGGTTTAACCTTGACCTTGTACAGGTGGAGAAACTGAAGCCCAGAGGGTCTAAATGACTTGCTCAAAGCCATACAGCTAATTTGTGGCAGGGTTTAGATTCCGTATGAGGCCTTATTTTTTGTCTATTTTTCTTGATTCTTGCATAAGGTGACAATAACATGATCCTTCTTTTGACTCACCATATGTGACCTCATACAAAATCTGTGCAAAGATAAGTGTAGGACAGGCTATCTCTAAAGTGTTAACAGGTTAACAAAAAAGATAGTTTTTATGGAGCATCTCTCATCTTTTGTGACTTATAACAATGATAACAGGTTTGTTGATTATAAGGTGTGTCTTGCATACTATCAGAGATAGAAATTGTAGTCTCACTAAGAACAACTTTACTTTTTTTTTTTTTATGAAACCACAATGGGATGCAGTAGGGGGGAAAGTGCTTAATTCCTTCCACGAAAAGAGAAAGAAGGAAACTGAGCCATGGTCAATGAATTAAAGCAGTTTATTTAACATTAATTGCAGAATTTACAGCACTACCATTTAATGATAGGAATAAAAATAGAAAGAATCCAGTGTAAGCGATGTTGCAGACAAAACATTGGGGTGGGAAATGAGCAAAATTGAAAATGCAATTAACATTTGAAGAAATCTTCCAAAAGGACTGGGAGCTTATCAGGGGGTTGGCATCCCCTTGATGATGAAGTGTGATCCTCATCCCCACCAGGATTTCAGGGCAGCCACTGAACATATACCCTGTTGACCGTCCCTGGAAAGTCTTTCAGCACAGTCTGACTTAACATGTTTGAGATGGGGCAAAATCTGGATTATAATAAGCTTTGGAAATATAGCTCAGGGTGAAAGATAATAATAGTGTGGATTTGTGTGTGGGTTTTCTTTCTCAAAACAGAACAGAGTGTAAATTTTAGGGGTGTGTTTTCCTGATTTTAAACATGAGAGGTGATGTCAAAGGGATCAACTGAAAAGAACAGTTTAAAGTTTTTCCCTACGATTTTCTTGGAGATAATACCTGTGAAAGCAAGAAAATAAAACAAGAAGCGTATATGTGACTCTCTGATCTCTTGTCCTTTTGGAATCTGGAAAGAGACCTATAAAAGGTAGTTGGGTTTCTACTAAAGGGCTGAGTTTCTTGAATAGCTACCTAGAAGGCAGGTGGCAGAGTACAGTCTTTGAGCATATGGTCAAAGGAGGCTCACACTCTATAGCCATTTTCCCATAATTTAATGGGTCTCTTTTTAAAATTTTAAAACTTTAAACAGATCTGGGACAAATTCTTCTCTCTTCACCTCCTCCTTTCTTCCCTCATTATAGTCACCTTTCAATAACATCAAGCAGTCGACAGTATAGAATAAATGATGCAAGTCCTGCAGGCCAGCATGTGAAATTTAAAGGTATTTTTAAATAGCAAAAATAAACACATCTGAGGCCAGGGCCTAAAGTGAGAAAAGAGCCAGGACTGACTTGGATTCTGAGAACAAAACTGGATGGAAGAAAAGATACTGGAACTTGTTTTCACTCACTTTGGTGGAAGGATAGATCCTCTTGTAATAATTCACTGACCAAGGAAGGATATACAGTACCTGTGTTAATAAAGTATTATCTGGGTGGAAATGTTTGAATAGAAAGAATGAAAAAAAAATGGACCAGCTCTTTCTCTCTGGTCCAGGAGAACACTTTTGAGAAATGCAAAGGATGAAGAAGAAAACTAATTGAAATGCTGGTCAATCCTTAATTATCTTTTCCTATGAAGCTCTTTGGCATCCCAGACCTGGGAAGAAAAGACTGAACTGCTCTTGGGTTGAGGGAAGGTTAGGTGATTGAAGACATGAATTAAAAGAGAAACCAACACCAAGATTTTGCCTGTATCATCTCAGTCCCTGCATCTAAACTTCAGTGGTTATTTATCAAGTTATCAATGTGAAGCTTGTGTTTTTGTTTCAGAAATTTCAGTATGCCAGATGTTTTACATTACACGGTAAGAGGTTTGCTGGCACCACTTGGACTTGTGTAACACAAAACGGTAAAGAAAGGAAATAATATTCTACCTTCAAGGAAGTATCTGTTAATGGTATGATTACCTATCCAATTGCTAGATAGTCTTTGAACTCTTTTCTTCCCAGGTGGCAGGTTCCTTATCATAATCTGAAAAAACTTTCCTAGAGATAAAGCTGACTCTTAAGCTAAAGGCCAAATTGGACCAAAGCAAAGGATAAGGGGGGAAAAACCTCAAACTCTACAACTTTTTGAATAGGACTTTCAAGCAGAGATAAAGTAGGCATTGATGGGCCGTGGTTTTGGCTGGGGCAATAGCTGATTCAGCCTGTCCCCCCAAGACAGATCAACAGCATAGGCAATGTGCACTGCCTCTGCCCCCAAGGTGGGAGCAAAGCACAGGGAGACAGTGGGGTCTCCTTTTCCCTCTTGCATTTTTCCAAAGAATTGAGAATAGCTAAAATATAACCTAGAAAACAATAGGAAACCCCATTCCATACCTTTCTTTGTTTTCTAAATAACCATCTTCAAAAGGTATAGATGGGATAGCTAAACAGGATGCAGAGGATGGTGGGAAGGGGACTTCTGATGTGGAAGAGCCCCACTGGATGGAGGGGACCTGGATCCTTTGCAACCCCAGCATGGAAGAAGAGCCTTTGGTAATGTCCCAGGTAAACCACCAGATGGGCTGCAACAGCCTTGACTGGGTAGAGTGCAAGGTGGGGAAAGGTGAGTGCCTGGTGGCCCACAGAAGATTCAGGTTACTATTTTCTTTTTCTTGCCTTTCATGCATGAATTGGAGTCTGCCTTCATGCTGGCATATGCTCAAGACCAAGGGATTGCAGGGAAGTGTTGGAGTCCAGAGAGAGTGAGGTTAGAGATTTTTGGCCCAGTTCTCTTTAAAGCTGACAGATAGAGATCTCTTCCTGGGATCAAAACCTACCTTCCAGCCTTTTCCCAGGCCAGGCCCATGTTTCCCCAAGATGGGAGGAGAGAAAACCAGGCCAAGCTGAGGTAATTTCGTAGTCCTGTGTCTCCACGGAAAAGGACATCCATTGGCACAAAGCATTGAGTAAAAACCCTTTAATAACAAAATAACATTCACGATGTAGCTACTTCAGTTGTCTGGAAAACTCAGCTTACACTTGATTCACCATACCACTTTCCACAATGTTAAAAAAAAAAAAAAGACATAAAATGGCATAACAAAATATACCTTGGGTTTCATAAGACAAGTCTTCTTGGCAAAGTGTAACGAGCAGACCCACACATTGCCTGTGATAGAAAAGGGCTGGGTATACTCGTGTCTCAAACACCCCTCTGTTTTCTTTGGATCAAAAATGGATTTGAACTTTGTAGATTCTACAATATCTGCATTAAGAGGAACAGTTTGTGGGTTTGTGAGTGTCAGGAAAACTTTGCTGAAACAAATATCAGTTTTATTGTGGAAGAACATATAAAGCTTTCTGTAAGATTAAACACTATTACAATCATCAACTGTCTTATAAAAGCCGATGTGAAAAATTCTTGTATCTGTTCTGATCTTTGGCAGATAAGGGAAAAATAAAAAGACTATATATCAAAGTTTACATTACCACAATCTACTTTATAAGACCAAATAAAAATATGTTTCTTTGTATTATTCATGAGAGCATGTTCCCAATATACTCTCACAGATAATATGAATGCTATACTGTCAGTGATTTCCAATATTTTGCATAGCAGACTGCTGCTTTTCAACCAAGGTTTCCTAGGCTGCATGCTCCTATCCAAAATAAAAGTGTGCTTGGCAGTTGATTTGGCTTTATGTCAAGCATGTTGGTTTGGGAAATATGAAACTCAAGAATGGGTCTTTGAACCCAAGTATAAGAAAGAACAAGTTTGCCCAATCCCCTGCAACTGAAAAACACTTTCGACATACAGAAACCTCAGATAATTGAAGGATTTAAAGAAGATGGTTTTTCTAAAGTGGGTTTGAAAACTTCTTATATTCCCTTTTAGAAGGTAGATGGAACATTGTCAGGCAGGTAAAAATTAAGTGAGAGTCACCTCCAAGTCTAGGGAGGGAGAGCCATGATAGCTGCACATGTGAAGTTTTGGGAAATGGCTGCGTATTTTTGCCCAAATCACTGGAACAGTTGGTGGGAATGTCCAGTAGAGTGGACAAAAGAGAAGTGGGCAGAGAAGAATTAGTAATATTGATGCCACTTAAGTTTCTACTGTGAACTGACCTGATCACAAAATACTGGAAGAAACCACACACAGTCAAAAATAGCCATTCCCAAGCAGAGATCAAAGAGGGCCACAAGTGGATGAATTTGCACCTCCATATACATGACCAGTTAGGTCTAAGTTCATGAGCATAAAGCCAAAATAACTCCTTTTGGTGGAAATTAAATATGCAAAGGTGAGTTTTTCAATACTTGCTTTCAAACCCCTCTCAGATATGGTGATATATCTGGGTTATGAGGATCCCAATTTGTGGAATGCAAATTGGCTAATTCAAAAATTTGGAATAACCTTTCTCATTATAAAGTTGGAACCCAATTCAATGTGACTCATTTTCAGATCCCAACAGATGTAAAGGGTATTTTCGAGGGGAGACATCTCCCAATAAAACCAATATTACCACCATCTGAGGCTGAACTGTGTACATTTTCACAGTTTAATGTATACACAACTGTTCCACAACTGCTAACAAACAATAGGCGCCCATGCATAAATAAAGTCCATTGAACCAAAGGGGGAGATCTAGTTCAAAATGAAAAATGCTGCTATTAAGACCACAATGCATCACACTGCTAAATTTTTAGCCTCATGCATAAAATTATAGCACTGATTGGCAGTTGCTAATTATAATACTACACTGTTAACACAGAACAATTAATTGTTCAGACCAAGTAGCACAAATGTAGAAAATAATTATTCTTTTCAACAGAGCAAATGAACACAGATTGTTTCTTCAGCAAAATATGAAACTGTAAACTTTGGGCTCATTCTGCAACTTTCCCCAATCCAGCATAAATAAAATCCAAAGGGGAAAAGAAAACATACATTTTCTTTTTAAGCGCACCTTTTTTGTCTATTACAAAAGCACAACCTAAAACGTATAAAGCTTTTTTTTCTTTTTTCGTTTTTTAAATCACAGTTACCAAAAGAAACAGTGAATAATTTATTACATACGCTATAATAACATTACTCTAAACACTATTGTCTATGAGGTATATCTGAGAAAATTCGGTAAGGAATTGCGCGGTCTGCATTGCCAACATGCCCGGGTTCATAGTAAAGCTTTGGAACCGTGAAGAACTAGAAAAAAGGGAAGAACAAGGGAGGCAGAGGAGGAGACACAGAGAAAGAACCTTTGGTATTAGTACAAATCTTGTTCTTTGCAGGGTTGCATTGCAAAGCACCACAGTACAATAAGCCCACCAACTGACTGTATGGAGGCCCAGTTGAAGCTGAGGTATTCACAGGAAGAATTAAAAAAAGCACAGAGAGGTCCAGACTGGCTAAATCGTTGCTTTGGTTCAAGCAAGGCACTCGTCCCGTGGTTATGTCACACTTTGCAAGTGAAGCATGAGGCTGGGGGGATTGCTGAGGAGGGGTCTGCCAAGTGGGAATGTTTTCTGTGTTCAGGCTGCCATTGCTCTTTCTAGATCCTCTCTCGTATGGATGTGGCAGTAGGAAAGTTGGGGAAGGTGATGTTCGCTTATAGGGAGCTCTGCTGCTCAATGAATTAAGTCATCTTTGCTTTGTCTCCCAGGGATTCTGAGAGTTCAAATTCCAATAGGAATTTAGGAAGAAAACCAAAGCAATGTGCTCTTTGGAAGGAAGGCCTTACGAGTCTGCCTTGTGTAGGGAAAAGATGGGGCTTTGAGCTTGTTTGGACATAGGATGGTGCTTGAAAACTTCAGAAAGAGAGTAATAGTGTTTCCTACAGTTTGTCAATCTGTCATCTATATTCCTCTACTAGCTATGCTTTGCTGATGCATGGAACTGATGAGTTGATTGGTCTCTTCCTCTCTTTGCTTCTTTGTCTAAATGGTCTCTTTAAAAGCTCAAAGATAATTACATTATGTGAAATGCAAAATACTAGCACTCAAAAAGAGCTATATGGACTAGAGGCAGATCTTTGCATGTATCTAAAACCCATTTGGTCAAAAGCTGAGACAGATTCATTGGCTAACACACAAATGACGCTGACGAACAGCTCTTAATAGTGATTTAACCATTTAATGGAATCTAAAAAAACTTGAAGAAGACCAATTAATTTCATGAGTAAGAAGGAAAGAGAGAAGCAACTTTAAGTAACCATTTCTTAAACTGGCATATTCCTCTGCAATTTTGGGGTCATTTTTCATTTACCACGAATAACCCTTTAGTATCAAATGATGTATCAACTCTCATAAATACAGAGTTGGCTTAGAAATGAAATGTAAACACCTACAACTAGAAAGGAAAAGGCTGAAGAACTTAAAATGTCACAAGTGCCAATGGTGGTCAAGTTCCCTTTCTTGATCAATATTGACTTTCAAGTACCCATAATAATGAATGCCAACAAGCCAAGAATGAACTTTCCCCTCCCACTGAATTAAAAAGTTATTTATACAATGCTTTGTAATGGAGAGGTTCAAAAGTGATCACACTGTTGGGATCAATATGTTTTTCCTAGGGCAAAAACCCCTGTATGAGTCCTGGTATTTCAAGGCAAGCCACATTCACGAAGCAACTGATCATATGTGACTATGTTCAGATACTAACGGGACACTGAAAATGCTTGTGACTAATTTTACAGGGGAAAATGTTAAGAGATAAACCCCTGTCCCTGGTCATTGCTAAAGGATTGCCACCGTCCTATTTGTCAATGTGGGACCACTCTCATGTAGAGGTAGCACTGCACAATAGGTGGAGTACTGGGGCAGGAACCAGGAGGCGTGTGTGGGCTTTCACTCTCAAGAGTTATTTGATTTGGATAACTATTTCATTCCTCTGGGCCACCGGGGCTTAGACTAAATGATTCCTAAGGTCTCTTCCAGGTCAGCTACTCAATGGTCAGAGCTTCTGTGGTTCAGTAATTGGCAATCTTTACGGTGATAGGTCCCCGCAGGGATAGAGGCCATGGCTAGGACTGAAGGCCATTTCCAACCAGTTTCCTTCCTCAATTTGGAAACAGAATTTAAGGAATCCAATTACAGCAGCATCTGAACTCACATCCTGAACATGTGGAGAGGACAGCAAACAAAGAAGATAAACACAGAAAATATCCCTTTCCAAATTAGCAGCCGCCGTCACATAGATAATTATTTCTTTGGGGTATCTGAGCTGTGGCTGTACATACCATATGTCAGAGAAAATCGTTCAAATTATAAAAGAGCACAAGCAAAATGCAGACCGCACAGAGAAAGAAATCTTTGGTATCTTTGGTGTCATCAACACGATTAAAATTACAAATGGAAAAAGTCAGTGAGGTAGCCTTCTTTGGTTCTCACTAGAAATAGAAAGTTTTTCCTTTTTATTTTTTTCTTTTTTCTGCTTTTTGTTTTTCTCCTTTTTTGTTTTGTTGCTTTACATACACACAGAGTTCATTCTTGGAAGCAGCTAGTGTAAGGGTTTCTCTTTTTGTTTATGATTTTTTTTTAAATTTATTTTTCCAGTTTCTGTATAGAAGCCCCGAAATCCAGGCTGGTGAAGCAGGGTCTCGGCTTATGTGTTCTGAATGCACAGGTTCAGGCTGAATAGTCATTGCTTGTCCACAAAATTTGCTCTGTTGTTCTGACAGCAAACAAACTGCAGTGCTCTCTGTTGTTTTAAATAAAAAACATAAACTATACAGTGCACCTTTCACAGATGCTGAATAAGTTAAATAAATAAGTTACAATATGAAGGCTCCAAGGGCCACAATAATTAGAGGTGGAGTTCGCCTGGTACCAGGTGGGGCTACGAACTTAAGTTAAATAATTTAATAAGTGTTACTTAGACTATTTTAAAAGTTAATTTAAGAGGGAAGAATATCCCAAATTCTCTTTTTGTAACCTGTATTTCTTCCCTGTCTGTAACAGAATTTCACTGCTTTATAAAGCAAACTAAACTTCAAGAGTATTCCAAGTAGAATTTTGCATCTCTGATGCACCATTGGTCTAGGTTTTGATAAATAAGTACAAAGAGTAAAATCAAACTAAGGAAGGATGATTAAATACCCAAATCTTATACATTTATGTACTAGAAACTAATTTAAATAAGTTAATTACATTAATGGTACCTAGCTTGTAGGGTCATAACCCAAAGAGACAAGATAAAAAACATTCTGTGGGGTGGGGCAGAGGGTGTCTTCGATTTTTGAATGACAACATGTATAACTTCTTTTGATAGTCTAAATAAAAACAAAGCAGGAAATTATAACCTCTAAAACCTTCTCATGTTAAAGACCATTTAGATGTGACAAGCATGAAAAAAATCACCACTCCCCACTAGCTAACGCAGTCTCCCCAAGACCGCAGTAGCATTGTCTCAACCCTGGAAACCAGAGCCCACTGTCTCCCCATTGGTTTGCGCTTGACTTTACTTATTTTTTCTTCTTTTTCTTTTTTTTTCTTTCTTTTTTTTTTTTCTTTTTGTCCCTTTTCAGGTCTTTGGATTTAGCTTTAGTTATGAAAGATCCAGAATAAAGCTATTCAACCGAAGTCATCAAGCATAGGTGTCATCCTAACACAGATAATTAAATAATATAAAAGGTTTCTTGAAAATTGAGTTTATCTTGGATATGCCCAGATGAAATTAATTCCAAGTGTACAGGATGAAGATGCTGGGATATTTTTGTTTTCCCTGCATTTTGGTTTTCAATGTTACAATAAATGACAAAAACAATGTACACTGTGAAAGTACCACATACATGTTAAACGATGATTTAAAATTTATTGTAACAGATTACAGTATAAAGGTATGAAGCATGTCTGTACACACTTGTATGTACACAGTCTAGACACCTATAGGTAACGTGTGTTGTTGTAAAGTCATCTATGAGAATACATGTTAAAATATGTATCTAAATTTGTATACATCCAAGCGGACAGACTGTATAAGCTTTAGGCACATTTATCTGCCAAGGTTTATGCTACCAGAAATGCCTGCTGCTAAAAATGGAGCAGAGTGGAAGACTTCTATGGGATGAACAAGCTGGTAGCAATGTGTTTTTCTCCACTAGAAAAGGTATTAGCTGGTTACTTCCAATCAACCTAACTCCAAAACTTCTAAGGAAAGCTTGGGCTCTAGCAATAACTGCTTCAGGCTGTCAGAGTCATTTTGATGTCTGAGAATAATGAGCCTCATTTAAGGTCCTGTGTGATTCACATAACAGCCCATCAGCCTCAATGGTAAGTTATGTATCTACCTATGTGAGGTCCTATATATTTTAATAACTACTTTTGTATTTTGTAAGTATTCTGAGACTTTCTAAAACAGATAAACCCTCCCCTCTGTCCCTCCCCGACCTTGGAAACAAACAAATCATTGATAGAAAATAGGCATCGAGACATCCACATTTAAAGCCAACTTCATTATCTTATGAGATTTATACAACCAACTGGGGTGCCATTCTTCATTCAGTAAGGATTTTTGTGGCCTTATTTTAAAACTAGAATCTCCTGTTGTTTTAGGGGTGACTTAGTCTTAGCTAAAGATACAAAATTACTAATCTATCAAGTTTGGCAGACAAGTATCAGAAAGTTATAGATACACCAGCTCTATCCCTTCTTCATCTAACATTTCCACTTACTCTTCCTGGTTAGGCTAAGAATTCTGAATCACACAGCATCAACAAAAACAAAAAGTCACCTCTAACCTGTTACGAATCTAGAAGGTTATTGCCAAGGTAGTTGTGTCTGGGCCTTGTGGTCAACCTTGACCACATGTATCATCTTTTTCTCCACTTTTTAATAGAGTCCATTATTCTTCAACAACATTGGAAACAGGCCTTTTCTTCTTAGATTTTAAAATATCCAACTATTCAAACTCCTGAAAATCTGAGTTCACTACAAAGGCATACTGTCATGACACTTTGGTAATGATAATCAAACAGACATTCCTATAATTCTACAAACATTTTCAAAAGTGGGGAAGTTTCCCTCTATACCCAGATAATAATGATTTAAAAAATCTGTTCAACTTGAATTTACTGGCACTAGTAGGTGGGTGCCCAGTATAGACAAAGAAAATAACTGATTATCTAAAAGGTATTTATTTTTGGTTTTGAAATATATTGTTTGACTTAGAAAAGTGTGTGTGTGTGTGTATCAGATTTACATTCCAAATGTTGATTTTATTTTAGCTTGAATTGAAAATTATTTTGGATTTCCTAAAGCCTACAATTGCCAAGAGGCTGCAGGGGGAAAAAGGAGCTTAGAAGCAACTCTTTCTGGATTTCTCCAGAGGAAGTGCCATGCTTCCTGGCTCAACTAGCCTGCACCTTTATGCATGGTGCAAGCTAAACACTTCTTTTACATTTTGGAAAAGCTTTTAAATATTGGTGTTGAGTTTTTTGTTGTTGCTGTTTCCTTTAAAAAAAGAAATGCATTGGCTCTGTTTTGTTTTTGTATTATTTCCTGGAATTAAATAATTACATCCCTAGTACCAAAATCACATTAAAACAAAAACAATGCAAGCCTATTTGTGTAAAGGAATAAAGGAAATTGTTTCTCCACTTAATGGCTGTATTTTGATTTCTGCTGCCTCAAGAATGTGAAATTTGGCTGAGAACTGTTCCTTCACACTGTCCCTTTTGCTGATGGCTGAGGAATGCCTGAAATTTTCCTTGGATTGAGGTAATGGATCATAAACTATAACCAAATCCAAATGGTTATTTTCTCTGAAATTATTAACTTAAATTTAAAAATCCTTGAGTAAACTCACTGAGTTAAATTGTATTACCCAATATAGACATTGTTTTTCTGTTAGATTTCTAACAAATTGAAATTCTGCAGGGCTTAAAATTTTGACACATAACTATATAGATACACATATATATGTATGTAAATACTTTTCTAAAAGTAAGCACTTCTCTCTGGTATGACATTATCTGGTATGAGACATTTATCAAAGCTCCTTGGGGGAAAATTCTTGCCTTTCTTTTTTTTAACAATTATGACATGTTCTTCTGATCATCAGAGGACTGGTTTGACCAATGTTGAAATGTCAGGTCACAAAGGCAGCCTCTACTGGTCTAGACATCTTCAGAGGATGCTGGAAACCCAAATGCTGAGATTACTATGTCAAAGAATCACTAACCAAATCAAGCAGGCTCCATTCCTCAATCCAGTCTGGAAAAGAGCAATCATTTCCATTGGACACATGTCACAAGGACTCATTTAGAAATACTCTAGTTGAAATCAACCCACATGGGAACATCCTCTGCTGAAATATGCTCTTTTCTTAGTCCTTTGACAAAGGAAACATGGAGTATGAGCAAAGGACAAAGGGACACAAGGGAAAAGCCAAGGAACAATCTCCTAGGCAGGATGAATTATAAAAATTGTGGAGGTCACATTCTCTCACAGCTCCTGCATAGGAAGACCCACACAGCGGGAATGAGGAGGTGGCACAAAGAACAACAATGGGGCTCTCCAGGGGCAGGACTCCAGGAGTCTCCACAAAACCTGCTTTATATTTTCTCTCCAGGATTGAGACACTCTCCCCCACCCCACCCAACACCACTGCCCACCCCAGTGCCAGCTGTGGTTGCACATAGGCTTGTGAAAATACAAATTGGTAATTACCACCCTGAGGAAATCTATCAACCCATTGCAACAGGAGTTGGACTTCCCCTACGAGAAGTCCCTTTGGTGTATCTGCTCACTGAGGGGGTCTGGCACACCCAGATGGGACAGGGCAGCTCCTGGAGAACAGATTTCTGGGCTGGCCTCATATTCTTTAACTGGTGAAAATGGACCACTGAGCCTTCCCAACAGTTACAGAAGATGAGCACCCCACTGTCAGGGCCCAGTTCTGGGCTGAGCCTGTTGGATGTACTTCACTCACCACCTTAATCGAGGCTGAGGGATAGAATAGAGATGACTCCGAATACAAATAAAACTCATTTACACCATGGATCCATTTATCAACAGGTTAAGTGCTAAAATGCTTGATCTTGACTTTAAACCTTTCCCAGAAACTTCCATAGAGATCTGAATAATTCAAATCATCCACAGTGGCAAATTAACTCTGGAATGGCATGAGAAATGAGAAAAATTCTGAACCGAATACTTAATAAATGAAGCACTGGACGAAAACAAGACATGAATTTGGACAGCAATAATTTTGGTTATCACCAATGTCAAGTTGATCTATATATGTATTTTATATATTATATATATCTTTCTTTAGAAATGCAACTTTACAGCTGATTTTTAAAAAGCTAATAGAAAAGTAGAAACTGGCAATTATTTTTACATGTTTCCCCCCACCCCCAAATGAAGCCCTGTTAGGATGTAGCAATCACGTGAAAACGAGGCTGTAAATTCCTCTATAAACTCTTTGGTTCTGGGGCTCGGGAGAGGATGCATCACCAAGAACCCTATCCCTGACCCTCACTCCCTTTCCCTCCCCTGATGATGAGACTCTGAACATGGAAGGAACCAAGTCTAAGGGTTAAGCAAAGAACATTCAAGTGATAATGTTATTCCCTACTCTCTGCTGAGCAGAGAGAGCTGTTCAACATCCCAACATCTTAAACTTGGAGTCCATGGAAACTTTTGAGAGATTCCATGTTGGGGTAAAAAACTATAAAACAAAATTAAAGGGAAACAATAAAATCAAATCAATGATTTCCTTTTGTCGCTCAGAGAAACATAATTGATTACCTTTATACAGATCAATGGCGCTATTAGTATTTTAGCCAGGCAAGAGGAGATAATGAACTGAAACAAAAGGTGTGAGAAATCCTCATCTTTGGTATTGTAGCTGTTGAGGTTTCTGTTGCTCTGTTCCGTGTTCTTTTGAAAAACTGCATAGGCACAAATTAAAGACAATCTTCAACTTTAAGATTACCGCGTGAGTTGTCAAATGAAGCAGCAGCCACTGAGGCTCTTCCTTATTTCTATCTTTGTCTCAACCCTTTCTTTAAAATCTGCTTCCAAAAAATGTCCCAAGAGGTCTGTTTGAACACAGTGTGTCTCGCTGTTTTTTTTGTTTTCGTTTATTTTCTGGCATGCTTCCTTCTTATTGGTGGTGATTTCCAATGATTTACGGATTTATTTATTCATTTTAATGGGACAGTTTTGTTTGTTGCAGAAGTAGGTGCAGAAAAATTTCTTTGGTTTCGATTAAGTAATTCATAAAAAAGTCAGTCTCAAGTGTCTGTAAAGAATCATTGCAGCGTTTGACTTGCTTTGAACACCCCCATGTGGCCCCACCCGGGGCCATTCACTGGTAAATATGCACATTGTGACCTCCGCAATCTCCCAGAGTTCTGTGGACGCTCTTCCACTTGCTATGGGAAGGTGACACCTGGTGTGGCAAAGCCACTCCCCTGGGTGGCTTGGCTAACGTCCTTGGCATAGCTGGTCTGTTCAGCCTGATGATGTGCCAAATGCCATTCAGAGTTGCAGAGGTTTTCTGATTTCTAAAAGTAATCACAGTATTTTTAGGCTAGAAAATGACAAGTCATAAATGTCTTTGGTTTGCAGTATTCTGCTTCTTTGGTGTGCTGTGTTTTCTCCAGATTTATTCAGCTGTTTTGCAAGGATGACTCAACAACAGAAGAGATTTAGGATTAGATGAGTCATGAGTAACATGTATGCAGGTTTGATTGATTGATTTCTTTTTCTTGCTAGAAAACACGGAAAACATCCCTACTAAATGGGATGGATGACGAAAAACCCCAAATCAGAGAGAGTGGGAATGGATTATGTGGTGGTCATAACGCACAGTAGGAGGGACCAGATGACTGATCAACCAAGAAGGACACATTAATGATCTTAAAAAACCTAGATCTTTTAAAATGCTGCATTTGCTCCATGTACTGTTAACAGTTAAATTGGCCTCCTGAGTGTGCGTCTGCATTATGTACAACAGAATTTGTAGCAAACTGCAAAATGTGCTTGAAGCCATATTCTCATCAATTCCCTAATGACTTCACAATCCAGATGTGGTAAAAATGCAGATGTGGTGAACCCAGAACCTTCCTTACTTCTGTTTATTTTTGTTGTGCTTGATACTTTGAGCTCAAGTGAACTGACTGGTGTTTTGAGGGATCCAAGACTATATGAGATTTCCAGGAGGTAAAGAAAAAAAAAATTGTAAGCTGGATCAACTTAAAGCTTTCTAAATCATTCAATGAAAAGATGTCTGGGTTGGAAAAACAGGTCCTTGGATTTTTTTAAACGTCCATATTTAAAACTTGTGCTCAGTAATTACCATTCTGATGTTTTTTATGTTATGGCTATGAACTTGGACATACCGTGGTATAATGAGGCTAAGCATGTGGAAAACAAATGAGGTCATTCTTGTTGCTAGATTCTTCTCTTATTGTTGTATCTTGGAAGCCTAAACTCAGAGTCCTTACATACGCCAAATTCCTATTGTTAGTCATAGGAACTCTGACTGCAAGAAGCTGACAGGACCTGAAGTGGGACGGATGACATTTTAAGCAATCCTGAGCTTGGTTGACACCACACTGGAATTAACTCGTTCCAGGAAGGCCCCATTTGGGTTTCTGGGATGCTTAGCATGCTGAGAACGGTGTCTGGTTCTAAGAGATTAATTTTTCAGCTTGCACTTGGACTCCATAGCTATTAAAAACAAAAAAAGAACACCTGGCCTATGATTACAGCTAGAATAGAAGTTTCTTTGCAAGATAATTGTGCTTTCAAATCACCAGTGAAGGGCCCCAGCTAGGAATCCGGTGTCTTTTTCCTTTGTTTTCTTTTGGTATCTGTTGTCCTCATTTGGAGGTGACTTGTGCCCAAGTGAGAGTCTTTCCATCATGCTTTGGTACACGTGCTGGAGGTGGACGAGGAGCCCCCTGTGCTCAGATCATCTTGCCACTTCTCCAGGCTGCGGCGCCGGGCGTTCATGAAGAAGTTGCTGACGGTTGTGAGCTCCAGGCCCAGCTGCTGGGAAATGGTGATCTGCATCTCCTTCGACGGGCGTTTGTTCTCCTTGAAGATGGCGAAGAGGGTTCGGCGTTGGAGGTCAGTGAACACCAGGCGGGATTTCTTCTGGGAATTGTTCCTGTCTTTGTTTGGTTCTTGCTCTTTGCGTTTGCACGCTTGAAGGGAAAGAGAAGAAGGAGAGAAGTCAGTGGGCTCACCCAAGAAGGTGATCCATGGAAAACATTGACAAAGTTGTACAGAGAGATGTAAACCGTTAAACTTTATTGTGCAAATTGCCCAGCTGTCAATAACCAGCCTTTCCCGTAATCTCTGGGTGATGGAGTGGGGGAAGGGAGAAAGGAGAAAGCAGCAGGGCTGTTTCACAGTCTGGTTTTGAACTAAGTGCAGTTGTCTTTCCCTTTTACCTCCTCTCTCCTCCAACACACCATTTATCCAGAGATAAACGAAATTATTTATCTCCGAAATCAGGTGCCACGAAGGCAGGGAGGACTCCAGACCCCGGGGTGGGGGAAGCCTGGTGAGGCAGTTCCTCTTTCGTATTCACCCTCTCGAATTGTTTACAGCTGAGTTGAAATTACCTTCTGGAGTCAAAACTTAAAAGTGCATAGTTTTTCAAAATCAAAGCTTCTACCCATGTGACTCTAAAAATTGTTAACAGAATGAAATTAGAAGTGACAGAATGATGGTATCATTCCAATCCAAAATCCTTTCGTCCAGACTTTTGAAAAATTAGAACAAAACAAAACAGAAGACCAAGGGAGAGAAAGACTAGAAAAATTGGTTTAGCCAGTTCTCACTTGGCTGGTTTGAAATTGGAAGCCAGTACAAGAAGACAGGGGATGAGGGTAGGGGAAGGAGCCCAACACTACAATAGGACTTCAGGCTTGTAGATATGTTAGTATATGTAGAGTCTCTTTGATTTAGCAGACATGAATATCCATGCCTGGGTTGACATATGCAGTCAAGGACATTATGTGTCACAACCTCTCCCTTAGCCTACAAGGTCCTAGAAGGCAGGAACCAGGCCTCTGTAGTATTCCTGACTGATTCTTTTTGGAGCCATGGATACAATGAATGTTTGGGAAAATGAGGACAAATGACTTCTTGACTCTTTCAGGGAATCTGTGCACTTCACAGACAGGTTCGGTGGCTCAGAAAAGTGACCCATAAAGGTTAAATACAGTATTATAAATCACAATGTTAAAACATGAGAACATGTGTTACAATCACCTGAAATGGCCAGGTGCGGTGGCTCACACCTGTAATCCCAGCACTTCGGGAGGCCAAGGCAGGTGGATCATGAGGTCAGGAGTTTGCGACCAGCCTGGCCAACATAGTGAAACCCCATCTCTACTAAAGATACAAAAAATTAGCTGGGCGTGGTGGCACACACCTGCAATCCCAGCTACTTGGGATGCTGAGGCAGGAGAATCGCTTGAACCCAGGAGGTGGAGGTTGCAGTGAAGCCGAGATCACGCCATTGCATTCCAGCCTGGGTGACAGGGTGAGACTCCATCTCAAAAAAACAAAAAATCACTTGAAATAAGTCCCAGCTCCCCTAGGGGTGTGGTGAGAATGTGGCTTCAACAGAAAGAACCGGAGGAAGGCCAGGAAGGAGCAGAGGCCCACATAGGGCAGTCACCCTCAGAATCCATCCCACTGGATATTCTGGCCAGAGGTTGAGAATCGCTTTGCACTGGACTGACATTCCCCCAAGCCTGGCACCCAGGGTGCTACTCAGATGCTTTCCTATGCTTCTCAAAGCCCTGGCTTGTATATTTTGTGCCCTGGCTTGTATATTTTGTTTCCTGGCTTTCGGGCACAGCATTTCCTAATTATGTTCTGCAGGCAGCATCTTATGTGGGGGTCTGCTACGGTGTCTGAATGTTTATGTCCCCCCCAAAAATTCATATGTTGCAATCCTAACATCCAAGGTCATGGTATTAAGAGGTGGGGCCTTTGGGAGGTGACTGGGCCTGAAGTTGGAGCCCTCATGAATAGGGTTAGTGCCCTTATAAAATAAGCCTAAGAGAGACCTCTTGCCCCTTCCACCACGGGAGGACACAGTGAGAAAGACTTCTCTATGAACCAGGACCCAGACTATTGCCCGACACTGAATCCGCTGGCACCTTAATCTTGGACTTCCTAGCCTCCAGAACTGTGAGAAACAAATTTCTGTTGTTTATAAGCAGTAAGTCATGGTATTTTATTGTTGTGATTGTTACTGGAGCCTTAACAGACTAAGACAGGATTTAACCTGAGGACAAACACTTATGGGAAAGATCATTGGAAGCTGAATTTCCTTCTACCTAACTGGCCGCCCTCCCTGCTGGATGCCGTGTGCTATAAAGTAATATAAAGGAGTCACTCCTGAAATAATCAAAATGCACTGATACTCTCAAAAGGCAGGAAGAGGAGAGCTCCTGAATGGGAAAGCTGCTAGGCTGTATCAGCTTGGCTAAACTCTTTCTTCCCGATTTTTCCTCCTCTCATTTCTAAAAGTATTCATATTGTCTTCAAAAATTAAATACACACAACACATCCACATAAAAACAATTTGTTTTCATCTTAAAACTCATTCTCTTGGGGCATTTTGGCTTTCTTGAATGAGGAGTACTCCCCCTGCAATGGGAGCTCAGACAGAAAGGGCTAAGACTGCTCACTGCCATCCTTCTTCCAACAGCTTACTGGTAATGATTTCTTCTTTGCTCATTCCTGTGAGGACTGCATATTTTTGGTGGATTCTGATGATTCCTGTGTGGTGGTAACAAACAAAAATAGCCTTTGCAGGGGAACCTTGTTTTGAGGTCTACTCTCTCTTGCTCAATCTGAAGTCCTCTACAGCAGTGCTACTAAACTTTAAGATGCATAGGAATCACCTGGAGGGCTCATCAAAATGCAGATTCTCATGTAGTCGGCCTGGACAGGGCCTGGGATTCTGCATTTCTCATCAGCACCCAGGTGATGCTGATGCTGCTGGTCCACATGCCTCAGTTTGAGCTGCAAGGGTCTGCCTGATTTCTAGTCTCAGAGGAGCATGTTATGCAATGGAAAGCTCTGGATTCAAACCTGGGCTTCCCCACCTCTAAGACCTGGGGCCTTGCAAATTACTTAGCCTCTTGGTGCCTGTGTTCCTCATCTGAATAAGGAAATAATTGCTCAACTCTAGAGAAGCTTAAGTGAGATAACAGGTACATCTTCACTTCACACTTTCCTTCCCATTGTATTACACCAGTAACTCTGAGCTAGGCAAATCAGGCAAAATGATTTTCATTTAAAAAGAAAATACATGGAGACCTTGGAGTATAAGTGAAGGCACTGACACCACATCCCAGGTTTGCTGCAGACCTGGGGAAAGAAAGAACAAACATTTCTCTTGTAGGGAACGGCACCCACACCCGACTGCACATCAGAGAGGACCTCTTTGCAGGGCAGCCTCTGGGTCTCCATTCCCAGAAATTCTGATTTTCACCATGTGGGGCGAGGTTCTGGAATCTGTGCTTCTATAAACCTCTGCAGCCCCCTTGTTTTTTTTTTTTTTTTTTTTGAGACAGAGTCTTGCTCTGTCGCCCAGGCTGGAGTGCAGTGGCCGGATCTCAGCTCACTGCAAGCTCTGCCTCCCAGGTTCATGCCATTCTCCTGCCTCAGCCTCCCGAGTAGCTGGGATTACAGGTGCCCGCCACCTCGCCCGGCTAGTTTTTTGTATTTTTTTAGTAGAGACAGGGTTTCACCGGATTAGCCAGGATGGTCTCGATCTCCTGACCTCGTGATCCGCCCGTCTCTGCTTCCCAAAGTGCTGGGATTACAGGCTTGAGCCACCGTGCCTGGCCTGCAGCCCCTTTTAAGATGTAGAAGTCACTATGCTTGCCCCTACTGCCACTTCAGGTCCCTGGACAACTGTCCCTGACCCTACCCCTGGGACAACTGGTGCCAAGCCTTTATCTGGAGGATTCTGAATAAATAGTGAAGCATGATAATCTCCTGATAACAAAATCCACGCAAATATCTTCTGCAAACATTGGCTGAGATCCTCTGTCAATTTACGCTCCTTTGGATTAACCACATAGCTCTCAATTTTCATACCAATATTGATTATTCTTCAGATAATGCTGTATTTGTGCTTTTAATAGGATGATTAGACAGTGTGGGTACAGGTTTACATTGGCTTGTCAGATTCTATTTTGTGTGAGATATATATATTTAAAATTATATACATATATATGTATACACACATTTTAATGTGAGAGAAAAATATTAAAGACTTATGTGAAGCAAACTGCACAGAGAGAACAGATCAATACATCCTGCCTATGCCTTCCCAATAGCCTTCGGAAGCCACCAGATGCCACAGCAGCAAATGCAAAGCTGTACCTTGCAGTCTAGAAGTATATGGCAAGTCCAAATACTCCAAATAATGAGGCAGTATGTCCATATGTTGTCCAGGGTTTTATAGCTAGCAATTGCCAGCCATTGATTTTGACAAAAGCAGTTGGTCAGGAGCTAAAGGAAAATAAGAACAGGAGGGAGAACACCTGCCTTGAAAGTCTAAGAAAAACTAGACAGATCCGATGACGTCTGGGAGCTGGCGTGAGGCTTTGACCTCAGCATCCTCAGACCCGGGCTGTGGAGCCAGGTGTGCTTGCAGGCACAAGCAGAGTACAAATGACTTTGGTGCTGTTCAGTTACCACACTCTATAGTCGACATGTGCCCATTTTTGAACAGGAAAGTGTCAATAGCTCCCTCCAACCCAAGGATGCAATAGAAACCCAACGAAACAGGAGGTGTTCCAGTGGCACTGATAGATTCAGTCTTGACACAGTCACAGGCTGGTCAGGGGCTCCTGGACTCCAGCTGCTGAAAGCCAGTTCTGCCATGGAAGGTGCGAGGTTAGCCCAGCCCTGTCTAGACCATTTGGATCTCTTTCTTCTCCTCTTTCTTTTAGGAGGAAAGCAGGGAGAGCATGCCAGGTGCTGATGTGTCACTGCCTGATGGGGAGGTGGGTGTAGACCCCAAAAGCCCTCAGCCATTCTTGACCTCCCTCCCTCCCACAGGGAAGCAGGTCCTATGTAGGACCACGTGGAACGCCAAGCACTCACTTCCATTTCAAAGACGAAGAGAAGTCATTTGTTTACCTACAATAAGGCTACCTATGCAGGTTATAGTGCCTTTCCCCACTTTTTGAAATAAATAATATTGACTCAGATTGGTCATGCTGGTTTTGTCCTGTGGCCCAGGACCTGTACTGGCAGGCATGTACACATCTGTGTATAATCTGTGATTAACAAGAAGGATGGCAGACAGCTACTGCCTAAAAATATAGGTTCCTTGGTAGATAAATTTTTCAAACCACTGGGTTCCCAGGGTAAGATAAGGGAAGCCCTGGCCTCGGGCACAAGCCCTCTCTGAGATCTTGAGACACCAACTTGCTTTCTCCCTGGCGGCCACCGGACTTTTGTCCCTCAGGAGGTCAGAAACAGGACAAAGAAAGTGCACTTCTAAGAATGTGCTACTCCCCATAGCTGATCTTCCCCAGCTGTAACCTGGAGAGAGACAATGTCTCTTCACAACTGACCCTTTCTCCGTGCCTTCCCCATCCCGAACCAATCCTGCGGGTCAGGTCTACTTTGCCTCCAGAGTGGCTGCTCCTGGGTGTTCTAGGAGCTCAGCTGCTCTCTGACACCCAGACTAACCAGCCCTGGCCCTGTCCATCACCTACCCATGGGCAGCACAAAGGTGTGTGGTCAGAGTAGTGCAGCAACGCTCATCAAGCCAGGGATGATTCCCATCCAGAGGGGATGCAAAGGGAGGCAGGACAGGGTGAGGGTTGTGTGAGACCACAGAACATCACAGAGGACAGGAAAGGCCCTGTGGTGTCCTGTGCTCTCCCTTCTCTCTCAGCTTCGGGAGGGGCCTTGCCGCCGACTGCGTGGTCAGTAACCAAGTAGCTTCTCTGGCCAGAAAGGCTGCTTTTCACCCATCACGCATTTTCCTTCTAGTAACAAAGGTCTTTGGGTATTTGGATGCTGAGCAATAATGGGGTATTGGAAGCCAGGGCCTCTGTGCTGGTGGGGAGGGGAAGCAAGGAGAGAGATGAGGGAGGGCCCATTCCCGGAGACAGGGTTGAGTGACCTCGGTTGCGTGTGTGTGGTGTGGAGGGTAAGGTAAGGGGGACAGTATCTGGTTGGTTCAGGGAGGCAGATACAGGTGGGGGAATTACCCTGGAATCGTATGTCACCTTGACACCTGGTTCCACAGGTGCAGTGGTGCTAGCTCTTCAAGGCACCTGAACATCTTTTGTCTCTCTTAGCTTGGTCCTCCTCACAGAGCCATAGAACCTCAGTGTTTTGTCCAGTCCAGGGTCGTCAGTTTCACATAGGGAACTGAAGGCACAGTGAGGTGAGTCCCAGCTGAAGCCAAAGTCTGGATCCCCCACCGGGAATTTCTTTCCACAACATCTTTGACAGGAAGGTGGGGCAGAGGTATGGATTCCCATTTTACTCTTGGTGAAGGAAACGGGTTTGTTTAGGGTGACCCAATTAGCACTGGATCCTGGATTTGATCTTGGAAAACCCCTTCCCAGCCTCCACAGTTTCTGGGAATCCTGTGAAGTAACAGCAACTCAACAACGGGTCAGAATCCTCCAGTCCTCACTGCCCTGGAACTGAAACTCCCCACTCAACTTGGATGGGCTGTCCTGGCCCAGGCCATCCTGGACAGGCCAGCCCCAGCTGACCCAGCAGTTGAATAAAGATGCACACTTGAGTCCAGCTGAGATCAGCCAAGCACAGCCTGTATCAGCAGACACACCCAGCCAACAAACAGGCTTCTGGGCAAAAATAGATTTTTATTGTTTTATACCACCCATGTTGTGGTTCTATGTTTTGCAGCATTATTGTGGTGACAGATAACTGATACAGAAGCCAAGAATAACCTTTGCCTTCCTGCCCAGGGGTGAGTCAAATGGACTGTAAGAAGCCCAGATGGAAGCCAAGACCCTGTTTCCTACTCCCTGTCAGCCACTTATCAGCTGCAGGACTGTGAGCCTTAGTTTCCTGATCCTATAGAGTGGGGATGCCCAGCACTCCAGGACATCAAGAGGTTTGCTGTAACACTTCACACACAGTAGACACTCAGGAAATGTGCACGTCTTCCTTCTTCCTTAGAGAAAGCAAAAAGAAGGTGTGTAAGGAGAGGTTAAGAATTCATGATTCCAAGTCTTACTTAACAGTAGACGAATTGCCCAGAGAGCTAATGGCAAATAAAAGGTTAAAGATGTTTGTTTTCTTTGTGAGGCTGTCTGATAGCCAGTTCCCAGCCTCATATAAGAGGTAAGACTACGACATGTTTTTACACATATGTCAGAGATGCTAATAGGTTTTGGGCCACTGGAGTTTCCTCACATCACTAATTTATGTCCAAATACATTCTACATATGATGGGCATTGTTAGCCCCTCATAAATAATGCAGAAGTGCTCTATTCTCCCTGCATTCAGTAGATACTTTCCCTCAATAGTTCAATGTGATCTTGCCAGGGCAAGGGTGGGGGCAGGGAGAGAGACCATCTAGGGTGTGCATTTGTCAGCAGACACTCAGCCTCCAAGGATACAGGTTTGAAAAGTATGCCTGCAGAAGAGGCCTTTTCACCTTTCAGCTGAAGAGCTCGCAGCTCCCCTCCTAGGAAGGCTAGTGCAAAGTGGGGAACATGACCCTTTCCACTAAGGAGCGCCCTCTCCCGGGAGGACATGGGGCTGCAGTTCTGTTGGAAAGATTAACTAAGGCAGTCAATTGGGGTTATGCTGGAAAAATCAATTACAAAAGTAGGTTCACATTTGTACCTCTGGCCTTGTTCCCTGAGAAACCTATAGGTGTTTGAGGAAAGAAGAATGGAAATAACCCCCCTTTACTTCCCTGCTGTGAACTGGTGGCCCTTCAGTACTGATAGAATGACAAGACTATGGGAGAGGTGATGGTGTCCAGGAGAGCACCCTTCCTTTGGAATGAATCTGCATGATCAAGAGCCTTTAAAATAAAAATCATAAGATTCCTTGAATTCAAACAAGGAAGAAAGAAAATAGAAGAACTGTACACTCTGCTAATAAATATTTGATGTTCAGTAAGTCATAAATGCTGGTAAATCTCAGCAATGCATGCTTCTCAGGGTCCGCAAATAATTAGGTGCCAGCACATTGCCACAGGGACCTTGGGAGTGGGGGCCTAACACACAAAATTTGGGGCTCAGGTTCTAAGCAGCTCCACTGACCACTCAGGGCCAGCTGGTGCCAGAAGCACTGATCACCCACTTGGGAGGAGCCAGACCTTGATGGAGGGGTAGGGGCTATCTTAAAATCATTATTGGATTATTTTGTGCTCCCTAAATTTTGGAAACTATAAATAGTTCCCAGTTAGATGCCTTGCAGGTTTCCTTGCTTCATTGTGATTTCTGACGCATCACCAAAGGTCACTTAGGTTCAGATGACCATGGAGCCAGTACCATGAACCTGCCGTCCGCCTCCAACCACCCCTAGAACTAAACTCTAACTTGGTCCTCATTTCTCCAAACATGCCTGACCTGAGTCAGATGAGAAACCTAATGCCTTTGTTTCAAGGCTGAGAGCTGGCTTTCCTTAGAAACTTGGTCTTCATGTACCAGATGCCAATACACACAGGCAGTGGAGCCAGTGACGTCCAGACCAACATCCATCTGGGAGGCCAAGGGCAGAGACGGGGTGGATGCTGTGCAAAACGATGTGGAGCCATTCTTGGTTGTTAGGCTCCCCTCCTCCTTTCACTCCCTTCTAATTGTGGGTGTATGCGCAGCCCTGGCAAGACAGACCTCTAACCCATTTGGCAAATTATCCTGCACAAGGTACTCCAGTGTGAACCACCTATGGGCTAGTCGGAGCACTGCCACCTGGCTTATTAGAGCAGATATGGTGGGCGGGAGAATGGAGGAGCAAGACAAAAAAGGAGAGAGGAGGGAGAAGGAACAAGAAGGCAAAAGGGGCCATGCACGATGCACACATATACACTCCCCTCATTCTGGAGGTGCTGGAGGGTGAGGGTAAAGTCCCCAAGTTCTGAGCTGCCCGGAGCCCCGGGAGGCTCGGCACTGCCCTGGAACGTTGGTGTGAGCCATGTGTTGGGCTTCAACACCTCTGACACAGGACAAATCTCTGACCCTGGGGGGATTTCCTGTAGTACATTCTTACTCTCGTCTAGAAAATGTGGATGATAGGGCAGGTGAGGTGGCTCACACTTGTAACCTCACCACTTTGGGAGGCTGAGGCGGGTGGATCACGAGGTCAGGAGATCAAGACCATCATGGCCAACATGGTGAAACCCCATCTCTACTAAAAATAAAAAAAAATTAGCCGGGTGTGGTAGTGTGTGCCTGTAATCCCAGATACTTGAGAGGCTGAGGCAGGAGAATCACTTGAACCCGGGAGGCGGAGATTGCAGTGAGCCAAGATCACGCCACTGCACTCCTGCCTGGGTGACAAAGCAAGACTGTCTTAAAAAAAAAAGAAAAGGGCCGGGTGCGGTGGCTCATGAGGCCTGTAATCCCAGCACTTTAGGAGACTGAGATGGGTGGATCACGAAGTCAGGAGATCGAGACCATCCTGGCTAACACGGTGAAATCCCGTCTCTACTAAAAATACAAATATTAGCCAGGCGTGGTGGTGGGCGCCTGTAGTCTCAGCTACTTGGGAGACTGAGGCAGGAGAATGGCGTGAACCCGGGAGGCAGAGCTTGCAGTGAGTCAGGATTGCCCAGGGCACTCCAGTCCAGGGCAACAGAGAGAGACTCCGTCTAAAAAAAAAAAGGAAACGTGGATGATAAACGGCAAATCTCTCCTCTTTCTCCACACTGCCGCCTCTGCTTTCACTTGGATGTTGAGCAAGCTGGTCTTGACAAGCGTTAGAGCAACTCCCCAGTGTCCACTTACTACTGTTGGATGGAGGCAGACTGCACAGTGACCATTCTGCGTTCCCAAGCTTCAAAGACATTCTCTGAAAAAAACAAGTTTTATTTCCTGTCTCTATTTTTACTTTCAATACAAAGTCACTGAAGGGGACTCAGGAAATGAGGGCTCTTGGATGTCTCACAGCTTTCTTATATGGAGGCGGGGCCTGACAAAGGGCCAGAGTGCCCCGGCGGGCAAATCTCCCAGGGGAAGGTTCGGGCCCCCATAGCTGCCCGCAGGTGCTGCCTGTAGGAAGCACACTGGAGCCTGCACACCGAGTGGAGATGAACCTCTTACCTCTGCTTCCCTCCAGCAGAGGCTCTAACAAACATGAGAAGCCTCAAAGAACAGGCTTCTAATAGCAGATGGTCCAGGCCAGCTGGTAAAACCACAGACTTCTAGAAAGGCAGGATTTTAAAGAGCACTTGGTCTAACTTTGTTTTTAGAAATAAGAGATCAGAACCCCAGCTAGGTCACCTATGCAGTGACACAGCCCTGAGAAGCCATATTCCCTCCTGTCTAGTCCAGTGGGGCTTTTATTTCTTCCTTCCTATTAGAATAAATCATTTGGGGCACTCAGCCTTTGAAATCACAATTCCTGGTCATCTCTTCTGCCTATGCAGAAGCCTGGCAAAGAGGGATCTTTAGCTCTGCTGCCAAGCTGCATTCCTGCAAGCCATCCAGGAAGTTGTGAGTTGCTAAAAACAAATATTTAATTCCAGATACCAACATGTTGCTTAAAATGGCTAGGAGAGCATGGGGCAGCTTCTTCAACTTCCTACTAAAATCGCCTCGAAGTCCTATAATGAAACATAAAACTTAGCACACCAAAAACTAGGACTGCAGTCAGCCTGTTTTGGGAGGTCTGGAGAATTTTTACCTAAACACAAGGCCAATGGAAATAGGTTGAAAAGGGACATCAGGATTGAAAAAATAACACCTGAGTCCTGTAACTGTTGAGAAATTTAAATTCAGCAGCCATCCGTCTACTTGGTAGGTGCTGCCTTTTGAAAGAGCCAGAGTGCTCCCCACTCCCTTCCGCCTGCCAATTAAGAACTGCAACTCTCAGAAAACAACTAGGAAAAAAAAAATTGCAGGGTAGAGGAGGGACACCAAGGCTGGTACTTCACTCCCTCGGAGAAGTAGTTTCCAGAGCACTCAGTGTGAGCGCAGGGACAAGAGCAGTTCTTGATGTGCAGTATACTGGGGGTTGTCACGTGTATTCCAGTTGATCAGCTTCTCAGTATCCCAGGATCGGATGCAGGAGATGAGTGCACATCAGTTCAGCAGGGCCACACAACAAGGAAGCTAGTTAGATGGAGGCTTGGTTAGTTGTATCAACTGGCTAAGATTTAGTGTAGGGCTTAGAGAATGAGTGCACTAACGTCCAGAAAGGAGGTCATGAGCAAAACATACACCCTTTCTATTGACCATGGCAAGCCAGAATGAGTCTCTTCTCATTTGAGAATGAATAAACAGGACAAAAGAGACAATTGAAAAACTAGTAGAAGATAAAAAGGGATCCTCATCCAAAAACCAGAGAAAATTTAACCGATAATATCTTCCAGAAACTTAAAGAACATTTTAGAGAATCATTTGATATAACAATATGATGCAAAAGAGATGGCTTTTATGAAACAGAAACAGAAAATTATTAAGAAGAAAACAGCAATTTGTAAGTAACCATATGTCATGAAAAAATAGTAAGATAAAAGATGGGCTAGACGATGTGGCTCATGCCTGTAATCCCAGCACTTTGGGAGGCCAAGGCAGATGGATTGCTTGAGCTCAGGAACTTGTGACCAGCCTGGGCAACATGGTGAAACCCTGTCTCTACAAAAAGTACAAAAATTAGCCAGGCGTGGGTGGCGTGCACCTGTGGTCCCAGCTACTCAGGAGACTGAAGCAGGGAGAAGGATTGAGCCCAGAGGGTTGAGGCTGTGGTAAGCCGCAGTCATGCCACTGCACTCCAGCCTGGGTGACAGAATGAGACCCTGTCTCAAAACAAACAAACAACCTTCTCCCTCATCCCCAAAAAAAAGAGGAGTAAGATTTTTTAAATTTGCAAAAAAATGAGAAATATAGTAGTGGCACTGGAGGATATTAAGAGCAAAACTGATACTGTGGAGGTAATGCTAGAATTTTATGCAGTTCAGGTGGTCTTTCCTGTAGAAAGGCTTTCTTAGTTATTTAATGACTCAAAAACTCTAGCTATAGGCTTTCTATGAAAAGAAAACTAACTTGAAGACATACTCTAGCTTACTAAGAATTTAATCAAACTTAAAAGCTCAAGAATGTGATATTGTCTTAAAAAAGAATCGGCCAACAGCCCTACGTGGCTACGAATATCCCTGAGCTCATTCCAAACATCCTAAAAAGTTTTATTACATGAATGAAGAGCACCTCTTCATTAAGACTACACTAATGAATCTGCAGGAAGGAAAAAGGGTCGGTGTCTCCATTCACAACCAAATCGTGATGTTTAAAAACAAATTATTTCATTATTACTTTTCGTCTTTATGTGAATAATACAGTTTGAACAAAAGACATTCCTTTGGAAAAGTACCTCTGTCTTGCATAGTTTACCACCAGATTCGGAAGTCCAGTCAAAGGCAATTACAGATACGTCAAACATGAAAAGAAAAACAAAACAACATTCCTATAAAAAAAAAACCCAAAAAATGGGAGGCGGAGCAACATGGCCGAATAGGAACAGCTCCAGTCTCCAGTTCCCAGCGGGAGCGACACAGAAGACAGGTGATTTCTGCATTTTCAACTGAGGTACTGGGTTCATCTCACTAGGGAGTGCTGGACAATCGGTGCTGGTCAGCTACTGCAGCCCTACCAGTGAGAGATGAAGTAGGGCGAGGCATCACCTCACCTGGGAAGCGCAAGGGGGAAGGGAAGCCCTTTTCCTAGCCAGGGGAACTGAGACACACAACACCTGGAAAACGGGGTAACTCCCACCCCAATACTGCGCTTTACCAAGGGTCTTAGCAAACGGGCACACCAGGAGATTATATCCCACACCTGGCCAGGAGGGTCCCACGCCCATGGAGCCTCCCTCATGGCGAGCACAGCAGTTTGCCATCCAATGGCAAGGCAGCAGCGAGGCTGGGGGAGGGGCGCCCACCATTGCTGAGGCTTAAGTAGGTAAACAAAGCCGCTGGGAAGCTCGAACTGGGTGGAGCTCACAGCAGCTGAAGGAGCCCTGCCTGTCTCTGTAGACTCCACCTCTGGGGACAGGACACAGCTAAACAACAAAAACAACAACAAAAAGCAGCAGAAACCTCTGCAGACACAAATGACTCTGTCTGACAGCTTTGAAGAGAGCAGTGGATCTCCCAGCACGGAGGTTGAGATCTGAGAATGGACAGACTGCCTGCTCAAGTGGGTCCCTGACCCCTGAGTAGCCTAACTGGGAGACATCCCCCACTAGGGGCAGACCGACACCCCACACCTCACACGGTGGAGTACACCCCTGAGAGGAAGCTTCCAAAGCAAGAATCAGACAGGTACACTCGCTGTTCAGCAATATTCTATCTTCTGCAGCCTCTGCTGCTGATACCCAGGCAAACAGGGTCTGGAGTGGACCTCAAGCAATCTCCAACAGACCTACAGCTGAGGGTCCTGACTGTTAGAAGGAAAGCTAACAAACAGGAAGGACACCCACACCAAAACCCCATCAGTACGTCACCATCATCAAAGACCAGAGGTAGATAAAACCACAAAGATGGGGAAAAAGCAGGGCAGAAAAGCTGGAAATTCAAACAATAAGAGGGCATTTCCCCCTCCAAAGGAACGCAGCTCATCACCAGCAATGGATCAAAGCTGGACGGAGAATGACTTTGACGAGATGAGAGAAGAAGGCTTCAGTCCTTCAAACTTCTCAGAGTTAAAGGAGGAATTACGTACCCAGCGCAAAGAAACTAAAAATCTTGAAAAAAGAGTGGAAGAACTGATAACTAGAATAATTAATGCAGAGAAGGCCATAAACGAACTGACAGATGAAAACCATGACACGAGAAATACGTGACAAATGCACAAGCTTCAGTAACCAACTTGATCAACTAGAAGAAAGAGTATCAGCGATTGAGGATCAAATGAATGAAATGAAGGGAGAAGAGAAATCTAAAGAAAAAAGAAAAAGAAATGAACAAAGCTACAAGAAGTATGGGATTATGTAAAAAGACCAAATCTACGTGTGATTGGGGTGCCTGAAAGTGAGGGGGAAAATGGAATCAAGTTGGAAAACACTCTTCAGGATATCATCCAGGAGAACTTCCC
>NW_012111808.1:4799775-4829448 GCF_000951035.1 Colobus angolensis palliatus | reverse complement strand
CTCATAGGTGGGAATTGAACAATGAGATCACTTGGACTCAGGAAGGGGAACATCATACACCGGGGCCTATCATGGGGAGGGGGGAGGGGGGGAAGGATTGCACTGGGAGTTATACCTAAGGTAAATGACGAGTTGATGGGTGCTGATGAGTTGATGGGTGCAGCACACCAACATGGCACAAGTATACACATGTAACAAATCTGCACATTATGCACACATACCCTGGAACTTAAAGTATAATAAGAATAAAAAAAACCCCAAAAAACAAAAAATAACAACAAAAAAACTGGAAAGAAATGTTTCAAAGTGTTAAAATTTCAGATGAGGTGTATAAGCACCACTATGATTCAGTGTTATATCGGAAAAGGAGCCAATGCAATAAAATAAGAAAAAATAAATAAGAAGTGAAAATTTAGAAAGAAAATTCATAAAGGAATTTAGGAAACTGATGAAATGGCAAAAGCTTATATAAGTTGAGTGCTTACTATTTGACAGGCACAATTCTAAGTGTATAAACTCATTTAATTTTAACAACCACCCTATGCCCTATGAGGCAGCTTATAATTAATGATACCAACATACAGAGGATTAAGAAAATTACTTAAAGTTACATAGTAAATAATGGGCTGGGATTCAAATTCAGGTAGTGTGACGCCATACTTCTTTTACTTAACAGTGTCTTCAGCCAGAAACAGAATCCTCATAATTATAAATTAATATGAGGGCTTTTTTTTTTTTTTGGTTTTGTAACCTAGAAAACTCAAGATTTTGAAAGGCATATTACTAGAACTAATAAGAAAGTTCAGTAAGGTGGCCAGTTTCAACCTGAATATAGAAAATCAATATTGATTGTGTGTACTTAAAAATCCAAGAGAATACAAGAGGAACGGTTAGAATTAGTATGAGAATTTAGTAAGATTCTAAGACTCAAGTCAGTAGACAAAATTGACTGTATTTCTCTATAACACATCAAACAGTAAATGAAAACGATATCATTTACAATAGGATCAAAACATCAAGAATGTACATAGAATAGATCTAGCAATAGGTATACAAGACTTTGACAGGGAAAACTACAAAACTTTGTTAGAGAAATTAAAGAACACCTAAGTAAATTGACTGGAAAACTCAATACTGTAAAGAGTTTTAATTCTTTCCATATTGATCTACAGGTACAATAAAATCTCTAATCAGAATCCCAGCAGATTTCTCTCCCTCTCTTCTTTCCTTCTTTCTTTCCTTTCAAGAGGAAAGGAAAGAAAGCTTGAGTTTGACAAGCTGATTCTGAAATTTAACTGGGAATGCAGAAAAATCAAAGAACAGTTAAGCTATTCTAGGTGAAAAAGAACAATGTAGGACAACTTTCTGTTTCAACTACCAAGATCTTTAATGAGGCTACAATGGATGGTGTAATACTGCAACAAGGACATACAACGCCAGACCAGTGGAAAAGAACAGAAACCCAGAAATAGCTCCATACACATATGAACACTGGATTCAATGACAAGATTGGATACGCAGAACGTGAGGAACATGTGTTCTCTCCTGTAAGGGAGCTGGAATAACTGGATAGGCATTGTGGCACGATGTAATTCTTGAACCCTACCTCATGTCATACACAAAAAATAAGCTCTACATGGATTACAGACCTTAGTATGGATGGCAAAACAATAAAGTTTGTAGAAAATAACATAAGGTAGGCCAAGCACGGTGGCTCATGCCTGTAATCCCAGTACTTTGGGAGGCTGAAGCGGGCAGATCACTTGAGGTCAGGAGTTCAAGAGCAGCCTGGCCAACACAGTGAAACTCTGTGTCTACTAAAAATACAAAAATTAGCCAGGTGCAGTGGCAGATGCCTGTAGTCCCAGCTACTTGGGAGGCTGAGGCAGGACAATCCCTTGAACCTGGGAGGCGGAGGTTCCAGTGAGCCGAGATTGAACCATTGCTCTCTAGCCTGGGCAATAAGAGCAAAACTCTGTCTCAAAAAAAAAAAAAAAAAAAAAGAAAAAGAAAATAACATAGGGTAATTCTTCATAATCACAGGAAAGGTTTCTTTCCTGTGTACTTTTTGAGTACTAGCCCAAAGGAAAAATATTTATATATTCATTAAAATTAAGAACTTCTCCTGTGCAACATAGTGAGACCCTGTCTCCACAAAAACTAATTTTAAGAAGTTAGCTGGCAGTGGTGGTGTATGCCTATAGTAGTCCCAGTTACTTGGAAGGTTGAAGCAGGAGGACTGCTTGAGCCCAGGAGGTGAAAGCTGCAGCGAGCTATGATCATGCCACTATACTCCAGCCTAGGTGACAGAGTGAGACCCTGTCTCTCAAAAAAATTTAAGAACTTCTGTTTTTCAAAAGACACGAATGATAGTAAAAAAGAGAGCCACAGATATTTTCAACACATATGACTGCCACAGGGCCTGAATCCAGAATATATAAAATCTTCTGGAAATCAATAAGGAAATGCCAAACATTCCAATAGAAAAACAGGCAAGAGACGTGAACAGGCACTTCACAGAAGAAATCCAAATTTTCAAAAATTACATGAAAAGATGCTCAAAATTATCAGTAATCCAGGAATTGCAAATTAGACAACATTACACACCTACCAAAATGGCTTAAATGTAAAAGTCAATACAAAGGGCCGGCAAGGACACAGCCCTGTGGGAGTTCTCCTAGGCTGCTGGTGGGAGCGCAAAATGGGACAACAGATTGGAAGACTGTTTGGCAGTATCTGCAATGGTTGAATATATATGTGCCCTATGACCCAGAAATTCTGCTCACGCAAAGACTCTCTTATAACAAACTCTGTCATGTGCTGCCACACTCTCTTGGCCTTCACCACTGTGGGGCACGCCAGCCCAATCTCTAACTGCCAGTACCTTCAGCTCTTTACCTGAGGGCTTTCTCTGGCTGCCAGAGCCTGCCCTGCCCACATGCAGTGCAGGCCAGAAGGGCTGGGGAAGGGTCCAGGAGATTCCCTCAATTAGTGAATGATTGGAGCTGCCAGTTAAATACCCCAGCACCCTTGTTCTTCAGCTGGAACAACTCTAAGGCATGTTTTCTATGGAGTTTCACAGAGTTACTCAGCAGGATTAAGCTCCAGAGTTGCCCACTCTAGTAATGTGCTTCATGCAAGTGACTCTTATTGGGCTTCTTCCCTTCTCTGTCTTGCTTCTCCAATCCTTTACTAGTGTTTTCTGGAATCACCTTTCAAATAAACTACCCATACTTGAATTCTTGTTTCAGGATCTGCTTCTGAAGAAACTCAAATTAAGAAAACTCCACAGAAATGTATGGTTAAGTACATTAGGATGCATGTACATGTACAAGAATGTTCAGAGCAGCTCTGTAATAAAACTGGAAACAATCCAAAAGCCCATTGACAGGAGAATTGATTAATTGTGGCATATGAGTTTAGTGGAATATTATAGAGTTATGAAAAAGAAGGAATGACTGCTACTACATGCAGCAACACATAACAGCATGAAGACAATGTTGGAAAAAAGAAATCAGATATAAAGAAATACACATATAGTGAGTCTGTTTATATGAAGTTAAAAAAAAAACCGCAATGCTAAACTATAGTGGTTAGGATACTTGAGTATAAAGAACTATGAAACCAAAACGTAACAGAAAAGAATCTTCACAACAGTAACAAATACCTAGAAATAACTGTAACCAAACAATAAAAAGGCCAAAACTAAAACTTACTTTTACTTGCTGAGGACATAAATAAAGATTTGGAATCCAGGTGTGGTGGCTCATGCCGTAATACCAGGGAAGCTGAGGTGGGAGGATCACTTGAACTCAGGTATTTGAGACCAGACTGGGCAAGAATGTGAGACCCTGTCTCTACAAAAAATACAAAAAATTAGCCAGGTGTGGTGGGTGTGCCTGTAGTCTCAGTTATTCAGAAGGCTGAAGCAGGAGGATCACCTGAGTTAGGGAGGTCAAGGCTGCAGTGAGCTGTGATTGTGCCACTGCACTCAGGCCTAAGCAACAGAGTGAGATCCCATCTCAAAAAAAAAAAAAGAAAAAAAAAGATTTGAATAAATAGAACTCTGTGCCCTCTGTATAACTGAGAAGATCAAAATAATATACAAATTCAAGCTGATTATATAATTCCTATGGAAAAGTGAAAATACAAGGAAAGCTAAGAAGATGAAGAAACAGAAGATGAGGAGAGAAAATGTACTCTATCAGAGCTCAAAATATGTTATAAAGCAAAAATAATTTAAATAGTATGATGTTGACACAGAAATTAGTAGATCCATAAAACAGAATGGAGTGCAGAAACTGACAGAAAGTAGTACATTTCAAATAGGGAGAAGAGATGAATTGTTCAGAAACTGTTGGATTAGTTGGCTATCCATTTGAGATTTAAAAGAAATAGATTCCAACTTCCCGTAATTTATAAAAAGTAACTTCAGACAAATTAAAGAATAAAGATTCAAATGTTTAAAAATGACCCAAGGCCAGGCATGGTGGCTCACGCCTATAATCCTAGCACACAGGCTGAGGCGGGGGTATTGCTTGAGCTCAGGAGTTTGAGACTAGCCTGGGTAACACAGTGAGACTCCATCTATATAAAAATAATAATAAAATTAGTTGGATGTGGTGGCAGGTACCTATCGTCCTAGCTGCTTGGGAAGCTTTTGTAGGAGGATCGCTTGAGCCCAAGAGTTCGAGGTTGCAGTGAGCTATGACTGGGCCTCTGCATCTCAGCCTAGGCAACAGAGTGAGAGCCTGCCTCTAAAAAAATAAATAAATAAAATAAATAAAAATGACCCAAGAAGCAAAACACATAAAGTAAAAGAACAGCAACAAAAATATTAATTTTGGTCGGGTGCGGTGGCTCACGCCTGTAATCCCAGCATTTTGGGAGGCTGAGGCGGGCAGATCACCTGAGGTCAGGAGTTCGAGACCAGGAGAAACCCCATCTCTACTAAAAATACAAAAATTAGCCAGGCGTGGTGGTGAGCACCTGTAATCCCAGCTACTCAGGAGGCTGAGGCAGGAGAATTGCTTGAACCCTGGAGGCAGAGGTGGCAGTGAGCCAAAATCGTGCCGCCATTGCATTCCAGCCTGGGCAACAAGAGTGAAACTCTGTCTCATAAAAAATAAATAATAAAAAAGATTAATTTGACACATCAAAGTTAAGACAATCCTTATTAAATTTCAAAATAATAACATGGAATAAAATGTTTTCAATATATTATAGTCTATCCCCTCTTTAGATCTATTAATGTTTGTTTTATATACCTGGGAGCTCTAGTGTTGGGTGCATATTTATAATTGTTATATCCCCTTGCTGTATTGACCCTTTTCTCATTATATAGTGACCCTCCTTGTCTTTGTTCACAGTCTTTGATTTGTAGTCTATTTTATCTGATATAAGTATAGTTACTCCCACTCTTCTTTGGTTTCCAATTGCATGAAATATTCTTTCTACTCCTTCACTTTCAGTAGATGTGTGTCCTTATGGGTGAAGTGGGTTTCTTGAAGGCAACATATAGATGGGTCTTGTTTCTTTATCCATTCAATCACTTTATGCCTTTTAACTGGAGAACTGAGACCATATTTGTAATGTGTAAAGCAAAAATTTTTGGGAGGCCGAGACGGGCGGATCACGAGGTCAGGAGATCGAGACCATCCTGGCTAACACGGTGAAACCCCGTCTCTACTAAAAAAATACAAAAAAACTAGCCGGGCGAGGTGGCGGGCGCCTGTAGTCCCAGCTACTCGGGAGGCTGAGGCAGGAGAATGGCGTAAAACCCGGGAGGTGGAGCTTGCAGTGAGCTGAGATCCGGCCACTGCACTCCAGCCCGGGCGACAGAGCAAGACTCCGTCTCAAAAAAAAAAAAAGCAAAAATTTGCATCCAGAGTATATAAAAAGCAATGCCCAAACAAGGATATGAACAGGACATGCTCAGAAAAGGAAATATATATGACCAGCAAGTATATGACTACATCAAGACTCACTAGAAATCATAAAAATATAACAAAATAAAGCAACCACAAAATGTTATTTTTAAATCCAGCAACTATGTGGAAAAAAGTAAACTGGCTAATATATTAACTTTTGGCAAGTGTGGGGGAAATAGGAGCTCTCTCCTCCATTGCTGATGGGGAGCCAATTTCGAAGACAGTGTGGTGGTGTCTATCAAAATTACAGTATGTGCATCTCCATGACCTCTCACTTTGCTTCTCAGTGTCCACCCTCGGAAACATTCCCATGGGTACACAGGGAGGTATGTACAAGGATGTTCACTCATCACTGCTTAGCAAATAATGCAAACAACCAAAAATGGTAAACAGCCTAATTGCCCATCAATACAGAAATGGCTAAATAAATGAAAATAGCCATGCCATGGGACACTATGCAATAAATGTGGGTTGGGAGAACCTTAATTATATGTACAAGCTAGGTAGGCATACTATCAAAGGAAAGAAGGGAGCTTTGGAATGATGCATGCAGTGTGATGCCACTTATGTGAAAACAATGCACAAATCTATGATATCCATCTATCTGTCTTTCTACCTACCTATTTATACAATTTATATGAGTGCATATGTAGATAAATAAATGCACTGGACGTGCCTGGATTGGCAGACCTGCTCTTTGTAGCCAGAAGAGTGATTGCTGCTGGGAAGTAATGAAGAAGATTGGTATTAAAGGAGACGGGCAAAGAGGACTTTATTCTGATCGTTAACGTTTTGATTTTTATAAGTAGAATGTTTTAATGCATTGCTTAAATAATTAAAAATAATTTTAATAAAAGCAAAATATTAATGTGGTTCTCTTTGAGTGGCAGAAACTTTTTTTTATTATTATACTTTAAGTTCTAGGGTACATGTGCACAATGTGCAGGTTTGTAGCATAGGTATACATGTGCCATATTGGTTTGCTGCACCCATCAACTCGTCATTTACATTGGGTATTTCTCCTAATGCTATCCCTCCCCCAGCCCCCTACCCCACAACAGGCCCCAGTGTGTGATGTTCCCCACCCTGTGTCCATGTGTTCTCATTGTTCAACTCCCACCTATGAGTGAGAACATGCAGTGTTTGATTTTCTGTCCTTGTGATAGTTTGCTGAGAATGATGGTTTTCAGCTTCCTCCATGTCACTGCAAAGGACATGAACTCATCCTTTTTTTATGGCTGCATAGTATTCCATGGTGTATATGTGCCACATTTTCTTAATCCAGTCTATCATTGATGGACATTTGGGTTGGTTCCAAGTCTTTGCTATTGTGAATAGTGGAGTGGCAGAACTTTTGATAAAAAATGTTTTTAAGAAATGCAGTTTTAAGCTGCTGGAGTACAGTGGCTATTCACAGGCAGTATCCCACTACTGAGCAAACACAATTGCCCTTTGGATGCAGAGAGAAAGGGAAGCCTGCAATGAGGACTGGTGCTCTGGAGGGGTCTAGGGAAGCAGAGGGGAGGGACGTCTTAGAGAAAAGGAAGTAGGGGCAGGGGAGGGAGTTCAGGGATTTGAACATCACTTTAACATCTTCCAGAATCTGGGGTAAGGACAGGATAGAGTAAAATCTGCCCTGAGAACTTGCACATAGAGTAAGGAAGGTGGTTTCTCTTCAGTTTCAGCAGACATGTGGCCAGGCACTGAGCTGGAGTTTGGAAACCTGGTTCCCTCTCAGAGCTCTGACATCCAGTTCTTCTAATTGAAAGTTTATTTGACCTCATCTCCATTAGGATGGCTGCTATCAAAACAAAATGAAAACAAAAAATAACAAATGTTGGTGAGGATGTGGAAAAATTGGAACCTTGTGTGTTATTGGTGGGACTGTAAGATGGTGTAGCCACTACAGAAATGGTATGGCAGTTCCTCGGAAATTTAAAGTGTGAATTATCACATGACCCAGAAATACCACTTCTGAGTATATACTCCAAAAGAACTGAAAGCAACATGGCAGTAGTTGTTTTTCCTCTAACCAACCTGGGTATACCCCACTCCCAGGAAGTCACCATATTGATGCTGAACTTAGTGTGGACATTGATGGGCTTGATGCACTACAGTCCAGAACTCAGGCTCAAGCAATCCTCCCACCTCAGCTTCCCCAGTAGCTGGGACTGCAGGTACATGCCACTGCACCTGGCTTTTTGTTTTTCTATTTTGTTTTTATTTTTAATTTTTTAAAAAATTGAGCAAGCAATATAATATCAACAACAAATAATCTTTCTTTGAAATTTTGGTAAAATATACATAACAAAATTTACCATTTTAACTACTTTTAAGGTTATAGCTCCATACTGTTAAGTATATTCACATTCTTGTACAATTTCTAGAACTTTTATATCTTGCAGAACTGAAACTCTACACCCATTAAACAACTTTCTATTTCCCTCTCTCAGGCATCTGGCAAGCACCATTGTACTTTCCATTTCTATGAGTTTGACTATTCCAGATACTTCATGTAAGTGAAATCATATGGTATTTGTCTTTTGGTGATTGGCTTATTTCACTTAGCTTAATATCCTCAAGACTCATTCATATTGTAGTATATGTCAGATTTTCCTTCCTTTTTAAGGCTAAATAATATTCCACTGTATGAAAACTCCATATTTTGTTTATCCATTCACCTGTTGATGAACTGTTGGATTGCCTCCACCACCTTTTGGCTGTTGTGAATAACACTGCAGTGAACATGGGTGTACAAATATCTCTTTGAGACCCTGCTTTCAGTTCTTTTGGAGTATATACTCAGAAGTGGTATTTCTGGGTCATGTGCTAATTCACACTTTAAATTTCCGAGGAACTGCCATACTATTTCTGTAGTGGCTACACCATCTTACAGTCCTACCAACAGCACACAAGGTTCCAATTTCTCCACATCCTTGCCAACATTAGTTATTTTTTGTTTTCATTTTGTTTTACAGCAGCCATCCTAATGGGGATGAGGTCAAATAAACTTTCAATTGGAAGAAATGGATGTCAGAGCTCTGAGAGGGAACCAGGTTTCCAAACTCCAGCTCAGTGCTTGGCCACATGTCTACTGAAACTGAAGAGAAACCACCTTTTTTACTCTATGTGCAAGTTCTCAGGGCAGATTTTACTCTATCTTGTCCTTAACCCAGGTTCTGGAAGATGTTAAAGTGATGTTCAAATCCCTGAACTCCCTCCCCTGCTCCTACTTCCTTTTCTCTAAGACGTCCCTCCCCTCTGCTTCCCTAGACCCCTCCGGAGGACCAGTCCTCATTGCAGGCTTCCCTTTCTCCCTGAATCCAAAGGGCTGGACGAGGGTGCAGCTATAATCAGACCCCATCAGAGCTGCCCGAGATGCTCCTGTGGATCAGAACTAATGGCATTAGGCAATCACTCAGGGAATAGAGCTGCAATTACCCTTGGATACTTTCTCCAGGATGACCACATGCAGATCACCAAGAAGGAGAGAGTAATGAATCACCAAGTGAATTAACTGGAAGCCACTCTAATTAGTGTTATAATTTTTCATGAAAACACTAATGAATATGAAATACTGTGGCCATGAAACCACTAGGACAATTAATGCTTGAAAGTAATTTGGGGTCAGGAAAGGATACTAGAGACTGTTTAAATAAACTTGCATGCTGAGAATTCAGTGGCCCACAGCTTCAAAATATTATCAAACAAAGTTACTACTTCAGAAAAAGCAACATCTGGATGTCTATAGGTTTTCTTTCTTTTCTCTTTCCTTGTTAAGGATCCTAATTTGAGAATAAAGATGATGGTGTGAACCAAAACTGGAGCTCTCCGGGGAGCCAAGTCAGAATCTAAGTGAATGGATTTGGGGAACAAGATAAAAAAGCAGGGCCCAGACATATCAAAAACAGAAAAGAGGTTAAAGAGGAAGCCATTCTCCTTAGCATTTTTAATCTCATGACCACCTGGGCGTCTATAAAAATAACTTTCTGATAAGACCTCTCAAACCTGTGATCATTATAGAGACAGACGATTTGAGCTTTGTTGGCTGAGTTGCCATTTTTATATGAGAACTTCCATCAAATATAGAATGTCTGCTCAATACATACCATACTTGCAAAATGCACTGTATTCCGATCTAAGCCTGTAGGGATTCAGTCAGAATCTACTGTGTACACAGTCAACTTCTGGGTTCTAAGCATGAGCTTAGCAAAATGCCCATAATTGTTAAGGGAGTCTTAAAAGGACACTGGGGGTGGGCAGTAAATAGTCCGGCTGCATGGTTGGCCAGTTTGCAAAGAGAATGCCCAGTGATGAGTGTAGAGTCTGGCAATCTCACTCATCCTAAATCTCACCTGAGAAAATGACAAAAAAATTACGCTGAAGTGCAGATGTGCCCATGTGCGATAGGATGTTAACTGCAGAACTGAGGAGGTAGGAGGCAATGTACCAGGTGCCATACACCCTTATGGCATCTCATTTAATCTGTACACTAACTAGATAATGTCAGGACCTACCTTGTCCTCCTCCTACAGAGGAAGGAACTGGGGCTCTTCAAGAGTAGTCCCCTGCCTGACATCATAGAGCTAGTAAATGATGGCTCAGATACAAACTGGATCTGTTTGCCTCATGCTGTCATTGACAATGCCAAGCAATATTCTTAATATATAAAAACTATGGGAACGTTGGTGACTCAGGCCAAATTTCCTGCTGATATATGGAGAAGTTACAGAAAATTAATCAATCAATAATAATGGCAGCTATTTTAGCAAGTATTTACTATTTAGCAGTTGTTCTAAGCATCTATATGCATTAACTTACTTAAGGCTCACAATAGCATTACAATGTACCTACAGTTATTTAGAGGCAAAACCATAAACAAGAAACCTTAAAGACCTTGGCAGACCTTGAAGGTTATAATGAATTCAAAAATGTTCAAAGGCTAATTAACAATGCAACAAAAAGCAGTTCTTTGGAACTTTTTTTTTTTTTTTTAATTAAAGCAGCGTTTATGGAATGCCAGTTCTTCAATTACAGCTTGAACACCATAGATTCCCTTGCCATAGAATTTAATGGAATGGCTGTCTCAAGGAGAGGCAAGTTAAAAGATGAGGAGGGCTTGTTCTTCTGTCCTCAGCAGGATGGGTAGAGTTGAAAAATAAGGATTTGTTCCTATATCTTGTTTCCAAAGATGCATACAGGAATACATCTTCTGACAATTTACCCTATTTGCTTTCAAACCCAAGTTGGAATTCTACCCCTTTGGCCATGCAAATAAGACTCTGGTATGACACAAAGAAAGCTAGCCACTATGAGCTGGACTGTGAGTCTGTAAATAAGAGTCCTATGACTCCAGCTAATGCATGAAAGAAGTATGAATTTAGTTCATAATGCTCAGCATCTGAATAAATCAGTCTGCCAAACCATAGGCATAAAAACACAAGGACTTTCTGGAATTACAGGGTAAACACATTCAATAACTAGGGACAGCTTGTTATGAATTACAGATTACAACTGCCTACTAAGGGTGCCATTTCTTCACATTCAAGGGAACTGTGAGCACTGGGTATTGATTCATAGGATGCCATTTCATAAGTATGCAGAACGAATCTAGCTAAACAAAGTTATCTGCCCGATGGAACTCAAAAATATTTCTCAATTTAATTTTAAACAGACTTTGACATGAAGGAAATTTAATTATGTGAGTAATACAGAACACAATGAAATGTCCATCAAAATTGCTTCCAAAGGCTTAAAATGTTTTCCTTTTCAGACAACATAGAGCAGCTAAGATATCTATGTCAGTACAGTGTCTTAAAAACTGGGGCTTGGAAATCAATGTGATCACCTCTCTGAATTAAGTATGCACAAATGACAGCAATTGAGATCCATATAAGTCAGCTTAAGTAGCCCTCTGTGCACCAGATTATTAGGGGCAGGCAGGGAAGAAGGAGGATGCAATAAACACATGATCTGGGGTGTACTCACTAATGGACGGCATCCCTTAACACTCATATTAAGAATCAAGACAAAACTGCCAAGTATTTTTTAACACTGCTTATGATTTTTAAAAAAGTATGCTACAGATGTAGCACCTAAGGTTAAAAAAACTGAGACATTGTTAAAGTCATAAATGAGCGAACCTTTTGATCTTTTTGATATCACTTCCAACTTGCTTCTATATTCATTGGTAAACCCTAAGCAGTGTTCGCCTTGTTTAGATTTTCTTGACACAGAATTGAGATCTGAATTGGATGCCTTAACTTCTGTAGGCAACAGGCTTGGACTTTGCTCCCCTGGAATTTGGTAATTATTGTAGTAGAACAAAATTTAAAAGTTTAAACTGAAACCGTATTTTACGATACAGGTTGAGGCCAGGCATGGTGGCATACACCTGTAATCCCAGCACTTTGGGAAGCCAAAGTGAGTGGATCACCTGAGGTCAGGAGTTCAAGATCAGCCTGGCCAACATGGCAAAACCCCATCTCTACTAAAAATATGAAAATTATCTGGGCATAATGGTGGGCACCTGTAATCCCAGCTACTTGGGAGGCTAGGGTAGGAGAATAGCCTGAACCCAGTAGGCAGAGGTTGTAGTGAGCCACGATTGCACTACTGCACTCCAGCCTGGGTGACAGACCAAGACTCTGTCTCAAAATAAAATAAAATAAAATAAAATACAGGTTGAGCTACAAGTAATCACCTAGTGGGGCTTGAGGGGATCTCCCATTGGGACATTAGAGCAGTGAGATGCTGGGGATCATTTAGCTTTGAGTATTTACTAAGTGCAAACTATATGTTAGGCATTGTGGTGGGGCTAAAGGGAAGAGGCAGGAGAACAAAGCTCAGGGTCCCTGCTTGCTATGATCTAGTCGAGAAGATCAAGCATGTCACAAACAGTCACAGTACAAAGAGGCAGGGTTCCTGTCAAAGTGGGCAGAGGTTTGTTACTTATGAATGTGAAATACCCCCACCCTTATCTTCTGTCTGTTGCCAAAATTAGCCCTATACTATTGGACATCCTTGATGTCCATGTATCACTATAGCAGGGGCATCTTCCAATAATAAATGAGCTAAACTACGTAGTATGAGGTAGAATGTAAACAAAACAAAACGAAACAAACAAACAAAAAAAACCCAAAACACCCCTCCAATGCCTCATGCTTGCCTTTTCTGTGCCCATGCTTCCTGCCATGTAACTTTGTAGAGCCTTTCCACCCTGTCTCTGGACTCAGGCAGGTGACTTGCTTTCACCAGTGGAACCAACTTGCTTTCACCTCTTGCTTTCCAGGGGTGGAATACTTGGATTCTTGAGTTGGTGTAGCTTATTCACTTAGGAAAGTCCACCTGTCTCTGCTGTGAATTTTCCTCCCTTTCCCCTCCAATTCATCACCTATTTACTCTGCACCCTGCTCTTTCAATGGACTTTCCAGAATCTGCCTGTGCAAACCTGAATCTAAGGCTCTGGATGGAGAACTGGTTAGGGAGGAGTGGTGCTAGCAATATGGACTCTTTCTGGTCCCAGTTGCTTCCTTTAGGAAGAGGGCAGAAAAGGAGGCTAAAGAAGGAAGTGTATAGCCTTTGGTACCAGCCATGTCTAGGCTATGGTGCCGTAGCCAGAGAACAGGGTGGCCTCTGACTTCCCCATTGGGAGTCTAAGGCCCTTCAGGGAGGCCTCAGAGCTGCTTCCTGCCCAGCTCAACCCTGCCTGTCTCTGCCTTAGTGTCAAAGGAAACTTGGTTTGGTTATGCAAGGCACAAAAATGGCAGTCCCACAGATCAATTGTTTACCCAGTTATCATGCAGCACAGCAATGCATTCAATTCAAGGCAACAGAAAATAAAAATCTGGAATGCTTCCATTTAACACTAAATTCTGTTCATAAATGCTTAGTCTTCATAATTTGTTACTCATGTAATATGAATGTCAAAACATAACTGTAAAAAAAGATGAAATATCACAAGGCAATATATAATTTCTGCATGAGATGTATAGCAAATAAATGATCTTAGTTTCAGTTTCTAACTAAAGTTGAGATAATAATAAACTCTGTTCTCACTCAATTCCATATGGATTTTGTAAAGGTAAGTGAGGATGTATCCACTCAAATCTTAAATGTACAGTAAAATCAAAGAGGCACAAGGGCTAGTTCATATATTTTCACTCCTAACTACTTAGTTCAGTACAGTATAGGCAGCAATGGATTCATCAAAGGAAAAGAATAAAATATAAAATAAAAATAAAATAAAAACATAAAAATATTAACCTCTGGCTTTTTTCTTCACAGGTAACTTTAAGTTATTAATTAATCTAAGCTCTTGTAGTATCTCAAGTAACGGCTGTTTAAATGCAAGTTTAGTTTACTGATAATTAAAATGACTTAAAATAGGAAAGTAGTCCCTCTGATTTGCTGATATGATTGCTGGCACTTGAGGTGGGCAAAATTTTGCACTTTGTATGAAACAGAACAACCTTTGCTATTACCCAAGACATCACGAGCCCTGTATTCTCTGTATTAAGCTTATGTCTCATTTCAGATTAACACAGAAATCCATTTTAAATTATGTAAGCCAATATTTCCATCAATGACCAAAACATTTACAGAAAAGAACACCCCTTTTTTAGGTTGGGCGCAGTGGCTCATGCCTGTAATCCCAACACTTTAGGAGGCCAAGGCAGGAGGATCACTTGAGGTCAGGAGCCTGAGACCAGCCTGGCCAGCATGGTGAAACCCCGTCTCTACTAAAAATACAAAAATTAGCCAGGCGTAGTGACAGGTGCCTGTAATCCCAGCTACTCAGGAGGCTGAGGCAGAATAATCAATTGAACCCTGGAGATGGACATTGCAGTGAGCCGAGATCACACCACTGCACTCCAGCCTGGGTGACAAAGTGAGGTTCCGGCTCAAACAAACAAAATAAGAGAAGAATACCCCCTTTCAAGAGAAGAAGCTGGAAAAGAATGATAGATGTAAGTAAACACACCCAACCTATTCTCCCATTGAGTGACTGAAATTGGGGGCTTCCGTAAAGATAGATAGGAGGCCATCAAATGACTTACTCAAAAAGGAATGCCTGGTGTAGGTTCAACCATGGACCAGCAGCTATTGGGAACTCAAAGATATGCTATCTCCCCTCCAGAGCCATGGGGAAGAAAGGGAGACGCAGAAAAGACCTAGAGAGCAGTGTAAGACCAGAGTCAACAAGGCTGTTCTGTCATTTGCAATGATTGCAAGTCGAGTTCAGAAATAAAGAGAAAGGAATGGGCCAAAGTTAGCTGGGAAGATTTCAGAGAAGGAGGATTGGAGGTGGCTAGGAATGATAAGACCTGGAGAGGGACTGATGAGATAAGGAATTCCAGGCAGAAGGAACAGAATGTGCAAAGACATGGACAGGACAGTGAGGACAATGTCTGAGCAGGAAAATGAGGAGAACTGACTGACTGGGGAGGGTTACTTTGGGGGAACTAGAGCCAACTGGCAAAATGGGTCCCTAGTCTAGTGTCTAGTGATGATCATTTCACATATCTTGCTCCATTGGCAATAATCTGAAGATTTGGATAAGACTCAACCCTACTTTGAGATTCCCTTTAGAATTAATACGTGATTATAACATCGTAATTTGGGAGGAAAGTGACATTGATGAGAACTTGCCATTGTGAAATGCTTCTCCTAAATGATGTGCTGGGGCTGATGATTCCTTTTCAGATGCCATCTACAATAATATGGGGGAAATACAATGGGTAGAAACAGTGTCATATAAAAGAAAATTATTTATTGACTTATTTACAGAGGGCCGGGCACGGTGGCTCAAGTCTGTAATCCCAGCACTTTGGGAGGCTGAGACGGGCGGATCACGAGGTCAGGAGATCGAGACCATCCTGGCTAAAGCAGTGAAACCCCATCTCTACTAAAAAAAAATACAAAAAACTAGCCGGACGAGGTGGCGGGTGCCTGTAGTCCCAGCTACTCTGGAGGCTGAGGCAGGAGAATGGCGTATACCCAGGAGGCGGGGCGGAGCTTGCAGTGAGCTGAGATCCGGCCACTGCACTCCAGCCTGGGCGACAAAGCAAGACTCCATCTCACAAACAAAAAAACAAAAAAACAAAACTTATTTACAGATATTTATTGGCTGCCTCCTGTATGCTGTATCCAACCTCCTCTTCTGGATCTTAATCTAATGGGCGACACTGACAAGACAGCAGGCGATGCCTATCTATGTTATAAATGCAAAGGGAGGGATGGTCCAAGGAGATCCCAATTTAGGAGGACGGAGAAAACTTCACAAAGGCAGGGACATCTACATACAGGAAGAATGGAGTACTGAGAAGGCAGGAGAGGATTTGGTCTTCAATAGGAAGTCCACCTCCTCCTCTTCAGAAGAATGAAAGAAAGGATGAGAAGGGTTAGTCATTGAAAGTGAATACAGAATTCACTCTTGTCCCTTGAACATGAACTGAAATGAACTCTGGTATACTTAAATGAACGTAGGAGGCAATTGCATCCAAGAAGAATTTTTCCCTTACATCTTTTAGGTTTGGGGATCTATGGCACTAATTCAGAAAAGCATAAAATTATCATACTCCACACATTTTTCAGTATTTGGAGTCAAAATAGATAATATAAAAGGTCTTGTTTACGTGGTAGTTCTGTCAAAATATCTTTTCAAAAGCATATTGAGTTTATTACAAAGGAAATGCATTCAGTACAAGTCCTTGCAGAGCGTAATGCCTCATTTTAGTAAGATGCAGTGATGCATATAAAATGGGCCAAAAAGGCTACATTTACTGTTGCCAAATCCATGTTTTACTGGAAAAGGTCTTGACAGTGGAACCCAACAACTCCTGAGACAGGCACATCCACAGATTCAAAGATTACACAGCTGGAAGAAACTTCTTTAGTCAGAGCTTACAAAATATATTTAACACCCATTTGTATATCTGATTCAGATATGTTCCTGCTCATTTTTAGAATGAAATTTTGGGCATTTAGACACACAGAAACAATTTTTTTTCAACATCAAATTTGAATGCTCTACCAGATTTGTTTTGTTTTGGGCTGGATTTTCCCTCCTTTTACACAGGAGCCACCTGGAACTTGAAGATAAATTGTCACAGGGGAAAAAAATTCTCATTTATCACACCTTTGACTTTTAAATGAGACACACTTTTCTGTTCCAATGCTCCACCTCCCTGAGAACCACCTTAGCAATAAATTAGGTCTGAACTAAAGTTATTTGAAATAAGGCAAAAGTTTTACATTTTAATTAGCTTTAGGAAGTCAAGGGCCATTTTACTCAAAACCCAAAGAGACGTGAGTTGTGCTCAATCATAGACCAAAAGGACTCTCCTATCTCTTTTCTCTGGAATAAAAACAGAAATAAAGCAGAGCAACTGACTGAAAAAGGCCAGAGTCAGGGGTCAGTGCCTACTGTCAGCTCTCACCCTGGCCAGTGCCATATGACTCCACTGTGTGGCCTGGAGGAAGTCACTCAACATCTCTGACCCCCTTTGGAGGGGGTCAGGGGCAGAAGCAGTGGCAAGGCCTTTCTTAAAAAGACCCTCATCACTAGGCTCTCAAGAAATCAAATCCAGTTTCTAATCGAAGGTGGTGATGCTTCACAGTTGGCTCTCCCTGTGACATTACTGCTGCTATAATGTGAGAATATTGTTTAATATAATGAAAGTCATGCTTTCAAAAATCAAGTGCATGCAACTGGGGGAACAAAAACATCCCTTTGTGTATACCTGGGGGGTGGGGCGTGGGGGCAGGCAGACAGTAACACTTGAAGGGAAAGCCTAAATCTAAAATATCCCGTTGAGGGTGCAATCATGCCTGCAGAAGGCAGCAATATGGAGAAAAACAGTTCAATCCCCCGCCCCCCAGCGGTGGTAATGTTCTTCCTCTTCAGAAGGAAAGAGTCGTTCAGCATCTTTTGTCTTCTCACCCAGACGCCGCCTCCTCTTCCCCTTATTATTGCTGATCTCACAGAGAACCGAAAAGCCACAGGGCTCCAGAGGAAAATACGAGGCCCTGCACTGGGGCGTTGAGACCTACAGAGCTGGAGTTACTGGTCAGCCTCTTGCCTGGATTTAACCCCAGTAGCGGGTTCATCTCCCTTGTGTAGGCTGAGGTGGAAACTCGCTCAGACAGCAGCATTCCTCCATGGCGCTGTTCGTGGTCCTGAAGCCTGTGCCGGGGCGTGGAGGCAGCAACCCACCCCTAGGCGCTCTGCTACCAGGGGCTCCAGGCAGGGGTCTATGTGAAGCAAGTGTAGAAATAGCTGCCACCCACAGAGCTACAGCCAGCTCCACATTCTGGCTCGCAGTCTAGTCCACTGGCTCACTTCTTTGCAACTGCAAAACGGCTGGTTCACTTTTTCTCTTTCCAGGGGATTTCACAAAGCCCAACTCTAGTTTGCTGATTTGGCATATCTCTTTTTCGATGTCCTCCCTGTAGATGCTAATTCTCTCTCATCCTCTCTCCTTTGTACAATATTTTATCTTTGCAGAACACCTTACAGTTGGCACAGCCCTCACTGGCACAATCAACGGAGCCATTTTTCTTCCACACATAATCATTCGTTTTCCCTCCCACGGCTATTTTTTGCTTTCTTTGCTTCTCCTCCCCCAAGCACAGTCCAACTAAGCAGGAGACTATTACCTCAATGTGCAGGATGGGCAAATCACCTCATCTAAGACAGCAGAACTGTTGATTTCTCCTTGGTAATGAATTAGAAGAGGCAGAGGTTAGAGTTTCAAAGGACCAGGAAAAAGCCCTTTAAGCTCCTTCTGGGAAGATAATGTTTGCATGGGTAGCGATCTGGAGGGTGGGGAATGGGGACAAGGATATTAGGAACAAAGTGAAGGAAGGGGATTGGACCTTGTGGAAGGTGCAGGGCTTAGTGCAGTTAGAAGACTCCCGGCAGGTGGCACTCTAGTTCACCTGCCGGCGGTGGAAGCCCTGACTGTGCTCCCTGACTCCACTTGAAACCTTTCTTCCACCAAACAGCCCCCGGCCATGTTTGGAGGTCTGTCTTCCCCTTGATTCAAGCACTTATCCGAACTATATTCCTGCTAAAAGCACCGTTTGCACAATTCTGTTTACTGTAATACACAGTAGTGAAGGGAGCATAAATAGAAAATACAGGGGCAGTGGGGGGATTTTGTGTATGTGTGTGATTGATGGTGCTGAGATCAAAACTGTTTAATCATCAAAACATGATTCAGCAGTTGGGAAATGTAAACTAGTTGTGCAACTGCTTGCTTTAGTCAAAACTCTGGAAAGGGCCCAGAGGGCTGGCCCAAGCCCCTGGGAGGGCAGTGCCAGCAGGATGCGCCCCAACCTTCCTACCAGGGCAGGGCTGTTGAGCCTACAGACTGACTGGTGTGACCTTTGGCTTTTGCAGCACACAAGCAGTTGGGCCAGGGTTAATGGCACTTTGCAGGGAGCTCCAGTTGAGTAAACAAAAAATGCCTTGCCCTGTTCTAATGGAGCACATTATTCTGAGGCCTAAGCCTTCTTCCAGGCTGCTGCAGCTGCTCTGCAGGTCAGTGCTACCAATAAAGCAATTAGCCAATGAGAAAACTCTTCTTCCCCGAGGGGGACTCCAGGGTTTTGCTGCAGTTACCGTGCTTTGCTTTGGTTTTTTAAACAAGTGATCCAAGTTGATCTGAGCCTCTTACATCAGACTTTAGGATGAAGACAGTGAAATTGTGTTTGCTGAGTGTGATATTTTAAGGGACTGATCCCTTGTTCAACACAGCCTGGAGAGCTCACTGCTTCCTGTTCAATTAACCTGAACCATAGCTGAACTCTGCCCTTTGAACTCACTCAGCAGATAAATACATTAGCTCACCTACAAAATCATTAATATTTTCCAATCACATAAAACAAACATGAATGTACAAAAACAACCCAAGAGATAGCCAATTAGGAATAGCTCATGCACTGTGTTGAAAAAAATCACAAATGCATGTTATTTAGAGAGGAAAAAAAAGGGAAGAAATGAAATGGATTGTGCCAATGGTTCTGGAGGTAAATGAGACTTTCATTTTTATATCTGCAAGCAAGAAGGATACTGAGCAATATCTGGCAATTCCTATTCCATCTAGTCTGCTCTACAACAGAAGTTCTACCCCCTGCTTCCCACTTTCGGCAGAACATAAAAACTCCAAATCCTCTCTCTTTTCAAGTGACTTCGGTGCTTATGCTCATATACAGAGTCCAAAATATTGCATTTCTGGGGACAATCCTTTTTCTGATTTGCTACAAAGGAACCAAAATAATTGTGGCAACATCACTGCTTTTAAGTGAACCAGCTTAAATAAAGCAAACTGGTGGTTTAGTTGAAATGAAATAATTTTACAGTAGAAAATGATGTTCCTGAGACATTTTTACTCTAGTCATATAAACAGATTTCCTTTTCTCAAAAAGAAAAAAAAAAAAAAGATGCCAAATGCACCTATTTTGTCTTTATCCCTGCATGTCATTTTAGAAGAATGAGGAAAACATCGCCAACTGGGTCATTACACATTTCAGTTTGATTTAATTTCACTTCCCACAATTCTGCCTCCTGACCCCCTCTGTTTCCACCCCCTTTTCATTTTTGTTTGGTTTGGAGTGTGGGCTTAATGCCCAGCTATCCTAGATGAGAACACTTAAAGGAATATCACAAGCACGAAGGGTAAATCTATTGAACGAGGGTCTTTAACTATGTGGTTTCCTTAAAGGGAAAGGTTGGATCAATAGGATCAATATGAAAGGTTTCCCTGGCCCTGCATAAAAGGGTAAGGGCTTCTCTTTTCACTGGTTTAACTTTACTCTCTGACAAATGCAAATCAATGGATCTGTGTTTACAACAGATTCCCTAACAGACTCAACTTGGGCAAAGCCCAGAACCTCACCCTGGGGGGTGGGCACTCCAAGCTTGCTCCAGGGGGACACACTAGCACAGAGCTTCATGCTCAGGGGCACTGGGGTGGAGTGGGAAGCAAGCTGACAATGGCTGCCAATCACCCTTTAAAGAAAAGGCTTGCTACCTACCCAGATCCTGCTGGAACTCAAGGAGCTGCTGCTGCCTGTAGCCTCTCCAAATAGGGCAGAAAAATCAGCTGTCAAACAGGTTCCTTCAAGGATGTCAATGCAACATAAGTAATAAAGCCCACATTCTAGAATTTGGTGAGCCAGTCAACCTAGTTTCCTATCCTTAACCATCTCTGAGGCTGACTGCACAGAGAAAACTGTAAATGAAATATCTACGATTGGAGCAGCACTAGGAATGTGCTCTAGGAATGCTTCTTCTGCCCTTTCTTAAGAGATAACTGGCTCTTGTTAGTAATGACAAAGCAAACCACTAACACTGTGGGTTCTTTTCCCCTTAATTTTACCTTTCCCTTTAAAAATGTGATGCTTTCCAGAGATTACATGACTTCAAGTCAATACCAGTTACAGAGAAATTATTTTTCTTCCTGCAGGAGAAAGTATATGTATATTTGATTACAAGAGCCAAAGTCCAATGCTGATTAAATTACACTGGAGGTGTGCTTCCAACCCAAACAAAGTCTGCTTTCTACAGAAGCGTAATGGATCCTCAAATGGGGAAAGAGGCGCCGAGGTGGAATGCAGAGCCTCCCTGCCCTCTGGGACAATTTGTGTGGGACAGTTTTTCATAACAAACATCCACAGCTTCTAGGAATCCTGCTCCCGATGTGAGGCCATCTCTATCTGCGCAGTCCACAGCCAGACTCCCAAGTCTTGCCCATCTGCACCATGTCAGGCATTAGATGAGCTGGGTCACCCAAACTACTTCTCTACCTCTTCCCCACCTGCCCATAGAAAAACCTATGTACATTTTTCAGCCATTGCCTTGAATGAGGCTGGGAAATCAAAAAGCCTTTCCCTCAAAGGCACTGAGATCGGTTAGGGAAAAAGCCTGGGTGATAAGAGGGGATGACAGGGCCCCACAGGGTGAGTTAGCCTGATGAAGCTCCGTACCTGACAGCATAAATCACCCCAGAGGGCTTCTTCATCATGGACTCTCCCCTCTAAGAAGAGTTGTCTCCCCAGAAGAAGGAACTTTTCCCAAGTCAGGAAAAACAAAGGTCCCTGAAAGGGTCGGAAGTCAGCATAGCCCAGGGAGTCTAGATGAAGTTTAAGGCCTAGGGTGCCTCCGTCTTCACCCTCCTCCCCAGGGCCCTTTATCCAGGCAATTATTTCTATTTATTCCCTCCTAATTTCCCTTCCTTTGGCAAGAACCCAGAAACTAAATCTCTCTGCTTCTCCCTTGAGGTCTTCCTTGCTCCAGGGATCCCCCTCCATGATACCACTTTTCATGAAGACACTTTCTGCTAAATTCAGCCAGTAGCCATAGAGTGTGAAGCCCAGAACTTTCTTCCTGAGAGTTCTTCAGTCCTGTTCCTCTGGTCTCTTCTTTGAAGAGAAAAAGTGTCTAAAGGCCAGAAAACCTGGTGGGGAGGCTCTCTCCCACATCAGGGGGTGACTGTAAAATGAAGCCTCAGTTTGAAGACAGCAGGAGAGGCTGGCTCTCCTTCCCTCAGGGCTGAAGTCTGGCGCTTGGGATGGTAAAACTGGCCTAGGGTGCTATTGCCTCAGGGCAGACCTGGCTCTAGAGGAGAGTGAAGCAGTTGCTGGTGCCTTGTAGGGACAGAGAATCTGGGGTAATCAGTTTATTCTTTGCCCGGCCCACACCATTCAACAGGAATCCTGCTCAATCTTGGAATTCTAAGATGGGAGTGGAAGAGAGTCTAGAATTCTATCCTCTAAAGGTCCACTTGCTCCTCGCAGAGCCTAGGAGTCTTTCAAGTGGGGGCTGTGGGGAGGGAGCCAGTTGTCTGCCAGACCAAAGGGAAAACACCTACCCTCCTCCTTAGTTACATATCTGATTACCTAGCTATCTTTAACTACGTATCTGTAGTTTAAAACGGTCAGGTTGGCCGGGCGTGGTGGCTCAAGTCTGTAATCCCAGCACTTTGGGAGGCCGAGACGGGCGGATCACGAGGTCAGGAGATCGAGACCATCCTGGCTAACACGGTGAAACCCTGTCTCTACTAAAAAATACAAAAAACTAGCTGGGCGAGGTGGCGGGCGCCTGTAGTCCCAGCTACTCGGGAGGCTGAGCCAGGAGAATGGCGTGAACCTGGGAGGCGGAGCTTGCAGTGAGCTAAGATCCGGCCACTGCACTCCAGCCCTGGGCGACAGAGCGAGACTGGGTCTCAAAAAAAAAAACAAAAACGGTCAGGTAGGGCACTTTCTGACTAGGAACCAAGGTGGAAGAACACTGGTGGGAAGATGAGGAAGAAACACCAGCCTACCCTCTGCCTCAACTCAAAGCAGAACAATGCACGATTTGCTTTCCCATCTCTCCTTTCCTTCCTCTTATTAATTACTGTTCTTGGAGAAGGCTGGAAAACACTGCTTTCCCTCCTGATTGAGATCCGCTCTTGGAAAAACTCAGCCTTCTCCAACAGGAGGGATTCATAATTTCAAAAAAACCAGAACGATTAGTTCTCATCCTATCCCTACTTCGGTCCCTGCTCTTCTATTTTTTTTCCATAAAATTCACCTTGGTGCTCCTTCTGGAAAAACAAGCCACCATTTGGCCAGGGGAGTGGTTGGCAGGGTGTGGTGGTGTCCCCCACAAGCAGGAAGGAAGAGCTTTAAAGTTCTTTCTTTTCCAGTCAATGCAGGTGTCCCACAGGACACCTCCTTGCCCGCGATGGGCCAGTGACCCAGGCCTCGGCCCAGGAGGTCCAGGGGTTGGGAAGGGGTGGGGCAGGGGTTCCCCAGTTTGCTTCTCTTACTTCCTGTACCAGCCAAGGTAGGACACAAGATTCTCTCAGTTAGACCCGACCAGCCCAGCGCAGAGCCTGCTATTCAGGGGCATGAAGTTCAGGCTTTTGTTACTAGGGCCACGTTTACTTGTCCAACGAATGCACCTGCGTAAAAAGTCTGCGCGTGAGCCTTTTTTAGTACGAGAACCGATGAGGATGGGAGGGGATCTGCGGCTGACTAAGCTCCGCCGTTAGCAGGCAGCTTTAGCCACGCCATTTTCAAACCTGGGCTTGGTCACAAGGGCCCAGTGGCAACGGCCAAGCACAGGATAGTTAGGAAACCTCGGGCACCGTTCCACGCATTGGCTTCGCGGATCCAGCCGCCCAGTGTGACCGCGGGAAGTGCTAGTAGCGGCTAGCGCGCACAGGGGCGGGGTGGGGGGGGCGTGGAGAGGGAAGGGAGCCCCGCGAGAGGAGGAGAAAACCTCGGGGAAGTAGAGACGGGCTGGGGCCTCACGGGGGAGGAGCTGCGGTCATACGGGAGAACCCGCGCAGAGCTGGCGAAGCGGCTCCGCTGGAAAGCCGCGGGGCCGTGGCGCTGGCGAGCGCTCTGCTGGGAAGAGCGCGCCGTCGGGCTTACTGGAAACGCGCCGGATCAAGTTCCAGATCAATGAAATCTGGGTCCACACGTTTACGTTATTGTTGCCAGCATTAATGCTCTTTTAATCTTCTAAACATTATCAGCATCGATCTCCCTCCATATACACATTTGTTTGAGAAGGTGACATAACCACACAGTGGAAAGCCTGGAATAAAAATAAACGCCCAGCCTCTCGCGTCGAGGGCGCCTGGTTGCCTGAGCTGCTTCTCCTGCTCGGGTTCACTCTCCTCCCTTGGGTCCCGCCTCCTCTGCCCGCTCCCGCCCACCCTGATGCGTGTTGGGAAGGTGTTCTCCCGGCGCCCGGGACTTGACGAAGCAGAGACTGCAGCGAACTTTTCAATTATTCATCCAAGCAGCTAGCAGGCAAACACACCCTCTGTTCCGTACTGCGCGGCGCGGGTTGCGTTCAGCCTCTCCAGCTCGGATCCCTAACTAAACCGCCAGGAGAGGTGGGCTGAGTCGGGAGCCCGAGCAGCGACAGACGAGGTGGGAGGTCAGTGGGTGGGCGCGAAACTCTGCGAAGGGGGTCCGCTTTCCTCGGCTTGGGAGGTGCCCAGCGGCCCGTGTCACCCAAGGACGTCCCCGGCGCAGCGGAAGACAAGCACGCATGCGGTGCCCCTAGCAGGAGCCACTGAGCACTGCCCGGGCCGTGTCCCACCGCTGCGGGCGTCAGGTGGCCCAGGCGACATCATGGTGGGTTGGCTAAGGGCCCTCGGCCGCCTGAACAGAATTGGCTTCAGACTGGCCGCTGGGAGCTTGCTGCCAGGAGAAGGCCGTGCGTCGGACTATGGTGGGGACTGGAGATCAGCCCCCGGCAGGCCGCTGGGGGATCCGGGCTCACTGGAGGCGGAAACCTCTGCAGGAAATGTAGTCGGGCTCTCCGCTCGATTTGATTTTCGGGCATCAGAAGAAACCATGCCTGCCACAGAGGCCTCACTTTTCCTCAGTGGGACGCCTGTTCAAATTCTCGCCCGGGTTCTCTCACTCCCTTCTTGTTTGTGCTTGGTTTAGAGGTCTCTGGGGCCCAACGCCTGAGAGTGTGTGCTCAAACCCGCGGAAGTTTGTCCTGGCCGCCTCTTGTCAGGTTGCTGAAAACCGCCCTGCAAGGGCTAGTCTTGGGGAACCTCTGCGAAGGCCCGACCTGGCGGGGTTGCAACCACTTGCCACCTAGCCGCCCTTTCCGAACGAATCCGGGCATTTGGAGTCAATTTCTCTGAAATCTAATGTTGGGGCAATCTGAGTTTCTCCGAAGTTTTCTCCCCTTTCCTTTTAAGTGCCACCCTTGGCTGTGACAACACCGGCAGGTTGGGGAGGCCTCTGTTGTGACCGGCAGTACCTCACCTAAGGGTGCGCTGGTCAAATCAGACCTCTTCATTCTGAGCCCCCTAAACCCCAGCCTGCTTGGCCGTTTGGCAGGACCCGGGGACAGGGCCAAAATGAGAAAGGGAACCTATAACCTATGAGAGAGAAACAGAAGAGGCAGGTTTGGCTGTAGCGGGGCAGGGACGGTGTCTTCCAGGCACGGGTCTGGGAGTCTGGCCGAGCCGCCTGCGGAGCCGCTGGGCTTGTTAAACCCCGGAGGCCCAACGGCGAGGGCCCTCTGCGGCCTCCCGGCGGGATTCCGATCGATACTCCCGGCGGATAAAGCCTCCGCTTTTCTTCTCCATTTGCTCCTGTCCCCTAGCACTCTGAGCACATAATACCTACTTACTAGTCCCAGCTTCTGCCTCAGTGTCTGAAGAGACTGATCTACTGACCCCAAACTGAAAAGCCTCCTATGTAATAATAACCACTCAACACACTTGTAGTTGCTGATAAAATGGCCAGATAAAAAGGCTAAAGCTCTTGTCCCTTTTCAACCTAGGGTAATAAAACAGACACACATTTGAATGCTCGAAGCAAAGCGGGGTCCTCAGCAGGCCTTTTCCACTCGCTGGAGGAGGCATTCTGTCTCCCACGAAGGCGGTTTCAGCGCTCCTCTGCGGAAAATCTAGCGGCGTGGGCAGTGCTCTCCCGGGCCTGCCCCTGGAGACTTGCACCACGGACGCGGGTGGGGCTGAAGACCCCCGGGATGCCACGCTTTCTCATCTCGGCAATGCTTGGGGTCATTTTAAAAGCTGAAACTCGCTAATAGGCGAAGTATTACTTTCCACATCACTTTCAGACCTATATGGGCAGAAGGCACGTGTTTTTTAAAAGCTGTGTTCTTTGCCCGACAGGCGTGAGGGGGCGGCAGCGCTCTGAGATGAGCAGGAGTAGAATAGCTGTCATCCTGCTGCAACTGTACCCGTCTAAGACCATCCTTCTGGTTCCCAGTGCCAAGAAGCCGGCGGGTGCTAAAACCCACTGGAAAGGGCCTGGGACATTTGGGGGGATCTATGACAAAGGGGTACTACAATGTTAAGAACTAACAGTAAGCCTCCAGTTTATTTCCGGCCGCTATTATTATTACTCTCTACTGGCTGCGTTATCTTGCCCCGAACCAACAGCAAATCAGAGAAAACTGTAGGAGAGAATGAAGAATAAACTAAAGGAGAAAGATTACATAAATTTCTAAATCCACTCAAAGTATCTGGAGTCCGCCAATTTGGGGGAGGCTCTTTGCAGGGAAACCAGGTTTTCTTTACGTTCTTAGATCAACACTGCGGGGCGATTACCGACTGGGAATCGGAATCCACCAGCAGCTGGCAAAGGAAAATGCTGTCAAAGCGGAAACGCCTCCTCTCCAAGCCCGGGTGAACCTGCTGCCTGTCACATTCCCCAGCCCTGTCCGGCATCGGTCGAGTGCACCCCCCAAGCTGGGCTCAGTGGTGCGAGGAAAGCCCAGGGGATGGGGGTAGAAACCTGAGCTCGCAGCTCCGGAAGCGAGCTGTGCGAGGTCGGCTCGAAACAGCGCGCATCCCAAGATCGGCGCTATGCAAATCATCGCCACCACGAATTGTTCCCCTAGACTGCCCGCCGATCCTAAAAGATAACCCCCTCCACCCGGTCCATGAGAAGCCGCCCACCCTGGCCTGCAATAGGGTATAGTGTGTCCTCCCCAGTGAGGGGGGTCTGGACATTTTGCCCCTCTGGGCCAGTGGCTGGCTCCTAGAGGTAGCGCAGTCGCCACGCATACCGCGCGGGGTCCGTGCGCACAAAAGCGCGCAACTGTGTGCCAGTCGCAGTAACTACCGCATCTTTCCCTCCAGCTCGCGCACCCGCCGCCCACACGGGAGGTTTCTGTGCTCCTAGAACAATAGAGGGCTGTACCTCGCAGCTTGGCCGCTAGAGGAGGCACAAAGAACCCAGCCGGCTCCAGAACAATGTAACCCGCGCCTCTACGCGTCCTCGCCCGCGGGCCGCCAGCCCTCCCCGCAGTCGCTCGGCGCGCACAATCAGCACCCGCTTAATGCAAAGGCGGAGCCTGGAGCCCGTGGTCGGGATGCATTAACTAATCTGAATTTTTAATTTCTCAGCACCTCTTCCCACGAGCGCCCAGTGTCTCCCGCAGCCCCGGCAAATCCCGGCAAATCCCAGCAAACGCTGGGACCGGGGCAAGGGCGGCCGGTGAGCAAGGCAACGCGCTTTCCACCTCAGTCTCTTTTCCCACGTCCTCCCAAAGCGGTGAATGTGACCGTCTCAACCTTACACCCTGCCCTCGCTGTAGGTAGTGACATTGGAGCTGGTCCGAGCCCCTCAAGCCCGGTCAGAAAGTCCCTGCCCCAACGCCAAGGCCAGAGATGGTCTCCAGGAGCGCTGTTGTATCCTGGCCGCCGGTTCTCCGCGCGGCCAAGGCTGTGCCTTTGGCCAATGACCAAATAAGTTTGCCTATATGGTGGGTGGGAGAGTAGAGAGCTCTCTTCCCTCTGCAGCGCAAAGCCTCTCAACTGCCGCTGCACAGGGAGACTAGCCAGCCCGGAAAATTGAAATGTGTTGTCTAAAAAAGACTTGAAGTGCACAGGGTTTTGAATAAGGGCAGGTTCCGGTTTTTGTGAGTCTTGGAAAGACAGGGCTCCTAGAGGAAAACGCACACTCCCATCCCGCCTCCCAGCACCTGGGAAGATGGGACAGAGGGCAAAGGTTGGCACATTGAGAGGAGGGCGAATATAACGGGGGGGGGGGAGTCGGTCAATGAAAGCTCAGGGACAAGGAGAGAGTAAGAAAGAAAAAGAAAAGGGAGAAGAGAAAGTAGGGGAAGAGCAGAAGAGAAAGAGAAAATGGAAGAAGAAATAAAAACGAGAAGAAAGAGGAAGTGTATAGGAAAGAGAAGGAAAGAATCAAGATAAGTGATTGGGAGCGCAGACCTGGGCCACAAGCACCGGACCAGGAGCCCTCTTCCCAGCGGCCTGGCCCATGGCTAGCCCCGGCCTTACCTGCCAGGCGTAAGGCGGACATGCGCTGGAACTCGGGTTCCTGAAGCCACTTCCACATCCTGCGGAAGGTCTCCCTGCCAGATTTGAGTTTACTCCACGGTTTTGGATTCCGGAGCAGGTCGGAGAGAGTCCCCTGAGACCGGCACAGCACCCTCTGCGCGAAGATCGCCTGGGGGATACTGTAGCGCTTCAGCTCCGCGGTGATGCGCTGGGCCACCTCTTTGGTGTTGATCTCCTCCAGCTGGCCCGACGTGGCCACCTGCGAGCCCGATGAGGACGAGGGTGGCCGCTCGCGACTGGGGGCCAGCACCGGACCGTGAGACTGAGTGTGGCCCGGGTGGTGCAGGCCATTGAGGTGTGACATCATGGCCGCAGGCGGGGTGCCCAGGCCGCGGGACAGGTGTTGCTCACCGCGGGTCAGCATGGCAGTGTGGTGCGCGTCGAAGTTGGGGCTGAGCATTTTGTCGTGGCCCGGCGGACCGTAGTTGGGCAGACTCTGCTGCGCATTGTGGAGGCCGCCTAGCCCGTTGCCCAGAGGCGTGGCGGCCAGCGGGGACAGGCTCTGGCTCATGCCGGGCATCTCCTTGTAGGGGCTGTAGAGGTTGTTCATGGCCGGGAGCCCGCGCTCGTCGCGCATGAGGGTGAAGCTGCCGCTGACGTTGCCGGACAGGCGCTGGTGGTGGTGGTGGTGGTGGTGCGGATGGTGGTGCGGGTGCGGGTGGTGGAACTTGTCAGACACGGTGGAGATGGGTGGCAGCGGCTGGAGCGGCGTCAGCGTGGTGTAGGTGTTGCTCATGCCCATGCCAGGCGGAGACGAGTCGCAGGACATGCTCATGGCGTGGTGCAGCGGGATGGAGAGCTCGGGCCGGTAGTCGCCGCCGTCCAGGATCGAGGCCATGCTGGTGACCATGGCCGAGCGCGACGCCGCCGCTGCCGCC